>NC_034595.1:11412447-11422147 GCF_900095145.1 Mus pahari | reverse complement strand
GACCAAGAAGCAAGTTGGGGAGGAAAGGGTTTATTCAGCTTACACTTCCACATTGCTGTTCATCACCAAAGGAAGTCAGGACTGGAACTCAAGCAGGTCAGGGAAAAGGAGCTGATGCAGAGGCCATGGAGGGATATTCCTTACTGGCTTGCTTCCCATGGCTTGCTCAGCTTGCTTTCTTATAGAACCCAAGACTACCAGCCTAGAGATGGTACCACCTACAATGGGCCCTCCCCCTTTGATCACTAATTGAGAAAATGCTGTACAGTTGGGTCTCATGGAGGCATTTCCTCAAGGGAGGCTCTTTTCTCTGTGATAACTCCAGTTTGTGTCAAGTTGACACAAAACCAGCCAGTACAGTATTTAAAGGAAAGGTACATGAACTTGTTTGTTTGTTTGTTTGTTTGTTTGATCAGAGCTATAAATTTACAGGTTGGAAACACTCAAGCCTAAATAAAACAGACATAGGCAGAGCCAGACCAGTGCACATACCAAACTTCTAAAGCCAATGATAAAGTAAAAGCTTAAAATAAGCTACTAAAAAGGATCACAGGTAACTGTTATATTGTTATAAAGTAACAGAAAGAGTACCTTTCAGTCTTTAAAGCAACAAAAAATTATAAAATTCCTTAATATAAAGTATCTTTCAAAAATGAAGATAAAATAAGTATTTCTTCTGGTAAGCCAAAGGTAAAAGAATACATTGATAACAGATTTTTATAATAATAAATGCTAGTGGAGATTCTGTGACTAGAAATAAAACATATTTGAGGAAATTTTAGATTACACAGAAGAATAAAGGATAATTGAAATGGTAAACATAAGAATAAATACAAAATAAGTGTATCTTTTGCAATGATAACTTTAAATATAATTGAATGTTAACAAAAAAGGATAGGAAAAAAATAGAGAATAAAGGAATATATATATATATATATATATATACTGTTTGTATTTTATGTAAGATGAATACCAATGACAGTTCTGTAACAAGAGGCAAGGAGGAGATAAAGAGGCATGCACACGTATGTAAGTTGACACATTATTTTTGCAGTTGCATACTGTCATTTGAAGAGTATATATTGTTAGTTGAAGGTAAATGTGATGGGCTTAAAAATTTACATTACAAATGCTACAGCAACCACAAAAATATCAGAGTGGGTACCAAACAAACACAGGGGATGGGATCACAAAAAGTCAGTTAATGTAAAAGAAAAGAAAAAAAAAAGAGGAAAACTTGGATTTCAAACAGAAAACAAAGATAGTAGATTTATACCAAGCCAACTTGGTAATTACAACCAACACTACTCATCTAAATATCATAATTAAAAGAGATATGATATTATATTAGATTGCAAGTGCAGGAATTATGAAATTGCTCAGTACTATTTACATACACACAAAATGACACTATAAGTATAAAGACAGAATCAAAACCAGGGCATGAGTTTATGAGGAAGCTGTTGGGGTGGATCTGGGAGGAGTTGGATGGGAGATGGGAGTAAAGATGACTGAAATACACTATCCATACATATATGTACATAGATATTTAATTATAAATTGTAATTGATGCAAAAATATTTTATATATTAATTTTTCAAAGAAATTAAATATTAGAAAAATACAGGCATTAAAAGTGAAATAATGGAAAATTCTGCCTATGGGAAACACTGCAGGAGGCTGAAGCAATTTATCTCCCAGGACCCAGGAGCCACAAAGTTAATAGACATAGTTAAAGTACTCAGGGTGGGATGGAAATCACGAGATGGGAAGATTTCCTGCTTCCCACCGAGTCAGACCATGACTTGAGTTTGCTCTCCATGGCTCCACTCTGATGCTGACAGATGAGGATGATCTGCAGAACACAGACGAACTGTAAGTGTGCTTACAACAGTGTATAAATCAGATGTGTAAACTCGCACACCTGAGACCAGAATGCTTGGGGAAACATCTGTATACTATTATTGTGTTTATGATTTGAGATCTGCTCATTACAAGTCAGCTGCAATTTTTTTTCCACTGTCCTTTCAAATTTCTCCCTGTCTGCTTCTTCATAATTCCCCAGGCCTCTTCCTGAAGGCCCTTCATTTTCATAGCCTTTGTCCTGAGGCATACACATCCATTCTTCACGAGAAGAGGCTAGTGTGCACGTGCACAGACAAGCATATTTACTGTCTCGGAGCATGTAACAAAATACAGCTAGGATCTCGCTTCATCTCGTCATGATGCAGAATGTGGCCATAACTCATAAGCCATTCCCGCGAGTCCTGTGTGCGCATTCTGGAGGGCAGGTCTCAGGGTCTGCCTCACCGAACGCTATGCATATTTACTTGTTTGAAACATTTAATCACAAGCGGCCAGACATCTCAGGTTAGCCTGATATTTTTAATACTTTTAGATTTATTTTATTTGACTTTGAGTGTAATCCCTTTGTGTAGCAAGTGAGTGCCTGTTGCCTGCGGAGATCAGAAGATGTTTGGTTCCCTGGAATTGGAGTGAGCAATGATTGTGAGCCACCACATGGGTGCTGGATCCTCTGAATAGTAGTGAGCACTCTTAACCTCTGACCTTTACTCCAGCCCCTTAGGTTAGTTTTAATCTTTGAATTCAGTCTAAAAAAAAAAAAACCCAAAACTCGACATGTGTGTCATAGTTAGGGTTTCTATTGCTGCAATGAAACGACAGGACCAAAATAATAATAATAATAATAATAATAATAATAATAATAATAATAATAATAAGTTGAAGAGGAAATGGTTTATCCAGCTTACACTTCCACATACCAAAGGAGGTCAGGATAGGAACTCAAACAGGGCAGGAATCTGGAGGCAGGAGCTGATGCAGAGGCCTTGGCAAGGTGCTACTTACTGGCTTGCTTCCCACGCCTTGCTTAGCCTGATTTCTTGCAGAACCAAAGATCACCAGCCTAAAAATGGTGTCACCCATCATGGCCTTGGAGCTCTCCCATCAATCACTAATTGAGAATATGCCTCACAGTTGGGTTCCATCAAGGCATTTTCTCAAGGGAGGCTCCTTCCTCTCTGATGACTCTAACTTGTGTCAAGTTGGCACACAAAACCAACCAGAACAGTGTGCATATGAGATAAATTACTGTTGGATATTTGTTACAGATTATGAGCCTTGAGTGCTCTTCCTGGTTATGTAGTATTAAACTACACCAACTAAAGGAATATAAAAGGTGATTTCCAAACTATAAGTGTTTGATCTTTTGAGATTAAGAGGTACGAATTTGGAGAATAGTTCAGAAATGCTCTTGGAAAAACCCAAGAGAAACTGAAGCCATTTTTAGTCACTATCCATAAGAGAAAAAGACATTTTACCCTAACTTCATAATTATATGAATATATATTTTAATATTTTCAAGACATGTCTGTATCTGATTTCTTTTAAAGTGCTTTACTATTAGAGATGTTGAAAATATGCATTTCTAAGTGGTGAGATTTTTTTTTTTCTAAACGTCACCTTGGTCACAATCCAAGGCAGGGTGGGACACCAGTGAGCAGTAGCAGGCAAGGAGGACAGCTTCCTGAGAGTGGGAGAAAGGCAGTCTTGCTGACATGGTTATGGCCAGTAGCAGCCAGAGGGGCACACAGTGGATGCTCACAGCCTGAAGCATCAGACTTGCTGAGTTAAGACTGAAAGCTCTCACTCCTAGATCCTCTACATGTAGAGGAGGCTTTATTTCCCTGGGGAGAGACTCAGTAGGGTTGTGAAGTGGGGCAAAGGGAGTGGAATTGAACCTTCATTAATGTTCTCAAAAGAGGGTCAGACCCCAGAGAACACATAGCTTACCCAGCTCCTCCAGGGACCAGCTGAGTCTCCACTGAAGATCCATAAGACCTGAGACCAGGAGGGCAAAGCCTTCCTGTGCTTGGGATTCAACAGCTCACGTGAGTCTCGCACTGAACTATGATGGATCTCAGCCTGACATGTCTATAATGGTAAAATGTCTGTCCTCCTCTTGACTAATAATTCTTATGCCTTTGATTTTGAGAACTCCAGCAAGTTGTGGAAGTACTGTTAACTGTGCCTCTCTGAGGACACTGGTATACTGTTTACTGTGCCTCCCTCAGGACACTGGTATACTGTTTACTGTGCCTCCTTCAGGACACTGCTATACTGTGACTTCCTTAGGACACAGATGTATAGTACCCTCATCAGCACACTGCTATACCATGCTCACTGGTATTCTATGTCCTCCTCCAGGCACTGGCATGCTGTGCCCTCCTAAAACCATCAGGATCCAGGTACACTGCACTCTCAATAAGGCTTTCTAGGTTTTCCTGTCCTTCTGTACAGATGGACATTTGAGAAAGCCTGCAGTAACTCCTGTAGTGTTCAACTCAGTTACTCCTCTCATGCAAATGTGATTTCGAGGCATCTATATCCTCCCTCATGGTGGGGGACATTAACTCCCATACTGCTGATGGTGGATGTACAGAAAACTTGTGTCTTAGTCCGTGTTCTATTGCTGTGAAGAGATACCATGACTGTTTTAGTTAGAGTTTCTATTGCTGTGATGAAACACTGTGACCAAAAAGCAAGTCCAGGAGGAAAGGGTTTATTCAGCTTACATTTCCACATGACTGTTCATCACCAGCATCAGGAGAGGAACACAAACAGGGCAGGAATATGAAGGCAGGAGCTGACGCAGAGGTCATGGAAGAGTGCTCTTGCTGGCTTTCTCTCTGTGTCTTGCTTTCTTATAGAACCTAGGACCATCCACCGAGAGATGGCATCACTCACAATGGGCACCCCCAACACCATTGATCACTGATCACTAATCGAGAAAATGTCTTACAGCTGGATCTCATGGTGGCATTTCCTCGATGGAGGCTTCTTCCTCTCTAATAACTTTAGCCAGGAAGATGACCATGACAACTCTTATAAAAGAAAGCATTTAACTGGAGCTTGCTTAGAGTCTCAGAGGTTTAGTCCACTATCATCAGGGCAGGCAGCATGGTGGCACAGTGGCAGATATGGTGCTGGAGAAGTAGATGAGAGTTCTACATCCAGAAACCTCCAAACCTATCTCGGGTGACACACTTTCTCCAGCAAGACCACAACTACTCCAACAAGGCTACACTTTCTAATCCTTCTCAAATAGTGGCACTCCCTCGTGACTAAGAATTCAAATCTATGAGCCCATGGGGGCCATTCTTATTCAAACTACCACATACAACAACCTCAAAGATGACCATAGAACCTGGAGTCTCAAGTGCTCCTGAGCAATTACTACAGAAGGATACACTTGCATAAAAGATCACAAAGGCTATAATACAGCACACCTTTCCTTTGAACTTCAACCTTTTCTTATCTTCCCTTAAGTCCCTAATTTCTTGGCAGGTTAACAAATCAGATAAATATGTACTTTTCAGCAATGAGCATTTATTTGCCTTTTATCCGTGCCATAAATATTTATTAGCACCTATGTCCCTGAAAGTGTTTCCTAGCCCCTACTTTAGGATTAATAGTGCCGCCCCCTTTCAAGGCAGTCAGGATTGCATCATCGTGGAAAGGAGGTTGCAATAGAACCCTCGTAACTCCAGTGGAGCTTGAGGCTCTACTCTGAGATCATATTTCACCCACATGGATGTCTAGTGTCTTTCCACTGATGTATCTAAGAAGATCTTTCCAACTCTTTGAAGAACTATTTTGAAGGTCCAAATTGTTATTAATTTCTGATACTAACCTGTAAGACCCTGGATCCTGAATTGCAGCAAATGGAACATACACATGTGCACGTGCACGCACGTGCACACACACACATACACACACATCACACACACATACACATACACACACACATTCACATACACACACATACACACACCACACACACATACACACACCACACACACATACACATACACACACATACACACACCACACACACATACACACACATCACACACACACACACATACACACACACACACACCAAAGACTATTATGGAAGAGGAGACAGAAAACTCATAAGAACCAAAGGTCAAGGAGGACTGGAGGGAATCAGTGTGCTTTGGACATGACAGGGGCCTCTGCACTCATGATCTTATAGCATCTGTGGTTGCTTGCAGAACACCTCCATAAGACAAAGCCAGCCAACAGTCTAACATGGAAGGAGAGGGGGATTCATGAGCCCCCCACCCCTAACTGAGGGCATATTGATCATTGATGGCTTCTGGAGGAGGAAAAGTCCATTTTCTTTAGGCCTGTTAGGTTGACCATGTTCTAGTTGATGGTCCCACCCATGAGTATATGGGCAGTGTGCAATCAAAGCAGGGAACCACCAGCCTAAATACTTCAGAGAAAGATGTTCTTGAAGATCTGTCAGCTCTGAGGTGATCTAGGGATATGAAAAAATCTTGGTTCAGAAGAAAGACGTACAAAGAGCTTGACAGCAAACAGCAGCTTAGCTTGGATTCCATTCAATAAGCTAGGGGATGCGAATGAGTGCCCATTGCACACGTCAAGACACCAGTGAGAAAGGATAGGGCACTCTAATACCTGCTTACATTACCCAAGCATTTGTGATTTGGGCCCTAAGATGATTACATGCAATCTAATTCTCTTCCTTGTCTCTGGGTTTACTTTCTATGGGCTCAGTTAAGCCAGGCCAACCATGGTACCCAAATATTATTACAGTACAATGAGGAATTAAGCTACTATGAGGAAGGTAGACCAATTTTCAATGCAATGCATTGCTATAATTCAAACCACCACATGATCCATCACCTCGAGTTCTCACAATCTTTCTGCCTCCTTTTCTGCATGACCTCAAGAGAAGGGTTTGATGAAGACAGTCTATTAGGACTGAATACTCTAAAGTATGTCACTCTCTGTTTGCTCTATAGGTGTCTGTGTTAATTCCTATCACTACAAGATAAGGATTGGAAGAGGCACTGATTTATGGATATAGTAACATGTCTTTAGAAGTCTTCTTATTGCTGTGTTCCTTGAGCACAATAATATTAGTAGATTTTCCCCTAGGCCTATGACCTCTCTAATCTCGGGCTCTTGATATCATTTACAGTGTCAGGTTTGGGTTTCATTTCATGGAGTGGGATTAAATTTAAAGAAAAAAATTTTTTTTGGTTACTCCCATAACATTTGTGCCACTATTACAGGCAGGTCACTCTTGATGGCCTCGCAATTTATAGTTGGGTGACATTATCTTTCTTCTCTGGTAGTATCAGAGTTCCTTCCAGTAATATGAGCACTAGTCAGTAGGGATGAAGTTTCTAACTGGGCATCCATTCAACTGCTCCATATTTGATGACATGAGTAAGTGTTGGATTCAGCAAAAGGGCCTCCCCGTAAGTTTGTAGAGACTCAGCCAACAGCCTTGGCTTTAGCCTATGATGTTTGATGGGGTACCATGGGACCCTTTTGGCCAATGATTAAACAGGAATTCAATGTGATTCTAAACATTTCTGGCACAGGAAGTTTTACTTCATCTCTTAGTTTAGAGTTTTTATTTCTGTGAAGAGACATTAGGACCACAGCAATACTTATGAAGGAAAATATTCAACCAGGGGCTGGCTTATAATTCAGAGTTAGGTCAGTATCAGCATAGCAGGAATGGTGGCATGCAGCCAGACATGGTGCTGAGAAGGTAGCTGAGAGTTCTACATATGGATCTGAAGGCAGCAGCAAGAGAGAGTGACACTGGGCCTGGCTTGAGCATCTGAAACCTCAAAGTCCACCCCCCAGTGACACACTTCCTCCGACAAGACCACATCTCCTAAAAAATGACACTCCCTGAGTCTAGGGGCGGGGCATTTTCATTCAAACTATCATACTTAGTGACATGAGATGTCTATTTGGGACATTGTCTCTCTCATTATATATTGTTCCTATTTAGATTCCTTTCATATATGTGTATATTTTAGGAAGTTCCTATAGTAGTAGGCTTTCGTATGGTTTCTCAGAAGGCCTCTAGTGTTAATTTATTATATTTGTGTGTTTGTCTGTCTGTCCATGTAGGGGAGGGCTGTGTATATGCCACAACTCTCATGTGGAAGACAGAGGACAACTTGAAAATGTTGCTTTTCTCCTTTCAGAGTGTGGGTCCCAGGGATCAAACTGAGGCCATCAGCTCACTGGCCCTTACATTTTTAACTTTGGAAAATGGGCATGAAGTATTACTGTGATGCTTTGACACCCAGTCCAACGGCTTTAAGTGGCAAGACAGGGTAGTGTCTCTTCCTGGCAGAGATCCAGAGCCACCTGGATTCTTCAAGCAAGGCTTCCTTTGGGATGAAGAGAAGGGTGTTAAATAATTTAACCCAGACACATCCTGACAATATGGTCTTAGATTCCCCTTCAAAATCATCACCACCTGATGTGCAGGGATTTGGAATGAGGCATAGAACGAGATCTAGTAGAGTCGGTGGTGCTTTTTTAACATTCTGCCTTTTACACTGGAAAACACTGAGCTCTGCAACTCAAGTCTCAGCCTAGCTCTTCTGCTTTTTCTGTGAAAAATTAAGTGTTCTAGAAGGAGATACTCTGCTCAAGCCCAATGCCTTTTGTCATATTTACTTCTTAGCCTGCCCTTGTTCATCTTATCCCTTTAATTGGGCTTTCCTACTGGACCATATGCCATCTCCCAGCAGGCACTGTGTGTGTCTCATCCACTCATCTCTCATTGTGCCACCAGGCTTAGCACAGAGCCTGCCATGGCTTACAGCCCATGAACCCTCACTGCCATCAGAATTGCATTGCTAAGGGGGACTAGCTTAGCATAAGCATCAATGAATATATATATATACAATATATACATATACAATGAATATATATACATATATATACACATATATATAATATATATTGCTATATATAGAAAAATGTATATAGAAAATTTACTCAGTGAGGACCGTTGTGGTGGCTCAGTTGCTGCACAAGCCTGACAACCTGCGTTCGAGCCCAGGAACCCAATAAAGGCGGGAAGAGAGACACAACTCCATAAAGGTTTACTCTGTGCCGCTTTGGCATGTGCCCCCCATCTTCATACTTGCCCAACATACACACACTTACATGCACAATAATAATAAATGAAATAAATAAAAGGTACATTAAAAATAAGAAGAGCTATTGAACATAACTGTCAGAAATTTGTGAAGTCCCTTCCTCCTGTCTGATGAAATATTACAAAGCTATAAAGATGACATTTGAAAGATGTCCAGATGTAATCCAGGTGGTGTATTATATATTATATTTTGTCCATTTTGCACTCAGCACTAATTAGGCTCCTGCATCATGGATTAATTGTGCCCTCAAAGAGCTCATAGCCCAGGTGAAGAGAAGCAATGAATGAGTTACAGTGAGAAGCAATGCTTTTCTTAGTTTCTTTAGCAGATGTTTTTTGAGAGATGACTATTTAAAAAGCCAAGCTAATAACCAAACTGAGACATATTTATTGTTTTTTAATTATGTTAATGTTATAGTTATTGATTTGAAGCATAATTAGCATTATCTATGAACAACACTAAAAAAGAAAGCTCTCTATTTTTCTAACTGTTTTTTCTTTTATTATCTCAGTAAAGGAGCCAGAAGACAGACAGGAAGAAAGGAAGAAAGGAGGGAAGGAGGGAAGAAAGGAAGGAAAGAAAGAAGGAAGGAAGGAAGAGGGGAGGGAGGAAGGGAGGGAAGGGAGGGAGGGAGGGAAAGGAGGGAG
>NC_034595.1:11392840-11412327 GCF_900095145.1 Mus pahari | reverse complement strand
GGGAAGGAAGGAAGAGGGGAGGGAGGGAAGGAAGGAGGGAGGAAGGAAGGAAGGAAGGAAGGAAGGAAGGAAGGAAGGAAGGAAGGAAGAAGTTATGAGGAGATTGGGGGTAGAGGTGGATCAGAGAGGGGTAGAGATGAATATGATTGAAATACACTGCATGCATGTATAATACTGAAGTAGTTAATCAAAATATTACATTTTTAAGTTATTTTTTAAAAAGAATCTGGGGAACCTATGACCTGGGGTAATAAAAGAAGAAACTTATTTACTCTACTAATCTCTAACTGAAGTCTAGCTTTCCTTTGAATGCAGACAGCAAGATATCATGGATCAGCAGCAGCTGTGACTTTGTCACCAAGAAAAATAATTCACAGGTGCTTTCATGTGATTGCGTTGTTTGCAGCTGTGTCGAAACAACTGTGATGAACTCAGCAGCTTTTACGTAGGTATTTGAGCTGCTGTTGGATTTGAAATAAAAGCCACAAGATTTACAAAACCACAAATTTATCCTCAGAACAGTTTAATGTAATTAATTAGCGTGTGTGTGTGTGTGTGTGTGTGTGTGTGTGTGTGTGTGTGTGTGTGCATGTGTGTGTGTGCGTGTGCGTGTGTCGTCAGAGGTCACCTCTCAAGTATCACTTCCCAACTTCCATTGGATGGGTCCCCCCTACAAGCCATCTTCTCCCACTGAGCCACCCTGCCAACCCAGTACTATATAATTTATAGAACATTTTTAAGGAGTCCACAAGCCTCGCCAGATTACTGAAGAGAGATTGACAGCTCCAGAAAGTCTGACTCTTGCTCCGCATCCTGACAGTAGCTGCTCTCAACTGAAGACCTCTAGCTGATGTCTCTTTCTGAGGTGACACTCAAGAACAGGAGCTTTGAGACTCGGCTGTGTCTGGACCACTCCCGTGATGTGCAACCATATGTTGAGAGGTAAAGATGCTGCAACCCCTTGTAGCCATCCTGCTCTGTGCTCTTAAGTCTGGACATGTCTCTGTGTGTGCCTGGGTGTCACTACTGGGGAATGCAGTTCAAATCTAATCTGCACCATACACATCCTGGTAGGAGGAAGCTGGCTGGGCAGAGCCAGGTACAACAGAAGCACCTGAGAATCTTGGTGAGCCATGAAGCAAATGTGAGCAGTTCATCACTGACTGGCTCCCAGAACAAATGTCAGTGAAATATAAAATAGCATTAGCACAGAGGAGAGCTGAAAATGGTTACTCTTTTTGCATGAATTTGCATAGATTAGATTATTATTCATGGTGAAGGACCACGCATGTACCTGTAGCATGGAAGAGAACAGGCCGTCTGGCTAGTTCAGGAACTAGGAGGCAACCCGTCTTAAGGCTTCTTGTTGAACACACAGACAGATTCCGTCATTTCATCTGTCTGCTAATATCTCATCTTTGCTCCTTTCATTGGGAAGGAAGCTTCTGTCTCTTTTGTGTTTTAAAAACACTTTTTTCAGCCAATATATTCTGGTCATGGTTCCTCGTTCCTGTACTCCCTCTAGATAGATCCTCCCCACTCCCTCCCACCCAACTCCGTGCCCCATCTTTTTTTAGAAAGCAAACAAACAAATCAGGATAAAAGGGGAAAAATACAAGTCACACACACAAACACACAAACACACAAACACCACCACCCACAAAATCTGAAACTGTAGCATACCAGCAAAAGACCAGTAAAACAAAAGAAAATGCCCAAATAACGCAATAATCGATTAAAACGTCTACAGAAATACTGTTGAACTCACTTTGTGTTGGTCTTATACTGCTGCACATGGAGCTTACCGTTAAGAGCAGTTTTATAACCCACTGGAGAAAACTAATTTTTCCTTTGCCAACAGGTATCAGTTGCAGATGGCGGTTTGGTTAGGGGTGGGAGCCTGTGTCTACTTCTCACCTCTCAGTGCTGGAACCCCATCTGGCTTGAACTTATGCAGGCCCTGTGTGTGCTGCCACAGTCTCTGTGAGTTCATCAGTACTGCTGTGTCTGGCAGGCATTGCTGCTTTGAAGTCATCCCTTCCTTTCTGCCCTGACAATCTTTCTGTCTCCTCCTCTACAGAGTTCCCTAAGCCTGGAGGGGAGAGCTTTGAAGAAGACATCGCGACTTTAGGACTGACTGCTCCATTATCTCAGAATCTCTACACACTGCTCAGTCATGGGTCTCTGGAGAAGTGAAGCAACTGTCTTTAATGCTCTCTTTTCTTGCACAGGATATGCCTCCACAAACAAAAGCATTCCCATCTAGCCACCACTCGAAAGACAAGGCCCTTCCCAGCCATGGCTTGGCAGTCTATGGGCTGGAGTGATTAGGGGATGAAACACCGTGCAGAAACTAATAGAGTGGCTCAGACCCTGGAGATGCGAGCTTGGAGAGATTTGCTTCCTTTTAAATCCATTTTTAATTTTAATAGGCACATAACTATTATTTCTATCCAAGAGGTAACCAGGTGACGTTTAAATACATGTCTGTGGTATGTGATGTTCACAACAGGGTAGGACATGGAGATGTCTGGCATGGTCTTGAAAAGGTGAGGGTCTATTTGGGCAGACATGACTCTGTCATTGCTGTGTCCTACTCCTTGGAGGACTTTCCCCAAATATGGGTAGAAAGCTTTCCATGTTGAACCTTACTCTGAGATAAATTATTTCAAAGCACACATGCTATTACTTACTGGGGTTAAAAAAAAAAAAAAAAAACAAGTATCGATTTTCAGCCATCTATGGTTCTCCATCCATTAAACTTATCAAGCCCAAAACATCAGCAGTGTAATTAAGTGATGGCCTACCTCTAGTAAGGAAGAAAGGCCACCATAACAGTTGGAGGAACAATGATTTCCTCTTCCTAGGGCTTTAATTTCCTCTCTCTGTACCTTGTCTTCGCAGGACACTGGCAAAGGCCCACTGATCGCCTCTCTTAGATAAGTTACGTGTTCCAAGAAATGGCATCTATTTGAAAATCTTAGTGATTATAAATGAGGCTTCATGTCCTTATCAGCTCCTTGTCCTTGAGTGCAGCTCGTGGTGAACAATGGGGGTAACTGAAGGTTGATAATCTGTTAATCCATTCTGAATGAAATGGGAAGGAGCTTTGTGTTTGAAAGGGTTTCGAGAAGAGTAAACACCGAGTGGAATATGGCATGGACATTGTCTGAGGAATGGTTTTGTACAAGCACAAAGACTGATGACCTAACTCCTTATGTGCAAAGCCCCCAGCGACCCCAGCCAGGATTTCATTTGGCCTAAAGTCATTTCCCATTCCACTTCCAGAGAGAGACGAAGTAACAGAACTGCTGCTATAAAGCCCAGAAATTGCTATAAAGCTGGCATTTGTACTGGTAGTGAGAATACAGAACACGAGAGAGAGAGAATTGCATCGCAAGTTTAAGTGTTAGGAAAATGTGTTTTCTCCTTAGTGAAGCTTGATTTTGTCATGTGGACATTGTAAACTATGTCGCCAGTGGTTTTCTCTTCCTTGCTCAGTCCCTAATAACCTTGACACCAGATCTGCAGCCTACCTTTATCTGCTGAGGAGAACAATGCCACACCAGTTTTCTGTGTACTAATCTTGCCCAGCTTTAATTTATATTCCAACCCCAATTTCCCCTCTGCCTTGATGTTATCATACCTGTCTTTTGATCCTGCGTATTGCTTATTCTAATCATCCCGGGCCCTGCACAGACCGAAACGATTTCCACTGAGTTGTCCTGTTAGCATTATAAATGCTGATGATGCATGCTGACATTATGGGGCTTAAGATATGAAAGACCTCTATTTGAAAACACAGGGCATGGCTGATTCCATTCTTGGCATGAGAGAAAGCCAAGTTGTGTTAAAGGTCTCCCCGAGGCTGGTGCCAGCATAATGCTATCGAAGAGCTCAAAAATCTGAAGAGGTCCTACAAAGCCACAGAGTACAAGGCCTCTTGCCCAAAACATGTACCTGTTCCTATCATCAGTCCACTGGGAACTCGTCTGTCATTCTGTCTCCTTGGTCAACCTCATTACCCTTTCCTAAGAAGTCACTGTATTCAAGTCTTTGTCATGAACAAGAGAAACTTCCCTTTGTCTTACATAAGCTTCCTCCTCCTTCTCGTTACCTTCACTTTTTTTTTTTTTTTTGGTTGTTTTGTTTTGTTTTGTTTTGTTTTGTTTTTATCGAGACAGGGTTTTTCTGTGTAGTCCTGGATGTCCTGGAACTCACTCTGTAGACCAGGCTGGCCTCGAACTCAGAAATCTGCCTGCCTCTGTCTCCCGAGTGCTGGGATTAAAGGCGTGCGCTACCACGCCCAGCTAACCAACCTCACTCTGCCCATCTCCTTCTCTTGGGCTCCTATTAGTCCTCTGACCTGTTGTTGTCAAGGACACCTGGCCTGTACTGCCACTGTCACCTATCAACATTCACAGAACACACGTGTACAGCTGACCTCATTACTCCCTCTGAAGAAGCCATGGTTGTGAACTCCTCTTTTTTCTTAAACACTGTCTTCCTTTGGAATCTGAGACATCACAATGTCTTGACACCTTTCTACCTCTCTGTGTCACTTTACCTTTGAACATCCATCATCGTTTGCTTATGACTAACTGTTGGTTCTTTGGGGGATTTTTTTCAGGTCCCTTTTCTCTAGTCTACACCCATGGTTTCAAACACCACATGTCTCCCCAATCCACATCTGTTCTCTTAAATGCCAATCAAATGGCCAAGTACCTACCACTTCTCCTGAGTCTATCTGAAATGTCTTAATGATCATAAATGAGTGTAAAGTACCTCCGATCTTAACAATTATAATAAAACAGCACAGGAGCCTGACGTAACAGGCACAAAACTGATTTCCTTGTCTTAATGAAGGAACCTCCCTCACCATCAACCCAACTGTCTTTTACTTGCCCTGGCTGGATTCTTTCACCAGCTGCACATTAAGAAAACAGCAAACAGTATATCATATTTGCTTTTCTATTCTGTTTTCTTTTTTTTTTCCTTAAGAATTATTTATTTTTTAACTGATAAAATGTTTTAATGAAGTTATTTAGACTTAAGGGTCCAGCTGATGTTGGAAAATTGATATACTTTAAGATTCCTTTTTTAAACAAATACAAATCTGTTAAGGGGAGCGAGGAAGGGTGGCAAGCTTAAAAAAGAAAAGCGGAAAGGGAGGGTTCTCTTACGCCCAGGATTTGAGGCAGTTAACATGGCTGAAGCTTACAGTCCAAAGCCCCCGTGCTGTGCGTGCGCTCGGGTGTTGCAGGTGCAGTCTGGAGATGTAGCAGGCTCCGCGTTGGTGGCCAGGCTCACGGTGGTGCCCTCTTTGCGCACAGCCTGGTAGGGGTCCAGCTTGGAGACCAGCTTGGCGGAGGCCGAGAAGCCGTTCCACATACAGTCCGGATGATGTTCTTCATCATCATCCGGGTCATCCAGGTCACAGACGAAGCTCTGCTTCACCGCATCTCCTCCTGGCAGCTCGGGCAGGTCTGCGGTGGAGAAGCTATCACCATCGAGGTCCCTGGGGGCGAAAGACACCGCGACCTGCTTCGCAGGGAGGCAAGTAGAGCCCGGCATGGCCGGGGATGGGCTTGGCGAGGGCAGCAGCTCGAATTTCTTCCAGATGTCCTCGCTGGGCGCTGGCGGCTGCGGTGGCTGCTGGTGCACATCCTGTCCTCCTCCTCCTCGTCGCACATGAAGTATGGCTGCACTGATTCATAGTCCAGGTCGCAGTTGCCTTTAGCGAGGCTCACGTGGAGGGGCATGGTCGCGGCGTTGTGTCTGGAGGCGACCCCTATTTATTTATTTATTTATTTATGTATATAAATATATTGTAGCTGTCTTCAGACACACCAGAAGAGGGCATCTAAACACTTTACAGATGGTTGTGAGCCACCATGTGGTTGCTGGGAATTGAACTCAGGACCTCTGGAAGAACAGTCAGTGTGTTCCTAACCATTGAGACATCTCTCCAGCCGTCTTTTCTGTTTTCTTGGGACAGCACAGTCATAGAATAGTTGACTTGAAATGGGTAGAGATAAAGCTGCCCAATTGTTTAAATGGTGTTGGTGATAAAGCAGAGAGTACAGAGGGAGTATCTTTACTCTCTTAAAGTCATGAGTTAATCATTCCTAAACAAGGCATGGGTGGGACACTGGCTGTTCTCCTCAGTTCAACTCCATTGACTATAATCCATGGAAAGTCCTAAAGGCTACAAAGAAGATCATTTGTCTCAATTTTAGGTGTTGAAATTTTCACTTTCTTGGTCTCTTCTGGATTTTTTTTTTTTTTTAAAGAAATGTAGCAGTCTTAAAGGAAGGCTTCGTTAGGGGCTGTTAGGATAGCATCTAAATGAGATTCTCTGTCATATTTCTAGAACTTTCTTCAGATGCAGCAAAAATGAAGAGAGTCATCACAGTGAGACAAGACTCACAAAAGAGTTCAAGAGTCTATGTGGAATAGTTTGAGGAGGAAAATTGGTATCAGGTCTTCTTTGAAGGTCTGGTAGAATTCTGCACTAAATCCATCTGGCCATGGGCTTTTTTGGTTGGGAGGTTTTTAATGACTTCTATTTCCTTGTTTGATATGGGCCTGTTTAGATAGTTTAGCTGCTCTTGATTTAACTTTGGTATGTGGCATCTGTCTATAAAACCACCCATTTCATCTAGATTTTTCCAGTTTTGTTGAGTATAGGGTTTTATAGTAGGATCTGATGATTTTTTTTTTTAATTTCCTCCATTTCTTTTGTTACGTCTCCCTTTTCATTTCTGATTTTATTAATTTAGATACTGCCTCTTGGCCCCTTAGTTAGTTTGGCTAGGGGTTTATCTATCTTGTTGATTCTTTCAAAGAACCAGTTTTTGGTTTTGCTGATTCTTTGTATTGTTTTCTTTGTTTCTATTTGGTTGATTTCCACCCTGAGTTTGACTATTTCCTGCCTTCTACTCCTCTTGGGTGAGTTTGCTTCTTCTTGTTCTAGAGCTCTCAGTTGTGCTGTTAAGTTGTTAGTGTAAGATTTCTCCAGTTCTTTACCAGGGCACCTAGTTCTATGAACTTTCCTCTTAGCACTGCTTTCATTGTGCCCCATAAGTTTGGGTATGATGGGTCAACATTTTCATTAAATTCCAGGGAGTCTTTAATTTCTTTCTTTATTTCTTCCCTGACCATGTTATCATTAAGTAAAGAGTTGTTCAATTTCCATGTGTATGTGGCTTTCTGTAGTTTTTGCTGTTATTAAAGACCAACCTTAGGCCATGGTGATCTGATAGGATGCATTGTATTATTTCAATCTTCTTATATCTGTTGAGTGTTGTTTTGTGACCAATTATATGGTCAATTTTGGAGAAGGTACCATGAGGTGCTGAGAAGAAGGTGTATTCTTTTGTTTTAGGGTGAAATGTTCTGTAGCTAGCTATTAAATCCATTTGGAAGAACGAGGACATCCTAAATTTTGCAGGCAAATGGATGGAACTAGAAAATATCATTCTGAGTGAGGTAATTCAGACTAGAAAGGACATGCATGGTATGAACTCACTAATAAGTGGATATTAGCCAAAAAAAAAAAAGTACAGAATACACAAGATACAGTCCACAGAACTCAGAAAGCTCAACAAGCTGAAATGCCCAAGTGAGAATGCCTCAGTCCTAGTTGGGTGAGAGAAGAAAGCAATCACAAGTGGAGAGGGAGGGAGGGACCTGGAAGGGAAAGTGGACAGGATGGGGGTGGAGAGTAGGAGGGAGAGGGGAACCTGATCTGGTATTGGGTGAGGGAAAAGGACTGAAGCCCTGAGGGCCAGCGAAAAGAATGTAAACAGGCAACCTCAGGAAATAGGAGGTTGGGGGGGGACCCCCCAAAATGCACCGAAGACCAGGGAGGTGAGAGACTCAGAGGACTCAAAGGGAAGGGACCTTAAATGAAACACCAGACAGTAGGGAGAGGGAACTTAATAGAACCCACCTCCAGCAGGAAGACAGGACATCAAGTGAGGGATGGGATTGCCATCCCACAGTCATATCTCTGACCCATAATTGCTCCTGTCTAAAAGAATTACAGGGATAGATGGAGAGAAGCCTGAGGAAAAGAAGGTCTAGCTACAGGCCCAAAGTGGGATCCAGCTCAAGGGAAGGTCCCAAGGCCTGACACTATTACTGAGGCTATGGAGCACTCACAAAAAAGGGACCTATCATGACTGCCCTCCAAAAGACCCAACAAGCAGCTGAAAGAGTCAGATGCAGGTATTTGCACCAACCAATGGACAGAAGCAGCTGATCCCTGTTGTTGAATTAGGGAAGCTGAAAGAAGCTGAGGAGAAGGGTGATCCTGTAGGAGGACCAGCAGTCTCAATTAATCCGAACCCCAAAGATCTCAAACACTGGACCACCAAACAGACAGCATACACCAGCTGATATGAGGCCCCCAACACACATACAGTAGAGGACCACTGGGTCTGTGTTCATTCAGAGATGATGTTCCTAACCCTCAAGACACTGGAGGCCCCAGGGAGTTTAGAGGTCAGGTGGGGTGGGGTGGGGGTAGGGGCATCCACATGGAGATGGGGTGGGTTGGGGAAGAGGTGCAGACAGAGGGTGGATGGGAGGGGCAGGGAATGGAATATGGAGTGTAAAAAGTAAATTAAAAATAAAATAAATTTTTTGAAAAAGTCGATGTGGAGAACACTGGGATGACCTCTCATTACATCTGAATGGAAGGAGGAGAAAACATGACTAAGCAAAGCCTGGAGGTAAGATGCCCACACCGGTGAGATAGAAACACTCTTGTTCTTATATACTGCATTAGAACTGACGACTGGAGCCTTGTGTGCTGTCGCATGCCTTTAGTTCCCTACTCAGGAGGCAGATCTCACGAATTCCAGGCCAGCCTGATCTACGTGGCAAGTTCCAGACCAGCAGGAGTGAGCATGAGACCATATATGAACAGACACAAACAAAACTGACGACTAAGATGTAAAGTCTGAACCTTGCCCAAGAGACCCAGATGCTGAAGGCAAGCATCTCACTGTCTCGGCTAGAGGCAGGATTTTGCCAACCTAATAATGATACATTTAATTAATATGTGGTCAAAAGGAGAAAATAATAAACACTAAAAATAATAAACACAATATTAATGATGGCTGGGCAGAGACCAGGGAACACTTTTCTAATTTAGAGATTTTTCTCATTATCAAAGTGTCCAGTTAGCACTGATACAAAGGCACTCAAATTGTTAATTGACTTAATGTCTTAAAGACTTGCACATATCTTCTAAAAGAAAATCCAAGCAACTTGGTGTCTTTTAATTACAAATAAAACACAAGGTGTTTTTAGAAAGTCCTGGGCTTATATTATTTCATTAAATTAAAACACTAGTTTTTTTATTTAGAATATAAAAATGAATTTTCCCCCAATTTTTCTCATTCAAATATTTTTCACAGTTTCATAAATATTTATTTAAAATATATATGGCATACTGAGGATGGCTATAGCTTAGTGTTAAAGCACTTATCTAACATGTGGAAGGCCCTGGGTTCATAAAATACATACAACTAAATGTAACATAAAATACATACAACTAAATGTAGCATAAAGTACATACGGCTAAAAGAAACAAGCAAGGCAGGATTAGAGCAAAGCCCGCATAGAACAGGAAGTAGGCAAGGTTTTTCTATAAGACACTGCCCATGTAAATATATTAATATATTTTTAAATATTAAATATTCTTACCAATCCCTTACATGAAGGAACTTGTTAAGTACCCTAGAATTCTGATTAGCCTGAGGGGCCATACTTTGGAGTCAGTATGCATGCCCGACATAAAGGGACAGCAATTCTGCCCCACCCACCGTTCAGCAAAAGTGTTTATTAATTTCCAGAATCTTTTCTCATTCTTGCCACAGATCAACAAAATGCCTCCTTGACTAAAAGTTACAATATATAATTCAAAGTTATGAGTCAAAGAAAAAGTAATTAATGCTGCTGTGGTTTGTATACGAAGGGTTCCCCCAAAGGCTCCAATGTTGAAAGCTTGGGTTCCCAAGTGACAGGTTTAGGGGCAGCAAATATATCATGAACCTTCAGAAGCTGATGTCCTGGGGAAACTAATGAACAACATTAATAATCTAAGGCTAATTAAAAAAAGAGAACAATAACATATAAAGACTAAAACACGAGATATCCCTGTAGATCCTTAAAGCATTAAAAAGATAAAGGGCTGTCATAAGAAACTTCGTCAAATAACTTAACCTAAATTATGTGGAAATTTTCCTTCAGAAAAGGGATTTGCTCACCCTAGCACAAAATCAGAGCAACTAGCATTGAAAATCTTCTATCAGCCAAGGCAATCTGGACCATGTTACTAGTGAACTCTGCTGAGCGTTTTGTCAGAAAGCATGATGCCCTCCTTTAAACCCTTCCAGGAAATAGGGAGTACTCACACTTCCCTGTGAGCACTGAGACCATCATTGCTCTCTCACCAAACCCTGATAAGAGTATTGCAAAAGCAACCCATCGCAGACCACCTCTCTCGTGAACATAATCAAAAAAGAACTCAACAACATATTAGTAAAGAAGACCATATTGTAAGATCTAGAAAAATACATTTAACCGATGTAATACTTACTTGAAATTTATAAAAACAAAAACCCCCCATCAGCAAACACAACGAGAAGAAAACATCTTGAATTTTAGTTTTTTAGAGACATCTATGTGTTGCAGGATATTTAATCACATTGTGAACCCTGACATGAACTGGAAAAAAGCTATTTCATGTTGTGGCGTGGCTCAGCCCTAGCACACATCTTTAACCCAAGAGCTTTCTGTAAATGAGAGCTAAATAAAGTCAACAATATGTCAATGTGGAGCAAGCAACCAGTTGACAGGGAGTGAACATAAGGAAACCCAGGAAAGAGAACGGAGGGACTTTGAGTTGGCGGGTAATTCAGACAGTGCGGAGAAGGAGAAAGAGCCTTTTCCTTCTGGACGTTGGTGGAGTAAGGTCAGCTGGGTGCTTTCTCTGCCTCTCTGAGCCAGCAGGCTTTTACCACAGCTTCTGGCTCCTGGGTCTTCATTTGGTAAATCAAATGGTTGGGATTTTGTTTTTGAAAACAAACATCTACGAGAGCTGGAGAGATGGATCAGCACTTAAGAGTACATATTGCTCTTGTGGAGGATCTGAGCTCAGTTCCCAGCACCCCACAAGATGGTTCACAATTGCCCCACTCCTGCTCCAGGGGATCAGATGCCTTCTTGCCTTGTTGGGCACCTGCATTCACACGCACATACCCACATGTAGACACATATGCATATATACAATTAAAAATTAAAATAAATCTTTTTAAATAAAGTCTGTTAAAATATCTACAAATAAAATCATACTTATGGTACAAAGCAAAAATCTTGTACCCCACAAATGTATACCTATGTATAAGCTTACATTGTAGCTGGATTGTTTTTCCTCAGTAATAAATGGCTTCTCACCTGGGCTAAACCCTTGTATATGCTCTTCTACTCCAAAGATTGTTAAACCTGGGCATGAAAACCAGCAAACACAGAAACACACAGAGTTTCAAGAAGGACCCCAAGCTATGCCCTACAACATCAAGGTGTATGGCTCAGAACTAACGAGGGTGGAGAGTGGTGAGCCCTGGTCTTGCTACAGTAGACATAGAGACGTCAACAGAAGGAAAGTAGCCGTTGCATATAACGCCCCTCACTTGAAATCATAGTATTCTCAATGTGGCTTCAGATCCTAAAACCACCATACCACACAACACATTGCTTGAAACACATCAAGCAATTCTCCCACAGACAAAATTAAAGAGACAAGATAGTGGAGACACGGCTCAGCTGCGGAGTGCCAGCACAGCATGCTCAAGGCCGCAGGCTGAAGCTCCACAGGTCTCTCTTTCATATATTCCACCTTTGTCCAGAACCGCTATCCCTACATTATTCATCTCAATCATATATAATTAATTTTCTACTGTGGTCTACCTAAAAGTCTGGATTTGACTGTTCTCTTAATGACAACATCCTATTTTCAATGATGTAAAACAAGATGTTCCCTTTTGAATGAGGCTGTTGTGGACCCTCCTACTATATAGCAAACCAAATTGTCCTCTATAAACCAATGCCAGCCTTATTAAACAGATTAGAAGTGAGTTTCTGGCTTTTCTCTTTAAATATTGTTAAACAGATATGTAATTCGGTTACTTAAAAAGAAAATCACCACTTTAAAAAACAAACAAAAAAAGAGCCCAATGTCTCTACACACGTTACCTCATTCCCTTATATTTTGCAGCTAATTTATCCTAAACCATGACTGCCTTATTTCAGGTGTTTAAAAGGTTTTAGTTAGTTGGTCAGTTGGTCAGTTGGCTGATTGTCTAGTTAACTGGTTTTCTTGAGATTAAAAACTCACTGTATCAAACCCTCTGAGGTAGAACTTTGGGCCTAGATCATCCATGTTTTCCTGCAGTAGACAAAAATCCTAAACCATCCCTTCAGTTATTGAACCTTCAGATCACATCTCACTTGTAGAATGATGCCTTTATAACTCCAGTTCTAGGGGATCTCATGCCCTCTTCTGGCTTCTGAAGGAACTGCACATACATGGTACACAGACATACAGCAAAACACCCACAAACATAAAGAAAAAATAAATAAATGCTTTTTAAAAAAAAAAAAAAACTGGGAAGAGAAATGAAATTGGCTGCAATCATCTACTGTGGAAGAAGTGTATGTGTGTGTGTGTGTGTGTGTGTGTGTGTGTGTGTGCATGTGTGTGTGTGATCTCATCTCTGCATTCAAGGCAGAAGAATTATATTCTTATAGAATATTTCATTCCTTCACCTGAGCCTGTATCTTTCTCTTCCATAAAACACACACACACACAAAATTGAATGCTATTTTTCCAAGCTGAGATTCATCATCTAAACCACAATCTATAAACATGTGATCTCAAACCCACACACAAGTGTTAGTCTTCTGCCTTCATCAAGGAGACCACTATAGAAAACCACAGCCAATCAAAATGTAACGATATAGAGCCCAGTTCCAAAGTATGTATCTACAAAACTCTCTGCACCTAAAGGCCAGGGAACACTGCAGAAGAGGGGCGTCAAGATAGTAAGCGCCAGAGGATCAGTTTGCTGTGAGATTGTGTCTCCTAATAAGTCTCACCAATATGAGTGCCCAAACATAAGCTGTATAAGGATGGCACCACTATATGCCAAAGTGAACAGGGAAAGGCCCATGAGGCCTTGATCATACATAAAGAATTACAGGCAACTAAGGAAAGGCAGGAGTGGGCAAGGTGGCCTTCCCCAAGGAGGAGCACATCAATTGGTTGTCTGGTGCCAAAAGGTTAGCTCTGAAACATACATAGAAGTATGTATGTCTTAGGGTTTCTATTGCTGTGAAGAGACACTATGAGCATGGTAACTCTTATAAAGAAAAACATTTCATTGGGGCTGTCATAGTTTCAGAGATTCAGTCCATTATCATCATGGCGGGGAAACATGGCAGCAAGCAGGCAGACATGATGCTGGAGATGGAGCTGAGAGTTCTACATCTGAATCCACAGGCAGCAGGAAGAAAGAGTAACACTAGGCCTGGCTTGAGCATCTGAGACCTCAAAGCCCACCCCCACAGTGACACTTTCTCCAACAAAGTCATACCTACTACAGCAAGGCCAAATCTACTCCAACAAGGCCACACCTCCTAAAAGTGTCACTCCCTGTGTGCCAGGCATTCAAACATGTGAATCTATGGGGACCATTCCTATTCCAACCACCACAAGTAATATTATATTTAGGAGTATATGTATGTTAGATGCAGACAATAGCAACTAGTAAAAACAAAGAGATTATAAATTCAAAGGAGAGGAAGGAGAGGCATATGAGAGGATTTAGAGGGAGGGAAGGGAAGGAAGAAATATAATTAAGTTGTAATCTCAAAAATAAGATAAAAAATAAAGACCTCTAATCATGTTTAAAAGATACGTTGGGGTGAGGTGGGGGATGCAAAGATCTCTCGGTGGTTAAGAGCCCTTGCTACTCTTCCAGAGGACCTGAGTTTGGTTCCCAGCAACCATGTCAAACAGGTCACAGCCACCTGTAACTCCAGCTCCGTGGAATCCTACACCCTCTCTGGCTGATGCATATGAATATGCCACACAATGGCAGATACTCACTCAAAGCAGTACACGTAAAATAAATCTCTAACAATAAACAAACAGGGGCTTAAGGTGTGGTCCAGTGGTAAAGAGTTTCTCTTTACCACTCCCAGCACACACATCAGGCAGCTTAAAAGTGCCTGTAACTCCAGTTCTAGAGAATCAGATGTCTTCCTCTGGACTCCATTTCCTCCTCTGGACACACATGGTACACAACATACAGACAACTGGGCATGCCTACACACACACACACACACACACACACACACACACACATGCAAATCACACAAAATTAAAAGATAATTTGGGCTAGGGATAAATCTCAGTAGTCAGATGTTTGCCTAGGATTTAAAAGGTATAAATTCAATGTCCAGCCCTACAAAATAACCATGAAATAAAATGCTTTGCTGAAGCCGGCATGGTGGCGCATGCCTTTAACCCCAGCACTCGGGAGGCAGAGGCAGGCGAATTTCTGAGTTCGAGGCCAGCCTGGTCTACAAAGTGAGTTCCAGGATAGCCAGGGCTATACAAAGAAACCCTGTCTCGAAAAACCAAAAAAAAAAAACAAAAAAAACAAAAAACCTTTGTTGAAATCTATAGCTCAAGAAGCTACTGGAAACAACTGAAAAATAAAGCCATTTCCCTAAAACATCTTCACTTAAGTGCATTTATTTTATGTATATTAATGTCTAATTGTTTGCTTTAATGTGAGCATTTTATCTGTGTTTTATACAAAAAGGGCTTTTTGTTGTTAATCTTGAAGTTGCTAAGTAGCCCATCCTTCCAACTCAGGCTTCCAAACGCTGGGATGGGAGGATGCAGTACCAGTCCTGTACAGTGTTTCTTAATGGAACAACATATTTTTCGTCAGAAATAAAGTATGTGTGAGTAATAATCATGGATTACGCAGTTTTGCTTAAAATGAATTCACATCTTTGCAAAGTGTTAAATATTTAAAGTCATGTTGCTTATGTAATGGGGTATCTATCATTCATCAAAGATAAAGTTCTGGGAGATCCCTCGGCTTCAGGATCGCTATGACAAGAAGAAGTCAGCCACATGCCATCAGATGGCTTCATCGTTTGATAGGAAACACCCTAAGTCAAGAAATATATAGGGATAAAAACAGATTTAGTGCCTGCTGTGGGCTGGGGAATCGGGGCGGTAGGGAGTGGAGAGACAGCTTGGTGGTTAGGAGCACTTGCTGCTCTTGCAGAGGACCTGAGTTTGAGTCTTGGTACCCACGCAGTGGCTCACAACTGCCTGCCCCTCCAGCTTCAGGGGATGTGAACCCTCTTCTGGCCTCGGTAGACCCCAGACACACCTGCGGTACACATAAGCACATGGAAGCAAACATTGCTACTCACACTATAACATAAATATCTCTAGGGGGAAAAACAACAGAAAAGTTAGATTCTCTTTAAAAATTCTGCTTAGCCTAAAAGGCAGACAGTACATATTCTCAGTCATGTATGGAAACTGAAAACACTTGACCAGATGGAAATAAAGTTAGAATAGGTGGGGGAGGGTCAGTAAGAAAGGGAGATCAGAAGAGTTGGTGAGAGCTGGGCGTGGGGGCACACGCCTTTAATCCCAGCACTCGGGAGGCAGAGGCAGGCGGATTTCTGAGTTCGAGGCCAGCCTGGTCTACAAAGTGAGTTCCAGGACAGCCAAGGCTATACAGAGAAACCCTGTCTCAAAAAAACAAAACAAAACAAAACAACAACAACAACAAAAAAAAGAGTTGGTGAGCTGTTCTAAATTTTAGTCAGGGACAAGCTCTGAGCCCAAGTGGTTCTCAGCACAGTAAGGTGACAATAGCTTAGTTTAAGAGTGGGAACTCAGAGCTAGCTTGGGTTATCTAGCAAGCTTCCAGTCAGCCTGAACCACATAGCAAAACCATGTCTCAAGATGATTATTATGTTTCAAAATATCTAAAAGTAGGGACTTTGTCCCTACCAAAAGAAATGACAGGTGTCTTGGGTGTTCAATCTGAGCAGGCGGGGGCCACCTGGGTATCCCACCCTCACCATGGCCCTTCAAGTCTGTGTGAGGCTAAGTGCTTCCTCTCTTTCTGGAGTCAGACAAGGCAGCCCAGCTAGAAGAACATATCCCACAGACAGGCATATCCCACAGACAGGCATATCCCACAGACAGGCATATCCCACAGACAGGCAGAAGCTCTTGATATAGCTCCTGTTTCAGTTGTTTGGAACCCACATCATGGTTAAGCTACAGATCTGCTACATATGAGCTATGAGCGGGAGGCCTAGGTCCAGTCCATGTATATTCTTTCATTGGTGATTTAGTCACTATAAAGTGTCACAGTCTCCCAGGAACATATACACTTCTTACATACTAATGTAATGTAGATGTGTACACTTATTACATACTAATGTAATGTAGATGTGTACACTTATTACATACTGATGTAATGTAGATGTGTACACTTATTACATACTGATGTAATGTAGATGTGTACACTTCTTACATACTAATGTAATGTAGATAGAAACAGTTCTATTTACTCTGGTTTATTCTACTCACTGAAACAATCCTTCCTTCTCATGTTAAAGACCCTGTTATATCAGATTTTTTACCACCTTTAGGATATGAAACATGTTTGGATGTGGATAGAGTGCTGAGTCAGATCAAACATCAACACCGTTTTGATTAGTGTCTCTCGTCACTGGGAAGACCTTTTCCCATGTCCATTACCAGAGTCAATCTTTCACAGAAATTTGCAGAGTTAACCACTAACCTATAAAATGTAATTAAGTTATTTTTCTCACATAAATGTCTTACACATTTGTCTACAAGTACTTTTACTTTTGTTGCTACTGAAATTGTATTTTTATATTACACAGTGAATTTCATATTATGTATATTATGTGAGAATATTTGAGTTGAATGAACTTTTGTATATTTATCAGATATCTAGAGATGCTAAATACTTAGACACTTTGTTACTTCACACAATAATGACACTACCTACCAAACTTCACAGAATTCCTAACTCATTTTCCTGTTTTCCTGTTTGCCTGAAATTTTAATTTCTGTGTTGAAATGAAGTCATGGTGTGGAAAATCTCACACTAGTCTCGCCTCTGAGGGGACTGCTTGCCCTTTTTGATTATGGCTGCTGTAAATTATTTTTGTAATTTTTTTTGTACATGATTTCTTCTATTTCTGGCACACTATGTATTCTGAATGGACACTGAATATGCTAACTCCATTCTTCTTAAGTCTCTTGAGATATAAACATTATTGATACATACACCATAATTGTTCTTTAAAAGCTATTTAGGGAACAGAGGACAGCGAAGCTGGAGTTGTCTCTTTTCGGTCCGTGATGTCTCAGATTCGTTCTTAAGGAACTGAGAACTTAATCTTCCAAAATATCAAAAAAATAAAAAATAAAAAACCATCTTACACCCCATCTCCCACCCCAGCTCCTGCAGCACAAAGGCCCAGCACACCAGGGTTTGTGGGATAGAATCCATACAGTCATCTCACTTACAACAGCTACAGGCTGGAAGGGAACCCGGGCACCAGAAGCGGGATCATGGCATCTCTGGCATTGCAATTTCCAAGCCACCAGATAAGCCGCCGATGCCCTTCATGAGGTACAGCAGAAAGGTCTGGGACCAAGTCAAGGCTTTCAACCCTGACCTAAAGTTGTGGGAGATTGGCAAGATTATTAGTAATGTGTGGCGAGTTAAGTGAATATACCAAGCGGAGAAGACAGAGTGCTGGGACTCTAGGAAGGCCTGCCACAATGCCATGTATACCTTGCGAATATTAATGCAAAAAGTCGTGCGGAAGCCGCAGGAGAGGAAGAAAGTCAACAGCGACAGTCTCACGTGGAGAACAGGGAACTTTATCTGTGCATTCAGCCTGCTGAGGACCCAGGTGATGGTGGTGATGGCTTTTCAATGAAGCATACAGTCACTGTCCATTTCCAGAGAAACCCTGGCCTCATCAGTGAGATTCTCAATGGCAGTGTGGCACCTGACATGCCATCAGTCATCTCAACAACTAGAATACGAGTCCTCAAGCAACAGGTCCAATCTTTTATTATTATTATTATTATTATTATTATTATTATTATTATTATTGGATATTTTCTTTATTTACATTTCAAATGTTTTCACCTTTCCAGGTCTTCCCTTTGGAAACCCCTTATCCCATCCCCTCTCCCCTGCCTCTATAAGGGTGGTCCTCCACCCACGAACTCCTGTCCTTCCACCCAGGCATTTCCCTACACTGGGGCATTGAACACCCTCAGGCCCAAGGGCCTCTCCTCACACTGAAGTTCAACGAGGCCACCCTCTGCCACATACGTGGCCAGCACATGGGTCAATCCATGTGTATTCTTTGGTTGGTGATTCAGTTCCTGGGAGCTCGGGGCGGGAAGGGGGGTCTGGCCTGTTGACACTGTTGCTTCCCCCATGGGGCTGCAAACCCCCTCAGCTCCTTCAGTCCCTTCTCTAACTCCTTCATCGGGGACCCCTGAGCTCAGTCCAATGGTTGGCTGTGAGCATCTGCCTCTGTATTTGTCAGGCTCTGGCAGAGTCTCTCAGGAGACAGCTGTATCTGGCTTCCATCAGCAAGCACTTTGCAGAATTCACAGTGGTGTCTGGGTTTAGTGGCTGTATATGAGATGGATCCCCAGGTGGAGCAGTCTCTGGGTGACCTTTCCTTCCTTCTCTGCTCCACACTGTGTCTCCATATTTCCTCCTGTGAGTATTTTATTCACCCTTCTAAAAAGCACTGAAGCATCCACATTTTGGTCTTCATTCTTCTTAGGCTTCATACCCAAATAGTGCCGAGAGAGAGCGCTAGCCTCCCAGGAGTGCAGACAACAGGTCCAATCTTTAATGGTTCCTCAGAAACTAGAAGCCAAGCTTCTTCAGATACAGGAGCGACACCAGGGAAGAAGAAGTTCCTGGAAAGCACAGATCCCTTTAACAGTGAACTTCAAAGGTTATACGGTCGAAGGTGAGAGTAAACATGGAGAAAACTGCAGCTGATGTTGCATGGGCAGAGGAACGGGCCTGCAAAAGGCAGGAGAAGGGAAAAGAAGGCAGCAGCGCAAGCTGAGGGCGATCAGAGCATCATCCCTGGGAAAGAGCAAGCAGAGAACAAAGCTGAGGAGAAGGAAAAGGTGCACAGCCAATGGAGACAAAGAAGACACGCCTTGAAGAAACAGAAAAGATATAGGTACAGAGACAACATTTAGAGCTAAGATGAAAGGATGGACTATCCAGAGACTACCCCATCCAGGAATCCATCCCATCATCAGCCACCAAACCCAGATACTA
>NC_034595.1:11369191-11392260 GCF_900095145.1 Mus pahari | reverse complement strand
AAAGAAAATAATAAATAAATAAATAAATAAATAAGAAACAGCCGAGAGTCAACCGAATGGTGAAGTCAGTCTACTCCTGAGGACAAGGAGAGGAGGGGAGAGGGAGTGATTGACGGCTCAGAGGGAGAGGGTCCAGTGATAGCAATACTGGCTCAGCGAGCAGCAATGTGACATAGGGGAGCCGCCCATAGACCCTATGCCAGAAGACAAGAAGAAGAAATAAGTGTTGCCTTATTTTATGTGTCCTAAAACTTTTTTAAATGAAAAAAAAGGGGTATTTTTGATTTTTGAATGTTTTTAGGGAAGCCTCTTTTATGGAAATGAATATAAGGATAAAGGTCAAAATTATTGAATAGAAAAGATTAACATTTTTTATTAATCAGTTTGAACCTTATCTCTGTCTCTACATCTTTTAGACTGCATCATTTAGAATAGCAAAAGGATCTCAGTTGCCATGGAGACTCCCTAATTTAATTCCTTAATCTCCTTGAACATCATTCATAGGACCAAGCCCTCCCCAGACATTAGCATCTGGGTGTCCATTAAGAGACTCAAACTTTCTTATTCTAAGCCTCACCTGCTTCTCCCTCCCAAGCCTAGTTCCTCTCTTAGTAAATAGCATTTTATTTGCCTACAGATTAAGCCAAAATGCCTTGGCCGCATTTACGAGACCTCTTCTCCTATCATACAGAACCTGCCACGGCCACCCCAAAACCACTCTACGATCTAGTCTTAGTTAGGGTTGCTATAGTTGTGATAAACACCATGCCAAAGCAACTTGGGAAGAACGGGTTCATTTGTTTTACAGCTCCATGTTTTAGTCCACCATTGAAGGGCAGGAACTTGAAGGCAGGAGCTGAGGCAGAGCCTATGGAGATACTCCGCTTCCTGGCTTGCTCACTCTGGCTTGCTCACTCTGGCTTGCTCAGCTTGCTGTCTTATAGAACCCAGAACCACCAGTGCAGGGATGGCCCCACCCACAGTGGACTGGTCCCTCCCACATCAATCACTAAGTAATAAAATGCCTTAAAGGCTTGCCTACAGCCCCATCTTATGGAAGCATTTTCTTTTGGAAGGGCTTTTGTTTTGTTTTAAACTTTTTGACTCTGTGAGTTTCACATCATGTACCCCAGTTCCACTCATCTTCCCATCCCTTCATACCTGCCCTCCAGCTTTGCAACCTCCCTCCTCAATCCCAAAAAAGAAAATAAATAAAATAACGTGTTTTTTTTTTTAAATCTTGTTATAGAAGCTGTAGTGTCTCACTCAGTATACTCTTGTCTACGCGTCTTTACTTGCAAATGTTCATTGCAATGAGTCTGGTTCGAGGCCTCTGGTTTCTGCTACTCTGTCAATACTGGATCCTCACTGGGCCTCCTTTTGGATATTTTGTTGTTGCCCTGTGTCATGGAGATCCTGCAGCTTTGGATCTGCAGGGCTGGTCCCTTCATAGTCTCCAGCACTTCATAGATGGGGAAGATGTTGGGGTGGGCCAGCTCAATGCCCTGGATCTGGACCTGGATGGTAGCTGAGTTGGTCAGCCTGACAGATCTGCATCCACATCATCAGTGTTCTTTCCTGCATTGACCAGGCTAGCTCACCTGATGCCTCAGCCTGCAAGGTGCTGGGCTAGCTCTCCTGCTCACACACCTCAGGTGCTCCACTGCTCTTCTTGATGATCATCCTATGGTATTGGCATCTCCAAATGCTGGGGTCTTCTGCTGCAATTGGGTTGCACGTTCACCAATAACCTCTCCTGGGTGGGCTTCAGGGTGGTCTCCTCTCACCCATGTCAACAGAACCAGCTCTACTGCACTGCCCAGTGACAGGGCAGGCTGCTCTCCCAAGTGCTGCAGCCAGAGGGGCAAGGAAGGGCCATGATCTCTCTCTCACCCATGCCTCCACAGGACAGAGGAGTCGCAGGGCCAGCTCTCCTGTGCTCACATCCCCAGGGCCAGCTCACCCCTGCCCCCGTCACCAGGGTCAGCTCTACTGTGCCACCCAGGCAAGGTGCATGACCTGCTCTCCTGAATGATGCATGGAAGTATTTTTAAATGACATTCCCTCCTCTAAATGACTTCAGCTTATGTCAAGTTGACATACACTAAGCAGCCTAGCACACAAGCACATCACATTTGAGACACAACCTCTCTTGTCCTATTCATCGCCAAGATCACACGTTACTATGAACATTACAATATAAAACATCTCAAGTTTTAAAAGTCCCAATCTTTAAAAATTCAAACAAAAAGGTCAAAGTCTCTTAAAATATCCACATTCTGTTTTAAAATCCAAAGTATTTGTAAAATTCCAAAATTTCTTTAAAAGTTCAAAATCTCTCAACTGTGGGCTTCTGTAAAATAATAAATATCTTAAATGCTTTCTTACTCCAAAGAGGAAGAACCAGGGGGCAGCTACAACCTCAACAAAGCAAAACCAAACTCCAACTGTGTAAATAACAAAATGTCTAATGGGCTCGGGTCACTTCTCTGGCTCTGCCCTCTACAGCATACACAGCTCATCTTCTGAGATCAGGCCGGCTCCACTTCACTGCTGCTGCTCTTCTTGATGATCATCCTATGGTATTGGCATCTCCAAATACTGGGATCTTCCACTGCAATTGGGCTGCACATTAACCAATCACCTCTCCTGGGCGGGCTTCATGATGCCAAGCCTCAGCTGCTCTCCATGGCCCCTTTATGCCTTCACAACCAATTGGTTGAGTCTTGCACATTACAAAGTTCAGCTGCCAGCATGAAGGACAACCTTGGTTGTGACTGGGACAAGGCTTATCACCTTAATGATGTTGGTCTCTTCCTCAGAGCTGAGTCTTCAGCCCCAGCTCATCCGCATCCATTGTCCCAGCAAACCACAGGTTTGTGGTTCTGGTGTCTTGTTAACCACAGCAGATTCTTCAGCCCCAGCTCACCAGAACCACAGAGTCTTCAGACAAATGATCTGGTAGAGTCTTTGCTTTCCTCTGCAACCTCACAAGCCAGGCCTCCATGTTCTGCACGGCTCTCAACATTCTTTCCTTCCAGGCTCCTACAGAATAGCCCAGAGCTCTCAACGCTCAACGGCTTTTCTAGCCCAAAGTTCCAAAGTCCTTCCACAAGCCCTCCAAAACAACACAGTCAGATCTATCACAGAAATATCCCATGATCCTGATACCAATTTCTGTTTCTTTTAGGGTTGTTTTTGTGGTGATGAAACACCATGGCCAAACCATTCTGAGATAGAAAGGGTTTACTTAGCTTACGATTCCACATCTTAGTCCATCATTAAAGGAAGTCAGGGAAGGGACTCAAGCAGGGAAGGGACCTAGAGGCCTTGGAGGGGTGCTGCTTCCTGGCTTATCCCCCTGGCTTGCTCAGCCTGCTTTCTTATAGAACCAAGACCATCAGTCAAGAGGTAGCACCACCCTCCTCCCTTGAGCCCTCCTCCATCAGTCACTAATTAAGAAAACGCCCTACAGGTTTGCCTACAGCCCAATCTTATGAAGGCATTTTCTCAAATGAAAGTACCTTTCTTTGAGATTAGCTTGTAGCATAAAACTAGCTGGCACAGAGTTCAGTCTCTTTTGACAGTCCAAGTGTGACCCTTTGCAGTGACCTCTACTGCCACCTCCTGGTTGCCAGGTAGTGTTACTTAACCTCCTGACTTCCTGAGACCCACAGAAAATTGCTGGTGAACAGGCTGAGCTCTGCATCTAGAGTTAGTCCTGTTCATGGGCAACTCCAAACTGTCAGTCCCCTGCCCCTCACCCCAGCCCCCTAAAACCTAATTGGTGTACTAACTCCCCTGATAGGTCAACTTTCCTCTCCCTCTCTCTGCCCATTTCTTCCTACTTGATTCACTGACTCCTCCCAAGACCCTCGGTTGATCACAAAGACACACACACAGTCACACACACAGACACAGACATACACACACATGCTCACACACACGCGCGCGCGCACACACACACACACACACACACACACCATGCTAAGACACTGGCTAATTTTTCACAAGCAACAAACACTTTCTTCTCAACCCAGAGATCCATTAGGAAATATGAGCATTCTCCTTTCTCAAGAAAAAAAAAAGTGGGAGTGAGAAGGAATAAAGAAATCTATCATAATATTTCACAACCCAGATGAAAGGCCCCAGCTAGTGGGTAAATCAGGGAAGAGTCAGGAATTGCAGATGACAAATGCCTGAGTTTTTTCCTAAAGCTGAAGGAGTCTCAAGTGTTGAAAAGAATGTGTGGGTAGTGGGCCACAGGGCAGCCAGCCTGGAGGCCCGGAGGTTCCCTTCCACTCCCTGACATCTATTTTACAGAGACTTCATTTTTCAATGCCCAAGCTTCCTGCCACAAGACAGTGAAGTCTGGATAGAGACCTGGGTATTTATTGACTCTGTTCTAGGTCAGCAGCTTATCAGCTTGAAGAGCGTTGGAAGGGGCCAGTCGGCTTGTAAAACTACGTGCTTGACCACATGACTACAAGATCTGGAAGAAAAAGCTGGAGAGACGAGATGAGCTGAAGACCCAACTTTCTCTCATCAGCAGCGGTGTGTTAGCAATGGCACCCTGCCACTGTGGCAGCAGTATCATCCTGTCATTGTAGAACCAGATTTGGGGTCTCGACTCAGAGACCACAGCACAGTTGACTACATCCTACCATCCTTACAGCCATAGCTTAGGCCCAGTTACCCCCAAGCCTCAGCCACCTCAGGGTGGAGTGGCCTCCTAGCTGTGCCGGGCATTCTCCTTTGTCTACGAGTTAGATTGTGTGGCCTTTCTGCTTAAACTTTCCTTTGGCCAAAGCGGCTTTGAGATGGGGAGTGGCTGGGGAGATGGCTTGTCCCATAAGCATGGGAACTGAGATCAAATTCCTGACAGACACATAAATAGTCAGATGTGCCTGGATGTACCTATAATCCCAGCACTGGAGAAATGCAGGCAGGAGGATCCCTGGGCCTGCCGACCAGCCTTCCTTGCCAATGAACTTGAGGTTCAGTGAGAGGCTGAGTCTCAAAAACTAAGATAAAGAAGAAATTGAGAAAAATACCAGATGTCACTTCTGGCCTCCACATTCATACACATGCACACACTCACACACACACACACACACACACACACACACACACACGTAATTTCCCTCTAGGAGAGGTTCAGCTTCCTTTGCATTAATGTCCTCAGATGTGTCTGAGTCAAAGAACAGAGTGTCAGGGCCTCCTTTTCCTATCACAACCTAGTCACCTGACAGCACGTTCATATGACCATATCTTGACATCTACACCAGGACACGACTGACCTGTAGAGACAGGAGGTCACAGATGATTAGATTCACCCATTATTTTTTTTTTAAAATATCAAAGAACGGATCAAGGAAAATAAAGTTCTAGGCTTTTCTTTAAAGTCATGACCACAAAAACTTCTCATATTCAAATTTAAAAGGTAAAAATCCACCTATCTTCGAAACAGTTCAAACTCACACCCTGTACTGCTCTGATATTCTAAACAAATATCTATTTACTTGACCCACTCGTGTGGAACTGCTCAGTTCCATCAAACAAAGGAAGAGCCAGGATTTGCTTTGTCTGTTTGTTTGTTCCCCATGCAAGTCTCTGGACTTCAGGTCGTTAGTGAAAGCCCTTACCTGGGAGCTGATCGAGGAAGAATAAAGGGATGAAGAGACCCCCCCGCTTCCTGCGTGGCTAACAGCCCTGCACTGGGACTGTGGCTCAGTGGTAGCATGCTTAGCTAACGTGCATGAAGCTCAGGATTGAATACTCAGTTACCGGGGTGGGGCTGGTGCTGTGTGCACGCCATACTGATAAGGGTGCTGTCTTGCAGATTGAGTTCCTATTCTCCTTGTTATTGTTTTTTTTAAAAATTTATTTATTTATTTTGTATATATGAGTGCACTGTAGTTGTCTTAAGACACACCACAAGAGGGCATCAAATTCCATTACAGATGGTTGTGAGCCACCATGTGGTTGCCGGGAATTGAACTCAGGACCTCTGGAAGAGCAGTCAGTGCTCTTAACCATTGAGTCATCTCTCCAGCCCCACCCCCCCTTTTCTTTAGAGTCATTGAGTTTTGTTTGCTTGTTTTAGAGAGAAAATCATTACAAATGCATCGCTGGAAGCTGAAGGTGGGAGAGCCACGCCATTTGAGTTAGGCATGGAGGTCAGACCTGTGTCAGGAAGAGAAAAGTGAATGAGCTCAAGGTACCCTAGCAATGATCCCTGGGCTCCAGCCAGCATCTAAAAAGAAAGATAAATGAGAAGAAAAAGGAAAATGTAGGCCTTTCCGAGTCAAGATGCAGACAGATCCCCACAGGAGCCCGCAGGGACTGCTGAGGTCATTAATTTAAATGCTCTGTGCCTCCTCCTGGAAGAGAAGAGGGATGATCTGTAGTAGAGTGCGGAGATTTTAAAATTGTTCCCAGACCAAGCTCATAGTGGCCTCTCGGAAGGGATCATGGCGACAGCCTGGCAGTTTTGATGCCTTTCAAAAATTTAGCAGTTTGGGGGCCAGGTGGGATGACTCCGTCAATCAAACCCTTGCGTTGTAAAGACAAAGACCTCAGTTTTACCCCAGAGTCCATGTGAAAGATGCCCAGTATGACAGCCTGTACTTGTGTTAATACTGGAGAGCAGACAGGAGGGTACTCGGGGCTTGCTGGCCAGTCTCGTCTAGTTGGCACGCTCTATGCCAATGAGAGACCCTGTGTCAAAGGAAATGGGCAGTCTTCCAAAGATGACACCTCCATATGTGTCCACGTGTGTGCAACCACACCCACACATATGTGCATATCACACACACACACACACACACACACACACACACACACACACACAAAGATCAAAGGCTTTTGATGTGATCTCAAAAACAAATTACATCCCTACCAAGCATCTTGTGGTGACCAGAAAATCCCCACCTCTATTTTTCTGCTTTATGTTGTTTTATTTGCCTTCCCCACTCCCACCCCACCCTGCCCTTTGCTTTTAATGACGCCAGTTTGCACTGTCATCTGAAGAACTGACTTTCTGTCTCCTCAAGGGGACAGTCATTCTCCACTTCCCAAAGGAAGAGGGATCATGCAGGAAGACTCGGTATAAGCAAAAAGTAACAGTTGAAGGTTAAGTTCATTTTTCAAGTTCTGTTTAATGCTGGCTGAAATACTTGTTTATAAACAAGGATTAGGCCATCATAGGACAATCTGGGGCACTAAGCAAGAGCTTGGCTTTAAACTTCTCAGTTTCTCAGCATCTCTGGTCACTCCAAACCCATTTGGGCTCCTGTGCTCTGTGAGCATCCCATCGCTTTTCTGCTGGCTGCAGGACATGTTACATAGCTTAGTGCCATCACTTAACCACTCGTGCTTGCTCGTCCTCGGAATGTAGGGGCAGGGATGGTATCTTCTTTATGTTTGTGTCGTGGGTAGAAGCACAGTGCTCAGCACACAGTAGGCATTTAGGAGTGATGGGTCGAAGGGATGGCGAATACAACAGAAAGAGGGAAATTCTGAAAGTGGAAGAGGCAGTTTGAAAAACTTACTTCCCAAGTAGAAAATGCTTTATTAAAATAGACAGAAAAATAACCCTTAATTTATAGTCCCTTTACTCAGAACTTGTGAAAATACCTCTATACAATAGACAACATTTTATGTTTTAGGACTATCTTTGAAAAAGAAGATTAAACGAGATAAATCTAGACATAGTGACACATCCTTTTACAACGTTATCACTCAGGAGACTGGGGTAGGGAATTATTAAGTTTGAGGCTAACCTGGGCTACAAAGCAAACACTTATGTCAGCAATAATAATAAATTTAGAAAGAAAATAAGTGACTTGACACCAAATTTGAGAACATTCATCTATATGCCATGCTTGGGTAATTTATATTTATGTTTAAACAGTAGGTCAAACACTATGAAGGTACACTTGTGCAAACAGAATATTAACTAGGAAAGTTCCTTCCTAGAAAGAAATGAGGTATCTCTTCAAATAAAATAAGACTCTAAGCCTGCTCATACCGAAGGTAGTTCTTCCTCTTAGGAATCAAACTGGGAAAACTTTTATCATAATTCATAAGAAAAATGCTCATTCCAACAGGAAGCAAAAGAGTATTTTGGAATCTTCTAGGGCAGGAGCCTGTTCACGGCAGAGTTTGCTCAGAAGAGTGTTCAAGATTCCAGTCCTGTTTTGTAGCCTGGAGATCCGGCAATCAGAATGCATGTGAAAACAGCCTTGGCCAAGTTCCAGGCCGTGTTGTGAACTGCATTTCGGGAAGGCATGGAAGCATCGCTGTCTCACACACTGGTTGGGAATCCCAACTAGAACTAGATAACATCCTCACACTGGGAGGTTGAGGCAAGCTTCAGGAAGAGCCTGTTTACAAGGGCAATGGCAGAGAAATCCACGGGGACAGGGAAACAGCCAGGAAATGGTGATAAGGTAGCCTGAGGTAGCCATGGCTCCGCCTAGCCCCAGGGGAGAGCAGGAAGGTGTTCAGCAGGCGCTGTTGGAGAGACTGGAGGCAGGAAAATAACATGGGCCTGCCCATCACCTTACAGGAAGGGTGGCCCATCAATAAGGATTCCCACCTCACTCTTCTTTTAATGTGACTCCCCTGCCAGGGCCTTTTGCTAATAGACCCAAGGGCAAGAAGGCCGAATGTACAGATGGTCTATGTCAAAGACATAGGGTGTCATAGTTTATGTGAGGGGCAGGGATGGACTTGAAGTGTCGGGTGGAGAATACCTATCATGCACACTTTTTCCAGATTCTTCTATTGCAAAGAATTTGACATTTCAGTTATGAACTATTTTGTCACAGAGATACCTAAAAATACACAATAACTGAACTTTCCAGTAAACACAGTATTTGATGGCCCCAAATATTTCATAGGAATGCAAGATTCATGACACATCCCCTTGAAAATATCACACAGACAATTTTTCCTCTGTATCTCCCCAGAACTTGCAGAAATAAACTAAAGAGTGGGAAATTTAAAAAGTTGCATCTCCCACAAGAGAAGTGGAGTTAAGATTCTGAAACTACAGACTATGAAATTATCTTCCAAGAGAATAAAACGTTTGCTTATCCAATGAACAAATCTAAAGGATAATATTTTTTCTAAAGATTCCCCCAAGGGTTTGCAAACTTCTCTTCTGGTAAGGAGAGAGTTGGGGGAAGCACGTGGTTGGAATAGTGAGGGGGACATGGCAAACGTGGAATAATCTGTGTGGGGTGTCTGGCTTCACCAAAGAGAAATGAGAATGGCTGCCAGGGGACTGTGTGAGCTTCCTCTCTTTGCATGAATGGAACTGAAAACTTAAAGCTTATCACAGATGAAACCTCTGGAGGCAGGGTTGCAGAAAACAAGGGAATCACAATGGTCCTGATTGATGATGTCCCCTACCTCACCTCATAGATGCTGTGATGAACACACTCCATTGCCAACTTAATGAGACTTAGAATTGCTACAGAAACACCCCTCTGTGTATGTCTATGAGGGCATGTCCAGAAAGGTTTACAGGAAGATGGAAGAGCCACATTGAATGTGGGGGACACCATCTCCTGGGCTGGGATCCTGTGATGGTTTGAATGAAAATGGCCCCCATAGACTCATAGGGAGCTGCATTACTGGAGGTGTGGCCTTGTTGCAGTAGGTGTGGCCTTGTTGAGGTGGGTGTGGCCTTGTTGAAGTAGGTGTGGCCTTGTTAGAGGAAGTACACAACTGGGGGTGGGATCTGAGGTTTCAGATGCTCAAGCCAGACCTTGTGTCTCACTCTCTCTCCCAGTTGCCTGCCGATCCAAGATGTAGAAGTCTCAACTACCTCTCCAGTGCCATGTCTACCTGCATGCTGCCATTATTCCTGCCATGATGATAGTGGACTAAACCTCTGAAACTACAAGCCGGCCCAATTAAATGTTGTCCTTTCCTTTATAAGAGTTGCCACAGTCATAGTGCCTCTTTACAAAAATAAAACCCTAACTAAGACAGGTTCCAAACTGAATAAAAAGGAAACAGTGAGCTGACTACCAGCATTCACTGCTCTCTGCTTCCTAGTGGTGAATGAAATGTGACCAGCCGCCTCACCACCTGGGCGGGGCCACTCCTGCCACAGTAGAGAGCACCTTCAAGCTACGAGCCCAAATAGTCTTCATTGTCCTCTGTCCTCAAGCTGCCTCTATCACACATTTTATCACAGCAGAGAGAAAAACAAGTATCACAGGAGCTGACAGAAAGCATCTGAGAGGTAATGAATGAGAACCAAACACCTTTTGTGCACACACACACACACACACACACACACACACACACGTCCACAGAGCCAGTCAGAATATGTGATCCGAATTGTCTGCTCACTCAGTATGAGGCTTGGCTTTGCTTTGCTTTGTTTTTTGTTTTTTTGGGTTTTTTTTTAACAAAAAAAGACATGATAGAATTACAAGAAATATTCATGAGACAATAATATCTAATCTATTCCTATCCTCCCAAAACGGCTGCCTCCATTTCTTGCTTACTGAGAAAACTGCTCCATTTGTAAGTAATAAGAGCGGCACGCTCAGTATGCTTAAGTGTTCTGTGCACGCATTCATTTTTAAAGGAAAGGAATTGCAAGCAAGGAGCAGCCGAGGGGATTTTAGAACACAGTTTAAGAAATACATGGACCAAATAAACCATTCTCTGAGAATGCAAGAAACTTTGTAAAATTGTGGGCCTTGTAGAAAAACAAGTTCAGGGGCTAGAGAGACTGTTCAGTGGTTAACAGCTTTCACTCCACAATCCATGGAAACTGGGGCCCTAGCACTCATGTAACAAGCTAGGTTACACGTAGCAAATGCCTTTAACTCTGAGAAGGACAGAGTCCGGAGGATTAAGGGAGCTTGCTGGCCTTTGATCTAGCTTAGAAAATGCAAGACCAGGTTTAGGGAGAAACGCTGCCTCATGGGAATACACAGAGAGCAAGGTGGAGGAGGACATGATGTTCTCTTCAGGTGTCTACACGCACACTCAAGAGTGTGCTCACACATCACATGTGCAAACACACACACACACACGTAAATAAATGCATAATAAATAAATCTCGAAACAAGAGTAAAAAGAAGTACCAAGTGAACTAGCAAAGTCAAGAAAGAACTGAAAGTAACAATAAAACCACTACGAATATGAAAATCGTGTTCAGATAACAGTAAACAAGAGCTGGCTTACAAAGAGAAAGTGTCTGGTACCCATAGACTTTTCAGTGTCATAAAAGGTGTAGGAGCCGGGCGTGGTGGCACATGCCTTTAATCCCAGCACTTGGGAGGCAGAGGCAGGTGGATTTCTGAGTTCAAGGCCAGCCTGGACTACAAAGTGAGTTCCAGGACAGTCAGGGCTACACAGAGAAACCCCGTCTTGAAAAAAACAAAAACAAAAAAACAAAAAAACAAAAAAAAGAAAAGAAAAGAAAAGAAAGAAAAGAAAAGAAAAGAAAAGAAAAGAGAAGGTTTAGGGATAAATCAAGCAAAGAACTATTGATGGAAGGCTCAGTTTGGGTTTTATTGCTGTGAAGAGACACCTTATAGCTCCTTATAAAAGAAAACATTTAACTGGGGCTGGCTTATAGTTCAGAAGTTTAGTCCATTATTTTCATGGTGGGAAACGTGGTAGAATGCAGGCAGATATGGTGCTGGAGAAGGAGCTGAGAGTTCTACATCTGTATCTGCAGGCAGCAGAAGGAGACTGTGGGGCACACTGGGTGGAGTTTGAGCATAGGAGCCCGCAAAGCCAGCCCCCTCAGTGACACACTTCGTCCTTCAAAGCCACACCTACTCGAACAAGGACATACCCTTGTCACTCCTTATAGGCCAAGCATTCACACACATGAGTCTGTCAATGTCTCTTTTACCCACCAGATATAATTGTCATCTCAGAGGCTTACTGGTGAATAAACTTACCATTTATAATTCTTTCTGAACTCTGGCTGGCTGGTTCAACTCAGCCGTTCTGGCTCAAAACTCCTCTCCAAGCTGACTGACGCTAACCAGCTTCTCTCAGCTTCTCATTGAATTGATCTGCTTGGGAAAAAATTGACTCTGAATTCCACACACTGAACAACCCTCTACTCCTGACTCACTCTCTATTGCTCTTAAGTAAACTTTTTCCTGTTCTGGCAAGGAAAAAGTTCTCAGGAGAGTTGGGCATATCCTATCTTTAACTCATTTTGTCAAACCTTTCTCTGACTCATTACTTTGTCTGTCCCTCACTTTCAAACATGGTGCTTCCTTCTACAAACTAACTTTACCTTCATTGTTGTTTGGGATTAAAAGTTTGTACTAAGGATGTGTCATATTCCTACCAGAGGGATTAAAAGTATGTCATTCCAGCCTGGTCACTCTGACCTATAAGGTATTTGTATATGATCCCTTGCCAGAATAATTGCCAGAAATATCGTTGCTGGATTAAAATTCCTCTGCAGAGTCTGTGAGGGCCATTCCTATTCAAACTGCCAAAATGATGGTTTATGATTAAAAGCAATGAGTTGTCCTTAAAAAAATAGAGTAAGCAGATGCTTATATGTTGGAAGGCATAAAAAGTATCTCCATAGATGGAAGCCATCAAGAATGATGTCACACAGTTACAATGCCAACACTCAGGGGGCTAAGGTGAGAGGAGCATGAATTTGGGGGCAGTTTGGGCAAAACCACAAGTAAAAGGCCACCCTGGGTTACATAGTGAGACTCTGTCTCCAAAATCCAAAGCAAAGAAATGAATACACAAATGGAAAAATGAATCTTCAGATTAAAGGAGTCATTATTTTCCAGAAAAACCTTACATGGTAACTTGAAGTGACAAATACAACAGAGAAGTTTAAAGTTTTCAATGCTTAAATGTAATTTTACCAGCATAAAAAGCTTACAAGAGTATGGGAGGGTAGGAAGCAAGCCATCCACAAAGATGAAGTAATCAGGCTAGCCTCAGACTTTGCCACAGCAATGATTTATGTCAGAACACCAGAAAACAACACATAATAGAACTATGAGAGAGAAAGACATGATTCTAATTATTTTAGATGAGGGTCTCATGTAGCCCAGGTTAGCCTCGAACTCTCTTCGAAGTCAAGGATGACTTTAAACTTCTTAATTTCTTGCCTCAACCTCTCAAGTGCTAGGGTTACAGATGTGTAGTGCCATACCTAGTTTACGCCATACTGGGGATCTAACACAGATCCTGCATGCTAGGCAATCACTCTGCCAACTGAGCTCTCCATAACTCATCCATAGCTCTGCAATCCTAAGACTTTGTACACATTCAGTGTATTCATTCATGTAAGGAATAGGGATAGGTTATAAATGTACTGCCTTTGAGTCTTGCTTGAAAACCAATGCAAACCATCCATTCCAACATACAAAAGGCTCACTAATGTCACTGTGGTGATATGAGATTGACTATCAGCACAGCCTTTTTGGAGACTTTGAGGGTAGTTAACAAAATTTATAACATGCACATTCATTCACTCACTCTGCATTTCCAGAAAGCAATATTCAGATTCACATTCGAAGCATCCAAGATATCCACTGTAACACTGTATCTAAAAGGAAGAAACAGAAGCAAAACAAATCTCCAATGAAGAGAGCTAGTTGAACCACACTCCCAAAGTATACAAACTTCTTAATAAATGCAAATGAAGTGAATGTGGATGTATTGCTATGTCAAAGTATGCACAGAATAACATGAAGATAAAATGCAAGCTACAGAGCAACATATAGGATGTTGTGCATGGAAGGGAGAATTAACCCACAAAAGCACATGTTCCTGACTCTGCTGTGGGCATCTAAATTACCTGGGAGAATAACTCCAAACTGCTAATGGCAACTGCTTCCAGAGGCTAAGATTTGAAGCAAAGAATGGAACAGAGATGTATGTGCCACGGATTCTGGGACATTCCAATTGTTTATCATCATAAATTAACTTTTAAAATACTTGCACACACTTATCTTTCAGTGGGAGGGAATCAAACTTGAGGGTTTGTGCATGCTAAGTACAAGCATTGCCACTGAGATCCCACACATTATGGAAAATGTTTGATACCCATAATGCACTGAACACAGGACATTCCACAGGAGGCAGGATTAGAGAGCAAAACCTTCTAACCTTACACAGCATCTCTCGTCACATACAGCCTAGCCCATGAACTCCCTGAAGACAGGGCCAATGGTGCTTTGTCACCGTTTACTCCAGTTTACCTCTCACTGCAATGACTCGGAGATAACACTAAACAAAAGCTCATGAAATACACGGCTGACTGTATGAAGGGAGGGAGGAATGGACTCTGGTCCTGAACTTGGGAATCTATGTTAGCAACACACAGTTTGGTGGGTCTGGATTTGTTCACTCACAAAACCCAATTTGAAGTCAAATGTGGGGATGCCCATTTGTGATTACAGAACTCAAGAGGCAGGAGCAGGAGAATTGTGGGTTCAAGGTCAGGCATGTTGGACAGTGAGTTCTCAGTCAGCCTGGACAAAGAGTGTTTCATTCTCTCCTTCCACGATGCCTCTCCAGAGTTGATTTATGATCTCCTCAGAGTGCTTTAAACTCGCCTCTCAGGCCTGTGCCTGGGTGGATGGGGAGCGTCAGTTGGGCTTGAGGCTGCCATCGGCAACACCACAGCCTCGGTGTTGGCAGGGGTGGCAACAGTTTGAAGAATTCCCACGTTATATTTTTTTCATGCCTCTCTGATCCCACGCTGTTTTGTAGACTGCTCCAGAGAAGTGTGAGGCAAAGCTTCAAGTGCAGCATCAAATTAGTAAGCATGAACACTGCAGAGCGCTCTCCCAGCCACATCCACCTCACACTCAAGCCACTGAGAACCACAACCAGGGAACTGCCACCCCTGACATGTAACACACTGCACCCAAGTGCTGGCACTGCCCAGAGCCTACCATCCCTGTTTCTGGCTTACATTAGTGGAGCTTCTGGAATCTAAACATCCAGGGAAGAACATTACAGCCAGGAAAATTTTCAACTCAGTGATTGGGTGCCCTCTTTGCTTAGGTACTATGGAGCTTTTTCTTATCTAAATTAAGAAGCTATTATTTGACCAAAACCAATAACACTCATGAATAAATGAGTAGGTCCTTCTGCTCCCATATAGTTTAATTTAGTTGACAAACTTGGCTTATTGAAGACTATCAAACTCTGGCACACTGTACTGGCTAGCTTTGTGTCAACTTGACACAGCTGGAGTTATCACAGAGAAAGAAGCTTTAGTTGGGGAAATGCCCCCATGAGATCCAGCTGTGGGGCATTTCCTCAATTAGTGATCAAGGAGGAGAGGCCCCTTGTGGGTGGGACCATCTCTGGGCTGGTAGTCTTGGATTCTATAAGAAAGCAGGATGAGCAAGCCAGGGGAAGCAAGCCAGTAAAGAACATCCCTCCATGGCTTTTGCATCAGCTCCTGCTTTCTGACCTGCTTGAGTTCCAGTCCTGCATCCTTTGGTGCTCAACAGCAGTATGGAAATGTAAGCTGAAAAAACCCTTTCCTCCCCAACTTGCTTCTTGGTCATGATGTTTGTGCAGGAATAGAAACCCTGACTAAGACACACACAATCAGCCATATTTTTAAATTGATTGTCCCCTTCCCTGGGGAAGACACTTATAGCTCCCAGGTAGTTAGTTGGTTGTGACTGTTTCTAAGTCACCTGTTTTAAGTACCTTAAGAAGAAAAAAAGTTTAGGGGTTTTATGTCATTTCTAGAATTGCTGTTTTATCATTGTCTTCAGCAACCCTCGAAAACACTCAAGATGAAATCTGAAATCTCATGAAATATCTAATACTTACTTTTTCCCTGATGTGGTTTGAGTGTGAAATGCCCCTTACAGGCTCATGTGTTTGGGCACTTGGTGACCAGGTGGTGGCGCTGTTTGGAAAGGTTATGGAACTTTTAGGAGGATCCTTGCTGGAGCAGACTTTGAGAGTTAATAGCCTGGCCCAACCTGCTATTCTCATTCGACTGCTGGGCAGCAGATACAATGTGACAGGCTGTCCTCATGCCTTGCTGTCGTGATAGATTGTATCCACTGTTGAAACTATACACCAACCTACATCCTTTATCACCTAAGTCATTTTGGTCAGAATATTTTTTTATCACTGTAGAAGAGACTCCATCAACTGAGTGCATGCATGCGTGTGCACAAACACACCACACAAACCCTTACATAACCCACACTCACATACACTCATACACATGTATGTCAACACGTGCTCACACCACTCACACATACTTACATGAACGCACACTCACACCATTCTTCAGCCTTTTCCCTGGACCATCTTCTGCTCATTCTTTAATGCTCCAGACACATCACCCTTCCTTCAGTTCTTCCAGCACAGCCAGATAACTCCTGCCTCAGGGCCTTAGCACGTGCTGCTCTCAAGGTTCTCTCTTCCCTCCATGCTCCACTCGGCCAACTCTACTCCTCCTTTAGCTCTCCCGTTAAATATCCATTTCTCAAGGCAGCTTCCCTGGCTAGCCCATCCAACCCCCACGCTCTTCCCGTCAGTTCCTCTGCATCCTTTTTTTTCTCACAGCGTGTGTTACACCTTGCATCATATAGTCCCTCTGCTTACTGGTCTAGCATCCACCCTTTCATGACTTTGAACTTTATGCCATGAGAATCATGGCTGTTTTTATCATCCAGTGATAATCTCAACAAATACCCATTGATGAAATGAAGAAGCTAATCCAAATGCATTGCTTCTTTACATTGTTTTTTCACAAACCTAGGCTGGTCACAATAAGTGAAGGTGACTAAGACTGTCACACTCATATCAGAGCAGCCTGGCTGCCTGGGACGAGCTGAGGGATGAGACTGGTGCCACCCAAGTGCAAGGCTTGGTGTTTGAGAAAACGTGTTAGACCCAGAAAAATGTAGTATCATGAAGGAAAGAAAGGAGTGGAAAGCTGCTCATGTTAAGGAAGTGAGGAAAGCATGGTAGACAGACAGCTGGAAATTAGACAGGTTTGAGGGAAGGTAAGGAGGACTTCCAAATGTCACGTGGGGTGAAAAAGCCAAGGTCAGGCTGACCAGCATATATAGGGAGAGGAAGGTATGAAGTAGGCACACCTGGTACCAACCATAGCTAAGACCAGGAGAAAACAGTAGGGAGTCCTTCAGGGTCTGAGCCACAGTTATGAGACCAGATGCTAAGTCTAGCATTGACACATTATCATAGACACTGTTCCGCACCCACACAACAAAAACAGGCTGCCATGGTCCCAACACTATGAGACAACTGGGCCAGGATTCAATCCCTGGTAAAGAGCCGTATCCATAGTGAAGAATGCGACCAATGGGGAAGCAGCATTCCAGAGGCCAAGCTGCCCAGTTTCTGTACTGAATAGCAGGAGCTTGCCCCAATACTCACTTCTACAATGTCGTCATGGGAACTGCAGTAGGCAGCTGCCCCTAGGACATTGTGTTTCTCTATAAACTAACTGTGGTCTGCAGAGCCAGCATAGCAGGTAAAGGCATGTGCTGCCGAGCCTAATGACCCAGGATCCACACAGCAGAGGGAAAGAACCAACTCTCACAGGCTGCCCTCTGACCTATGTGTTACGGAACACACAACACACACACACAGAGTAAATAAATATTTTAAATTATGGAAATTATTTAAAAACTGGCTTTCTGCCAACCTGAGACCCTGAAAACTGCCAACAGAGAAATATGGAGACTACGGCAATAATAATAAACAATAGATACTACTTACAGACACGATGTGAGACTTATTAAGCATACTGTGTCCTGGGTCTGTTCTAAGATGTGTATATATGTATTAGCACATGTATGTATATATGTATTTGTATAAAAATTGTATAATTTTTACTAAAAAAAAATCTGCACACAACAGCTGCTCTTATTATTTCCTTTTCCAGGTGGGAAAGTGAAACCCGAGAGACTGCCATTATTCAGCAATGTGTTAAAGGATTCAGCCCCAGACAGCCCGACTCTGGAGGCCCCCCTCTTAACCTCTAACTCCTCTATTTGTCCTCATGATTTACAAAGCCCTTCAGAGGAGAAGCAAACCGTATCCAATCCCCTCAGTTACAATAACTAATAAGGAATATCTTTCCTGTTGTGCAATTGGGGAAACTGAGGCTCATGGACATTAAAACACTGGCGAGGGAAATCAACAAACGCTGCTGCCAGCCAAGGACTATTTTCTACAAGCCCCAGCTCACTCCTAACATCCCACACCACCTCTCATTCCTCCTTCCTGCAGGCTGAGGATTAGATTGCATCTATACATACAACTACTGGCTATACAGAAAATAAAAGCTGAATCTCTAGTTTGGGCGTTTGGCATGGAGACCCTAGTATTTAAAGACATGACATTATCTCCAACCTGAAATATTATTTCATACAGCCTCGGAGTCAGTGAGTATCCATGGGAAGAGAGGGAGTAACTGACCAAGTGAGCAAAGATGTAATTGCTGGCTTTCCTGGGGCGGTAGGCTGTCGCCTGTCACAGGAACCTTGCTGCAGTATCAGCCTAGGAGCGTGACCAGGAACAGGGAGACGCAAAGACAGAGAACCAAGCACCCTAAGTCGGGGTCCACATAGAGAGCCCTCATTGTGTCTTTCTGGTTACCGCCTCTCTTGTCTCCATGCCATCTTTTCCCCACCCTCTCATGCAATGCGGGCGATGCCCAACGTTGTCATTGAACCTCAGACTGCCGCTAGGACATTTCTATCTCATTTCTCAGATTGCCCCAAGAGCAAATCAATTATTGTGGATCTGCCGGTGACTTCTAGTAGCCAGTTCTGGCTCTGGTCTCCCACAACTCATCATCCTTCCTCACACCATTCGTATCGAACCACATCTGCTTCGAATCCGCAGTGACACCCCCTACACATACACACACCTCTTAACTGCAGTCCAATAATGCTGACATGGTCAGAATCGGAAGTAATGGCTATTGAGGCCAGCTCCCCAAGAAAGGCAAGGTCGGGGCAAAAACCCAGAGAAGCTTAGAACAGATCTGGCTCCTTAGCAACCTGACCCACCATGTACCCTAAGCAGTGGCACAAATCCCCACGGCTCAGGACTGCCCGATACCCGCTTCACAGCGGCTGCTATAGAAACATCGAGACGAACACACTGGACTGAAATTAAACACCCAGGCTGGACCGAGATGAGCGGGGATCGGTCACCATGGCAACATGCCCAGAGAGGCAGTGAGCGACGCACCGCGCGGGGATACTCACTCCATCGCGGGGCTCCGGGCAGCCCGGCGCGCTGCTGCGGGGCTCCGGGCGCTGCTGGCCTCTGCCAGGGCCGGGGCGCTCTGGCCGCGCGCTAGGTGGAGCAGCCAAGCCGTCCCCCGTCCCCGCCCGCTTCCCTCCTCCCCTGGAGCACTGGCAAGAAAACTCAGGCTCTCGCAGCTCCCAGCCTGCGAATAAAACGGGAAGCAATTGGATAACGTTATTCGCTGGGCGCTAGACCGAGCCTCTTTACTTAAGGGGGATCCTAGAGGGAGCGCGCCACCAGCTGTGCGCCCAGCAAGGCGGCCACCTTGCGCCCTAGTCCCCCGGGCGCCTGAGGCTCCAGGTGCACCCGCGACTCCCCTGGGACCCAAGGCGGCGCCGGGCGGAGCTCCGGAAGAAGCGTGGGAGGGGGCGAGGGGCGGTGGCGACGGGTGGCACAGTCTAAGGTCCGTAGGGAAACGATGGAGTCTTTGGCAAGGTGGCAGCTGTCGCCACCTAGAAGTTGCAGGAGGCTTCTGGCCTCTGCGAAATAGCAAGCCTTGCCACCAGTGGGGCTTGTCTGAGACTGCGAAACGCCATTGTGCCAGCGCAGCCTGCATCTGCTGGAGGTACCAGAGAAACTCCAGCGGCGCTGCGGCAAGTTCATGCGGTGTTTCCACTCGGGCGACCCCACGCCCTTCTAATGACACTCCATATTCTCAGATCTCCTGACTGCCAGGAAAATATTCTTCAGACGTTCTGGTCTGTTTTCTAGAACGACTGTTATATTGGATATGATTTTCCAAGTTACCTCAACCCCACCCTGTGGTAATAAGCCTCACACTCCTGTCATTCCCAGGCAGGATTCTCTGCCCATGCCCACTCGAAGTGGTTTCTACTAACAGGTCCCTCACCCGTTGCAATGATCAATAGGTGGGGCAAGCTTCAGTGTCTCCATGTATTGCCTGGTCCGTCTACAAGGAGGGCTGTTGGGTGCAACCTAGGCAAAGCCATCAATCCCTGAAGTAGCTGAGCTCCAGGATAAAAGAGAAAGACAATGCATGGGAGAGGGGAGACCCCCCCCCCGCATGGCTGAAAATATTATTAATAGATAGATAGATAGATAGATAGATAGATAGATAGATAGATAGATAAGGTCAGAGAAATGGTTCAGTGGGTAAAGGTGCTTGCCATGTAAGCCTGGAGACCTGAGTTCTATCAAGGTGGAAGGAAAAAAGCAAGTCCATAAAATTGTCCTCTGACTTCCACATGTCCTGTCGCACCCATCCACCCACAAATACATACTCAAAACATGCACACACGTGCGCGCGCACACACACACACACACACACACTCACACTCATAATAATGTTTGTTTCTTTGCTTGTTTCTCGAGACAGGGTTTCTCTGTATAACAGCCCTGGTTGTCCTGGAACTTTCTTTGTAGACCAGGCTGGCTTTGAACTCACAGAGATCCACCTGCCTCTGCCTCCCCAGTGCTGGGATTAAAGGTGTGCCTTTAATTAAAACCACCACTCCTGACTTGTTCCCCCATAATTTTTTTATCAGAATATGCAGTGTCTGACGATCTCAAGTTAACTTGTGATGTTTGCAGAACTCTATAAATAACCCAAAATTCACTGATTTTTTGGAGTGATTTTCTTGGTAATTTACATGTATCTTTTAGTGATAAGCACCCCCTGTAATCCCAACACTGACTGGGTAGGCAGAGGAGGAAGAAGAATACATTTTCAATGTTAGCCTGAAGTACAAAGTAAAGTTAAGACTGTCTCAAAAATAAACAATCAAGCAAAGTTGAGTGCTCTACTTGGCCAGAGGCTAAAGAAAAGATTTTCTACCAGACTGGAAAGGACAGTGGATACAGACAGGAACTCAGCAGGAGCCAACATCAGGTGAGGATTTCAGGCTGGAAAGTGCCCCACCCATTATTAAGACAAAGAAAACAGAGTAATTGCAATAGAGACTCCTTCCTTCCCTCTCTAGGGAGTGAACTAGGAAGCCAGGACCAGTGACTGTTCCTGGAGCTGTCTGTCCACATATGCTCCTGTCTCCTCAGAGCCATGGAGACAGGTAGGAAATCATCAAAACCTTTAGCACTGGACGCCTCTCCCCGCTCCCATCCTCCCTGGAGCCTTCCCTGCCAATGTTTTCATACTCACCAGCTGGACCCCAACCACATCTCTCTTCCCCTGGACCAGAAGCTCACTGATTGGTGCGACTGGTTGGCCAGAGCTCAGTAAAACTCTGCCTGTCTCTTCTTTCCCAGCACTGGGATTACATATCAGTGCCACCATGGTACAGTTGGGTAACTTGGTCTTCTTGTGGGACTCCTAACTGGGGGAGCAGGGACTGTCTCTGACTCTATTTCCTGCTTTGGGGACCCTTTCCTCCTGCTGGGTTACCCCATCCAGCCTTAATAGGAGAGGAGGTGTCTAGTCTTACTGCAACTTGACATGCCACGGCTGATGGATACTCATGGGAGACTTGCCCTTGTTTAAGGAGAAGCAGAGGAGGAGTGGTTGGGGGAGAGGAGACAAGGGAGAGGACAGAAGAAGGGAGGGCAGAAGAGAGGAGGGTAGGGAGGGACTACCAGGAGAGGAGGAAGGTGAAAATGTGGTTGGAATGTAAAAATAGGTAAACAGATATACAGACAGACAGACAGACAGACAGACAGACAGACAGACAGACAGACAGATAGATAGATAGACACGTTTTAAAAAGAATAAATGAACGAATGAATGAATGGATGAATGAATGAATGAATGAATGAATGAATGAATGAATGAATGAATGAATGAAAAGAAGAAGGAAAGAAAAGAAGTCATTGCTACTTGGTCAGCTTTCTTTACATGGATGCTGGAGACCACAAGTACTTTACCAACTGAGCCATCTCCTCTGGTCCTGACCTACTCTTAAAAACTCAGAGATCCTCAGTCCCGGGCTAACTTACCAAGTGTCTTCAAAAAGCTAAAAGACCCTGGATTCTCCAAAATTTTGTTCTGTGTGGGCTACCTTACAGAAATCATTTCTTTTCGGCCTTACCAGCTTCCAGCCTTCGTGTCTATGCTTCAGCCCTCATGTAGGCAGAGGGAGCCAAGAAAAGCCAAGGACCTGTGGTGCCAGTCAGCTCTCAGGAGCCAAGAAAGGCCAAGGACCTGTGGTGCCAGTCGTCAGCTCTCAGGAGTCAAGAAAGGCCAAGGACCTGTGGTGCCAGTCAGCTCTCAGGAAGGTTCTCAGGCTCCTCCACTCAAGTCTTTGTCCACCGTGTAGTCATATGGTGTCCCAAGTAAGTTTCCAGAGCAGACAAAGCAGATGTCATTCAACACAGCCAAGAATACAGCCAAAGTTAGGTGCTTGTACTCCCACGAACAGAGAATGATGAATACTGAAAGGCAGTCATAGATCATAGCTTGGCCCATGCCTTGTCGCAAGCTTTAGCATTTAGGCTTCTGGGTCCCCAGGCCCATGGCCACAGTTCATCATAAGGTCCATGCGATGATTTGTATGTGCTCAGCCCCAGGGAGTGGCGCTATTAGAAAGTGTGGCCCTGTTGGAGTAAGTGTGTTACTGTGGGTGTGGGCTTAAGACCCTCACCCTAGCTGCCTGGAAGCCAGTCTTCTCCTAGCAGCCCTCAGATGACAATATAGAACTCTTAGCTCCTCCAGCGCCATGCCTGCCTGGATGCTGCCATGCTCCCACCTTGATGGTAATGGACTAAACCTGTAAGCCAGCTCCAATTAAATGCTGTTCTTTTTTTTTTTTTAATAAAAAAAAATTGTATTTACTTAGAAGCATTCAGAATGTCAA
>NC_034595.1:11347616-11368569 GCF_900095145.1 Mus pahari | reverse complement strand
TCCTCTTCATCCTCCTCCTCATCTTCCTCTTCCTTCTTTTTCTTGCTCTTTTCAGCCTTGACCACCCCCTTTTTCGTTGCATCAGGTTTTCCTTTAGCTCTGTAGGCAGAGCTCGTACTTCTCCTTCAGCTTGGCAGCCTTCTTCTCATAGGGCTGCTTGTCATCCGCTGCAGTGTTGTTCCACATCTCTCCTAGTTTCTTTGCAACATCACCAATGGATAAGCCAGGATGCTCTCCTTTGATTTGGGGGCAGTACTCAGAACAGAACAAGAAGAAGGCCAAAGGAGGCCTCTTGGGTGCACTGGGGTCCTTGAACTTCTTTTTGGTCTCCCCTTTGGGGGGGATGTAGGTTTTCATTTCTCTTCCATAACGAGCCTTGTCAGCCTTTGCCATATCTTCAAATTTCCCCTTTTCTTTAGCAGACATGGTCTTCCACCTCTCTGAGCACTTCTTGGAGAACTCTAAGTTGACAGAAGCATCCAGGTGCTTCTTCTTGTGCTCTTCCCAGCAGGTTTGCACAAAGAATGCATATGAGGACAGTTTGCCTCTCGGCTTCTTAGGATCTCCTTTGCCCATGTTTAGTTGATTTTCCTCCGCGAGGCACAGAGTCGCCCAGTGCCCGTCCGGCTCGAGCTTGCCCCGGCGCTGTCTCTATGGAGCTCAATGTACTGCAATGGCTCTAAATGCTGTTCTTATAAGAGTTGCCTTCATCATGGTGTTTGTTCACAGCAGTAAAACCCTAAGACAGTTCCCCATGGCATAGTCAGTGGAAACATCTCAGTCTTCTAAGGAGTGCTTGACAGTTTGGTCACTCGGTTCTTCCCCCCTTTCTTCCTCCTCTTGTTTCTTGAAGTCAGTTTTACAGAGTGTAACTTACAGATAACAAAATAGGTCCTGTGGAGTATACATATCCCTCACCTCCCCACCTAAGCACAACCTCATGTCTTTCTTTAAAAAAAAAAAACAAATAAATAAAAAGCTTGCCAGCTGTGCTGCTATTAGATATGTACTCATAGATATGGAACCATCCACTGGGGCACAAGGTTCTTAAGTAATTCATGAAAACTGTAATACCTTTTGGGGGTCAGCAAATAGATCAGCAATTTGCTGACTCCTGAGGGCTACCCACTGTCTGTGGACCCCAGACTCTTACACCTGTGTGTGTGGGGCTGCTTACCTTTGTGTTGTTTCATTCTTATCGCCTTCTGTAGATGAAAAGACAGTAGTTTGGGGTATTAAATGCCTGGCCCTGTCTAGTGTTAGCAAGCATAAAAATTATCGCCTGACCTAACATCTTTAACCTGGTGGTCTAGAATAAAAGGAGCCATCTGAGGGAGGTAATATAGTGGTAGTTTTCTGAAATTGTATTGCATAAGTTTTTGAGTAAGAATACTAACACTGAGAACCATGAGGTATTCTGGGAGCTGCCTGGCATTCTGGGTAGCATTATAACTTGGAGGATGAGGAAGTTGAAAGGTGAGGTCCATTGCTCCGAAAAGGATTTCAGTGTTCCCTGACTCAAAGTGAACAAACGGGACATGTGACTAGCAATAGCTTTGGGCTTGCTTGGTTCGTGTTTTCCAGGCTACTAGGAATAGAAGCATGTAATTAGAAGAGGCTGGAGAGAAACAGGAAAAGTGTTACTTCAATAGCCCAACTGGGGAGAAAAGTGTGACAGTGGCCCAAAAACAACACAACAACATCAGCTTGGGGTCGCTGGGCAGAGGGACACATATCAGGGCAGTGGTGTTTGGCACCCACAGTTAGGAGTAGACAATTTTCCAGCTTTCCCCCAACTCATTGTTCTTCATGTCCGTATTTTGTTGAAGCTAACGTTTGTTATTTAGAAAATGTGCTCAATGCACGTTTAACATCTTTTTTTTTTTTCTGTAGCTGTACAGATGGTTGTGAGCCTTCATGTGGTTGTTGGGAATTGAATTTTTAGGACCTCTGCTCACTCCAGTTGGCCCTGCTTGCTCAGGCCCAAAGATTTATTTATTATATTATTATACATAAGTACATTATAGCTGACTTCAGACACACCAGAAGAGGGCGTCAGATCTCATTACAGGTGGTTGTGAGCCACCATGTGGTTGCTGGGATTTGAACTCAGGATCTCTGGAAGAGCAGTCGGTGTTCTTACCCACTGAGCCATCTCGCCAACCCACGTGTTTGACATCCTCTTCCTATTCAGTGGTAGATAAGTGAAGCTATTACTGTAATTTTACATATCTAGCTTAACAAGAAGGAACTAAAAGCAAACTTTCCCGTGCTGGGACGCTCAGGGTCCCATTCCAGAACACCAACAAGCCACCAGCAAACCACGAGATGGGTCACTAGGATACAAAAGCGTGCCGTCTCCTTCCTCACCTTTAACGGATTCCAGTGGTGTTCTTCAGCAAGTGTCACCCATGGAGATTTGTGAGGGGTTTTGTTTTTTTGTTTTCTTTTTCTTTTTTTTTTTTTTATACATGAGATCCTTCAAATAACCTTGATATAACATTAAGTTGTGGATTTTATTACATACTGATACACTAAATTTGATTAGATTCTGAGCTATATTTTTATCTGTTGATGAAATTGCAATGTTGCAAATAGTATAAATAATGTAAAAATATACATAAAGATATTCAATGCTGTAATATTTTAAATATGCACATTGTAATTTATGAAAGATTTCAGACTCTGGTTCAAGTTATAAGTTGGTGTTCTTTTTTTTTCTTTTTTTTTATCAGATATTTTATTTACATTTCAAATGCTATCTCAAAAGTTCCCTATACCCTCCCCCCGCCCCTGCTTGTAATGTTTGTGTTTGGTGACATTCTCTGCTTGGTGTGTTTAGACTTCTATGTAAGTAATGTTACTGTCAGCTCCCTGCAGGAAAGAAACATTTCTCATGGAAGAGATCTTTCTTCATCTAGAACTGTGCAGTTGGGATATGTAATTAATCAAGAGACTGAATTTTGTTGATCTGAAGGTCTCCGCTCTATTTGCAGAGTCATTGTGAGCTTTTGTATCTGTCTTCTTGCACTAATAAATTCTCTCTGCAATGTGTCATCTCACACATTTGCGTGTACTGCTACTGGCTCTATGGAAAAGTCACCCAAAGACTAAGGCAGGAAAGCTGAGGCCAAAATGTACATTGTTTCTTTTCTTTAGTTAAGCAGGAACAAAGATGAACTCCACTCTGGGTAGTGCTCCTGTTGATCTGTGAGGGTTTGTGAGTGGACTCAGGAAAAGCACTTAGAGCACCAAGTCCTGACTCTCGGGTAATTCTTGTAATGGTAGTCTATTGACAATAAGAGAGACCCGTGGGGTCCGTGATACCAACGGCGATGCCTGACTTAGGACCATCCTCTTGTTAAAGCCCATTTGTTGTTTTCTCCCCGTTCAGAGGGCTGAAAGGACCTATTTGTTTGTTGTCAGCATCCTCTCACCCACCCACAACATGACGTATGCGTTCAGAACAGCCCATGATTATGGGTGTACAGATGGAGCCAGAACATTTATTCCACCATTGCCAAGTCTGACCTACAATGGGAGACAAACAATGAACTCTCAGAGATAACATGGTGACACCATGGACTCACGCAGGGAACTTTGCCAAGGACAATGGCTACCCCTCAGCCATCAAAGAGAAACCAACCTGATATCACCTAGGGATTCTACACATTGGTCATGAGACAGAAGACCATGGTACTATTCACTTACTAAAACGCTAGTCACTTTGTTCAGCATCATCCGATCAGCTCTTCTGTGCTCGGGAGCTATTTTGTTCATTTGCGTTATGTTTAATGGATGTGTGCTGGTTAGGTTTTTGTACATTTATGTTGGGATGACCCACAAATATTGTATTCACTGTCTATGACAAAGTGTGTCCCTGGGTTCTCAATTTTTAATTGCTGGATCTCTGGCACTAGACTAGCAGGATTTATAAATATTTGTTAGTGCTTCCTCACCTGCCCAAAAAGAAAGACAAGCTGCCCTGGGGAAGGTCACCTAGGCCCCCCAGTGCCAACTGGATGAATAAGGAGTGTGGCTTTTGCATAATAAAGAGCTAGCCAGCTAGCCTATAAGGCTAAGGCAGAAGGGGTGAAAGCAAGACAGACAGAAAGTAATATGTAAACCACTAGAACATGAGCCAAGAGGTAACAAACACCAATGTCTATAGCTTTATTCTTTCATATGTCCGTATGTGTAAGCACACAGTACACATTCAATACATATTAACTCCTCGTGATCAAGACCCTAGGAAGTTGTTTTCTTAGATGAATCTTTCATGAGATCAACGTCTTTACAGTTGATAGTTGTTTGGTTTCAAACCCTAGGACAAGGGACTGAAGTGCATATTTTACATACCAAAGCAGACCTGGCCTCCAGGTTCTCCCAGCATCCCTCAGTTCCTACCTGGTAGACCCTATGCCCAACCCTGAACTTTCTAGCCCAAAGGCTGGGCTGCCCTTCCACCAGAGGCTCTTCTCTATATAATCCAGACATTTTGGTCTCTCCTATCTCTCCTCTTTCTCTTTCTCTACTTCTCTCCCTGTGCACGATCTTTCTTTCTTTCTCTCTTCCCCCTCTTCTCTCTCTCTCTCTCTCTCTCTCTCTCTCTCTCTCTTTCCATGGCAACTTCCCTGGCCTTGATCCTTGGAGTAGGTAAACTCACCAGCCTGAGAGCAGCTTCCCAATAAACCTTCATTTAATATAATCTAATCTGGCTTGAATTGGCTCATTTCAACAGCAGAGAAATAACTTATCAATAGTTGCCGTGGCAACCTTTCTCTTGTACAACAGCTGCTGTATGCCTAGACAGAACTGTTCGTACTTAAATGATCTAGAATGTCACACACTACACACACACACACACACACACACACACACACACACACACACACACACGACAGGTAAGAAAGTCTGCCAAACTGTCTTCTTTCCCTTTAATGCTGAAGAAAATTTTAAGAATAAATTCATCTGTGCAAAACGGCCTTATAGACATTCATGTTCTGACTTCAGTGTTCATAGTTAGCACACCAGTGTTTGGGACTATATGCTGAATTTGATGTCTTTCAAGGGTCTGTAGGATAAGATCATATCCTTGGAGGTAGAGGAGGGTTTCCAGGAATAATCTAACTCACATCACCTTTGGGACGGAAAATACAGAGTAAAAGAGAAGTTAATATTAAAACTGTGATAAGGGAAAGAGGGTATGTGGTACCCTGATTGGAACTGAGACCACCAAGATACATAAGACCACTAAAGATCTCAAGGTCTAGTGAGAAAAAGATGTACATATAATTGATATTTAAGCACAGTGCTGTAAGCACTGTCAAAGATGGAGATGAGAGGGGAAATAGGAGGTTTGCCAGGAGGGATTGATATCTAGGATATGTCTTTAAAGATGAATAGCTTTAAGCTAGAAGCAAGTGAGTGAGTGGTGTGTGTGTGTGTCCATGAGCCAGTGTGTCTAAGAATGATAAGGGAAACAGCAGTGAGAATGATTTTTAGAAACAAATCAAAGACAAAAAAACAAACAAACAAAAAAAAAAAAAAAAAAAAACAAGAACCAGCAGGGCAAGGACTGTATATTTGCAGCATTGGCTTCAGTGTTGAACAAGGAGGAAGACCACAGTGCCAGTCAATTCCAATTACATACAATTCTATGTACATATTGTGTGGGATGGCATTACTCGGTTCTGACAGTGCAGTGGTCCTGCAGAAAGTGGCTAAAGATGAAGCAGAAGAGGAAACAAGGGAATTCAAATGCAGACGCCTAGATGAAGGGCGGATAATGTTGGCAGATGCAAAATGTGCCTTCTTCACACTCTCAGATCATGCCTAGGTCATTGTGATTGTCTCTTGGCTTATAATTGCTACTTAAAATTGTGAAAGCATATAGAGAACAAACAGAAGCAGCGTTCATGACAGACTTCAGTGATTTTTAACTGGAACCATAATTTACATTCTATCACACTTCATACTTAGCATTTTTTCCCTCTAGAAAACTGAAAGAGTGTCTTGTGGTCTTGTGGTATGTGTGGGGGGGGGATCATCTGAAGGTTCGACAGGGTGGTGGCTCCCACCCGGTCTCCTGCCATAGCTCCATATCATACTGGTTACATACTAGAACATAGTAAATGATAGATTCTAGTGAATCCAAGATTGGAAGGCTGCGGCCTCGGTGTAGACCAAATAATGATAAATTCCTCTGCTAGGACAGGAGAAACTGGCACAGAATGGACATGGTGTGGAGAATATGCCAGGGCTCAGAACGCATGAGTAGGAGAAGGGCATTTAGCCTGCTTCTCACGGCTCAAATGACTCGGGCAAAGAGATAGCATCAATTCAACAGCGAGATCAGGGGGAGCTGCCAGGTGCCACTGGGAGATTCTCATTGCAATACAGGGATGCATATTGGAAATTGAAGAATGGATGAATGGATGGATGGGTAAATTAATGAATGAATGGATGATAGATGGATGAATAAATGAAAATAAGTACCATCATCTCCCTCTAGACTAGAACCACTTGGTGCCCTGTGTACGCCCTGCTGAGTACACGTGAGCAGAGGTCAAGAAACGTAGATTAGCAGGAACCAAATGAAGTGAGCCATCTTACTCCCTCCACTGGGTGACTCCCAGACACTGAACTTGGGCCCTCAGGCTTGGAGGCTTTACCTGCTAAGCCATCTTTTTGTTTGTCCTTTATTTTTATTTTATGCATATGGGTGTTTTGCCTGCATGTATGCCCATTCGCCATGTGCATTGATGTGTACAGAGAGTCTAAAAAAGGATATCATATATCTAGGACTAGACTTACAGACTGTTGCAAGCCATCATGGGGGAAGAGGGGCTGGAATCAAACCTCTGGAAGAACAGCCAGTGCTTTTAACTGTTGAACCACCCCTCCAGCTCCATGCTAAGTCATCTTTCCAGACTCTCAGATGTTGTCCTTGAAACTAGAAACCCATAAATCCTTCCTCTCTCATCACCCACATTCATTAAGATAGCACATTCCTCTTTAGAATTGTTTCCCCCAGCAGATGGCTGGTGTAAATGCCATTCAAATGCCTTGTGCAAGCTCTGGCTTCAAAGTCTACCTGACTGCCCCAGCCCCAGCAACTTCACCTCCATACCACTCAAGCCACCAGTTCCCATCACCCCCTACATCCTCGCGCCTAATTTTAAGCCAGGATAAGTGAACCATGACCTCACATTACTTTCTCAGAGTTTGAGAAGTCATGTTCTTCCACACCCTGTGTTCCAGTCCCCACAAACTAAGCATACCATGAAAATTATGGAGGCAGCCCGAACCTGCACCAACGCTTAGGAAAGAGCTGGGTTGTGCCATCTCTGCATGCCTCTTGTTGAATCCATCATGGCTGTCTTAGTCAGGGTTTCTATTCCTACACAAAACATCATGACCAAGAAGCAAGTTGGAGAGGAAAAGGTTTATTCGGCTTACACATCCACATTGCTGTTCATTACCAAAGGATGTCAGGACTGGAAATCAAGCAGGTCAGAAAGCAGGAACTGTTGCAGAGGCCACAGAAGGATGTTGATGTTATTGGCTTGCTTCCCCTGGTTTGCTCAGCTTGCTCAGGACTACCAGCCCAGGGATGGTACCGCCCACAGTATCTGGGCCCTCTCCCCTTGATCACTAGCTGAGAAAATGCCTTACAGCTGGATCTCATGGAGGCATTTCCTCAAAGGAGGCTCCTTTCTCTGTGAGAACTCCAGCTTGTGTCAAGTTGACACACAAAACCAGCCAGTCCAACAGCCATGCTTGAGAGGTGGACAGTCCCTGAGGACACAGTCTGGGGAGCAGAAGTGAAACAAAGTTTGGTTGGGGACAGTTGTTCTTCCTTACCAAATCCAGTACTCCTCCTCGAAAAGGTCTCAGACTCTTACAGAGAAGGGAGGAACTCCACTCTCCACCGTTAGCCCGATGTAGCTGAGTGAAAAGGTCCAAGAGAGTATCAGAGGTGGGGTCTGCCATGGCCTTCAGGGGAAAATGTCATATGAAACATCTTAAAACAGCCTGACTTTGTTTTTAGAGCCTGCCCACTCCTTTTCTATCTGGTCTATCTCTTCTGTGACCTTGCTCCCACAGGGTTCAGATGTCAGCCTGAACATGTTTAGGTGAGTTTCCCAAGTTCGACATAGTGAGACCACAATATGTTTTAAATGAGTCAAGTGAGCTATGTCAAGAGTCAAGTCAAGGAGTGGTGGGGACTGCAGGAAACCAGGAGTCTCTATGCCACCTGAGGGTACACTCTGCTTAGCTGTACCCAGCTGCCACCAAGTAGGAATATGGGCAGATATGAGGCATTGAGATGTAAATTTTCTCTGGAAAAATATCTTTACTTTTGGATAAAATGCCTTCCCTAAGAAGATGGTGAGTAAAGAAAAAGTCTTGAATAGCCCCGAGGATCAGTGGGCTGCCTCTGGTCTACAATCTCTGGTTTAAGAGATGGACTGTGGTGACTCAGAATGCCACAAGCCACAATAATGTTTCATAGCTTCCCTTAGGTCACACAGTGTGCTGATGCATTGGCTACTTCATGGTAGGCTCCAGCAGGGAAGGAGAGTCCCTGTCACTTATGGAGGCATCTGGGGCTGTGGTCATGACTTTAGTGAAAAATGTGCTTGTCCTGAAAGCATTGAGACCTGAGTTTGAACTTCCAACACTCACATAAAAACCAGGCTTAGCAGTGCCCCTGGGTAAGACAAGCACTGGGAAAGCAGAGATGGGCAGCCCCGTCAAGCTCACTGGGGAAGTACTCTAGTCAAACTGGTGAACTCCAGGCTCGAGGAGAAACCTTGTCTTGAAAATAAGGTGAAAAGCATCTGGGGAACACACTGGTTGTCAACCTCTGGTCTCTATTTGCATGCACACACATGCACATACATGCACATGTGCACACATGCAAACATTCCACTTAACATTAAAAATTCCAGTCTAAGGCAACAGATTAGGCAGATCAATGCGAATTGATCAATGTAAATTGGCCAGACATTCTGTAAATCAGAAGACACCCCCATCCAAGTAAGATGCAGCCATTCTTTTCAGACTAATCCTGGGATTTAGCTCCCTATGATAGGAGAAAAAAAAAAAAAGTCCTAGACGATGTTCTGATTCTCTGATGCATACCTTCAGTTCCCCTGTGAAGAGAAGTGGCCTCCTACCCTAATCAGTACCCGAGAAGCAGGGGCTGGCTGCCAAGTCTCCACCAGGGTGAGGCGAGGACACCAGATCTAACAGCAGGCAAAGGTCAAAACCAGAAAACTCAAGGAAGCATGAAAGGGGCATTTTAAGAAACCCAAGGGAAATATGTAACCTCACGAGAGGCAAGATAAAAATGCGATGGAGAAGAGAGTCTCCCGTGTTCCTCTGATACCCACTAGGCAGGAATTAACTAAGAAAGCCTGCAGCTCTGTCTTAGTCACGGCGTCCCCTGACCATAGATACCCACTGTGGTTAAATAACCTTGAAGTTTCAGTTAGATTGCTCTTGCTGTATCAGAAACTAAAAGCACCAGGACACTGTCCCAACTGCCACACCTAACAAAGGGTCTGCATCCTCTAAAGATTCAGACTTCGTTATATCATCAATTAGATTTTATTCCCACCCCTACCACCCCCATGGGAGGAATACTCTAAAAGGGAGATCTAATCCACCATTGTTCAGGGAGGAATAGAGTCACCTTATCCGTGAATATGCCACTTAACTCATAAATATTTATTAAATACTTCTTTAAAATCCACAGTGCAGTGTCTGCTTCAGGACAAACAACTCTCATCTCTCTTTGGAGAGCTTTGCTTTACTAAAATTACTTGTGTCTCTTGACTGAACTCTTTTCTTTTCAAAAAAAGACCCTTCCCAAGCATTTCTGGAGACATTTCACAGGTGAAAGCATGGGAGAAGGTTCTAGAATATTGATTATATTATCATTGGAGCAAAATGTTAAAGAAGTCATCTCTAAAAATTTGGGACTGGGGTGATGATTTAACATACCTGTGAAATATTACCTTACCTTACCTTACCATAACCAAATCACAGAGTCCCCATACACAATGGGTGGATGTTTGTGTATCAATCATTCAAGACATTAACTTCAGGCTTCAATATTAGTAACCAAGCTTTTCTCCAGATGTTGAGACACCTTCAATCAATTATTGTCTTTTTATTCCCATCATAGCAAAATCACAGTCAATTCTGGAGAAATATTGATTGTGAATATGAACATATTCATACCCAAAGCAAGGATGACCTTGAAGTTCTGATCCTCTCCACTCCACCTCCTGAGTCCTGAGATTACACATATGGGCCACCATGCCTGATTTATGCCATGTTGTGGATTGGACCCAGGGCTTTGTACATGCTAGGAGGCACTCTATCAGCTGAGCTATACTCCCAGCCTTGGCTTTCGTTTTTTAATTTAAATGGGATTTCACATAGTGAAGGCCTGACACAAATTCACTGTATAACCGAGGATGACCTTGAACCTCTGACCCTCCTGGCACCACCTCCTGAGGATTGCTGTTGTGTGCCACCATATTCACTCAGTTCAGCTACAGATTTAGATGGGGATTTACTGCTGTGGGGAGATACCATGACCATGGCAACTCCTATAAAGGAAAACATTTAATAAAGGGCTGGCTTACCATTTCAGGGGTTTACTCCATTACTGTCATGGCAGGAAGCATGGCAGCATACAGGCAGATGAGGTGCTGGAGAAGGAACTGAGAGTTCTGCATCTTGATCCACAGGCAGCAGAAGGAGACTGTGCGTCACACAGGGTGTAGCTTGAGCATAGGAGACCTCAAAGCCTGCCCCCCACAAGCCTACATCTCCTAATTGTGCCACTCCCTATGGGCCAAACATTCTAACACAAGAAGCTATAGGGGCTATTCCTTTTCAAACCACAACAGATGGAAACTTTTAAGCCTGTAGTGAAGTTGCCTGGGTAGCGTGATACAGTTAGCAGAATGTGGAAAACAACGTATTTTGAAATTATGACAAAACAAAATATGCCGTGATTAGTGTAGTGAGACCTTATCCAAGAATATCGCATTAGGACTACCATCAGAACTGATGTAAATCCAGTTACTGTAATGTCAGTTAAATCCAAATGACTATGATTGTAAAGGTGAGAGGTTGTTACCTTCAGGAGGAGTGAGCAAATTAGTAAGTCCATTAAAATGTGAGCAAATTAGTAAGTCCATTAAAATGTGAGCCAGCTTCCGCAGGAAAGGGAGTGACTCACACTGAGAGAAGACCAGAATGAAAATTATGGTGTTGGATTGAAATAGATGTTGGCATATTGTGAGATAAATGATAGATAAATATGCATACATATGTGTATATGTATATATAGATATAGATATAGATATATGCAAACACAAACATGTTTTCTCTAGCTTTGCCCAAAGAGAGATGGGCCAAGACCACCAACTCCTCAATAAAAATTAGGATATGTATCCCCAAGATCCAGGTTTTTAACGCATTATTCTATACTAAAGGGGGATGTCCTAATTCAATCTCTGTCGGTGTAATAAAACACTGACCAAAACCAACTTAGGGAGGAAAGGGGTTATTTTGACAGAGAAGTCAAAAGGAACTGGACAGGAAATTGTCAGGAACCTAGGGGTAGAAATGGAAGCAGAGACTGTAGAGGAAAGCAGCTTATTGGCTTTCTTCCAGCCTTATGTGCAGCCACTTTTAAAGCCTTGTATTGATTCGTTGTGAGTTTCCCATCATGTATCCAATCCCACTCATCTTCCCATCCCTTTGTAACCACCCTCTGCCCTTGTAACTGCCCCACAAAAGAAAATAAAAAATAAAGCATAGAAAACATCTAGTCATGGAAGCTGTGGTGTGTCACAGTATATTGTCTGCACATCTTTACTTGAAAAATGTTCACTACAAGGAGTCTGGGTTGAGCCCTCTTGCTTCTGCTATACCATGAATACTGGATCCTTACTAGGACTCCTCTCAGTATCCAGTTGTTGCCCTGTGTCATGGAGATCCTGCAGCTCTGGATCTACAGGATTGACCTTTTTACACTCTCCAGCAGTTCGCAGATGAGGTAGGTATTAGAGTGAGCCAACTCAAAGCCCTGGATCTGGGCCTGGGTGGTAGCTGAGTTAGTCAGCCTGCTAGCCCATCCATACCCATACCACCAGGGTGAGCTCTTCAGCACTGCCTTAGCTAGCTTACCCAATGCCACAGCTGGCAAGGGACTGGGCCAGCTGTCCAAGTCTCACACCCTCAAGGCTGGCTTACCCCGTGCCTTTGTGATCAGGGCCAGCTCCACTGTGTTGCGCAGGTGAGGTACAAGACGAACTCTCTGGAGGACTTCGGCCAGTGAGGGAAAGGGCCAGATCTCCATCTCTCATGATCCTAGGACCAGCTCTCCCAATTGCCACAGGTGGCAAGAGGCAAGAGGGCAGAGGACATCACCCTGGTACCCACATCATGTCACAGCACATGAGTGGTGGGACCAGCTCTCCTATGCTCACTCCCTCAAGGTAGCTCATCGGAGTCCCCACCACCACAGTCACATTCACCATGCTGCCCCGAGGAGGTGCAGGGCTTGTTCTTCCAGATCCTGAAGCTGTTGAGAGGTGAGGCTAGCTCTCTAGAGTGTAGCAATCAGTGAGGGATGGGGCCAGCTATGCACAGCCCTAGCCATCTACATGGTCCCAGGTGGCTGCCCAGACCAGGAACATCCACATAGTCTTTAGAAATGATATGAGCCACCAACATTGACATAGAACCCTGCTGCAGCATAGTCATAGACCTAGACATGCTCCTTGATGGCAGCACAGGCTGGGACTTCACCAGGCCCCAGGTGGCAGGCTGTTTTTCCTACCCTTGTGTCTCCAGTTCCACCTTTCTTCATTATGAAGCTGTCCCACTTCTCTTTCTCTCCCAGCTATCCATCACAGATTTGCACGTTGTAGTGGCTTCCACTACTGGCAGAACTGTAGACCTCTGGGTGTCTTCTGCTGGCCTGTGCCACAAGGTGTGGCAGCGAGAGGGTCTTTTGCAGCTATCTTTCTTATACAGCCCAAATCTACCTTCCTAGGGATGACACCCCCCATGGTGGGCTGAACTCTTCTGCATCCATTAGCATGCAAGAAAATGGCCCATAGATATGCCCACAGACCAATCTGTTGAAGACAGTTCCTCAAGCAAGGTTCTTTTTTCCCAGATGCATCAAATTGACAACCAAGATTATCCAGTGCAGGAACCAAATTTCCTTGGAGAAATTACTTATACCTGAAATAACTTTGTATCAGAAATGTTAAGAAGTCCTCCAAGAGTATAGAAACATTTCAAAGGGATACAATTGGGAAAGACTCAATGTGAACTGATTGGGTCTCAGGAGTGATAGAAATGGTGATAGAAATACATTATAACTCATTAATAAAAGAGGAATGTGTAAATCAAGGGGAGACCAGAAGAAGGAAGGGGGACAAGAACAGAAAGGGTATTAAGAAGGAAAGAGACCAAGACTGAGGCCAAGAGTTAAGTAGATGACAAATAAACCATGGGAAAGGCTAAGCATGGCGGGTACCATGCAACCAAAGTGAAAATCACTAGCAGCAGAGCAAACTGACATGGTGGGATGCAGTACAAAGAGCAGAGCATCTCTTCTCTGATATTTCTGGCAAAGAGGTAGACCCTATGTTCGTCCCAGTAAAGCATCAGACACTTCCTTGGTCCCAGGAATTATCTGGTCATTCTTCAGATATAAACAGCCAATTACTTTCTGTAGTCTGGTTGATGTCCGATCCATCTGTGGTATCATTCATTTTGGTGGCGCTTTGTGTTCATGTACTCATGATGTTCATGTATATCATGTGTTCATGATGACTGTGGGGGCCTCTTGATGACAGCAGTGCTCCCGGGAAGCAAGAACATGCTAAGGGAAGAAGAGAGTAGATGGCCAGTTATATCAAATCGTTAGCATCTCTAATCCAGGAAGACTTTGAACAAAGACTTTGGGAAAAGCTTACACAGAACAACTTCCTCCAGCTTAAGCTAACTTCTGTTAACATTGGATGAGAGAGTATGCATGCCTATGTGTGTACATGCTCAGCACACCTGTTAATGTTTGGTTCAGTTTGGATTGTTGAAAGAAGGTCTTGCTGTGTATCCCAGGCTGGCCTCAAATTCATGATCCTCCTGCCTCTGCCTCCCAAATGCTAGGATTACAGGTGTGCACCACCACACCTGGCTTTTTGATTTCGACACACTTAGGACCTATAGCCTGAAAGCTAAAATTTCCTTTTAGTTTCTATACATAATAATATTCTATTAAAAATAACACCAAACAATAAAAGCTTATTGTGAACACATAAAATATTTCAAAGACAGTTTCTTACCATTGGTTTCAGCTCCGGTCTCGCTAAAAACATAAAGATATAAATAGCATGGTTCTTGTCTTCTGCCTCATTTTCTCATAAATCTATCATAATACTTGATAAAATTATACAGCTTTCATAAAGCATTACAAAACTGACATGGCTGCATGTTTGATGATACTATTTCATACAATTGCATTACATTATATTATATTTGTCATGTACTGTTGCTCAGTTTTGCTCTAATAGATCACAGCTTTCCTACTCTGAGTCTTTGTAAACCCAGAACCTTGGTTTGTTTTCCTCAGAGGAAAACAAAAGCAATAGACACCCTGGGTATGATTTAGAAGCACAGATATAGAGGGGACATTGTCTGCTTGTCCAAAGGCTACAGTGTCATGTGTGGAGAATGAAAGGCTTTTTACCCCCATTCATAAAGTACAGGTGGTGACATTCTTGAATGCAGGAAAAGAGGAAAAGTGAATGAACACTCCTGGGGCAGAGTGGCTGAATGGCTGAATGAAGTAACCCGTCAGTTTAATTTCAGCTCTCAGAATTCTCTCACATAATCAACATTGCAATTATTCTACTTCTGGTGAAAATAACAAGCAGACTGTATTATGTTGGTGAATGTGTTGGGTCCCGCCAGCCAGCCTCTAAGCATTGTATTGCGCCCCTTGCAGACACGCTAAGAGTTGCTTCCCCGGACATCCCAGAACACAGCGTCCTCGGACCGCCCACTGTCAACGCCCACTCGTCGCCCAGACCAACCACCAATGTCGTCACACCTACTCGATTGGACCCGCCTTCTGGACACAGCTCCGCTGAGGACCGGACCGCGCACCATTGCACCTTTGGAACATTGCGCCATTGGGACTGAGAGACACACTCAGCAGAGACAATGGGACATGCATGAGAGGGTTGGGTTCTCCCGCATGTAATTAATAAATAGTATTCTTTCTTGTAGCTCATCTCTATTTTCAGGAAGTTTAGCTCTGCAGTACGAACCCACCCCAAGGTGTTTTCTGCCCACGCAGACACGGAGCCGGTGTGCGTGACGCAGAAAAATACATGAATGTACATATGAAATCAGTGAAGGGAAAAACAAATTGGAAATTCGTTCCTTGAATCTGTTTTTGTTGTTGTTGTTGGGGTTTTTGTTGGGTTTTTTTGTTTTTGTTTTTTGGTTTGTTTGTTTTGTTTTGTTGCTTTTTTGCAGGGGGTTGTTTTGTTTTGTTATTCACATATCCCCTCTCTATTTTGCCAAGTCCCATGCTGTTTCTGAATGGTGTTTTATAGACCTCCAGTATCTGGGTTTGGGGGCATGCTGAGTAAAAACACAGGTCCTTGGGTCTTATTTAGATGTCTGAGTCAAAATATTTGAGAGTAAATAAAGACAAAAATTGTTTAAGAGGTAGGGTGAGTGATCCTATATAGCCCAGGCTAGACTCAAACTCATGGTGCATCTGCCTCAACATCTTCAGTGCCTGAGTTTTACTTTTAAAACCTTTGCTCTTGGGAGCTAAAGATGAAGGTCAGTGATAACACATTTATCTTCCATGCACCAGGCTCTGGGGTCAGTCCCCATAACTGTAAAAACAACCAACCACTCCATTTCTCCTCAGGGACCTGCCATGTTCTGTGTACTTTCAATGAGTCTAACTGCATGTGTTTCTAACCCTCCTGCTTTGTCCCGCACACACGCTCCCCTTGTCTACCATTCCCACTAACCCCAACCAGACTACCGAAAGGAGAACTTGTGTACCTTGGGTCCCACCAGCACCTAATGGCCCAGAGGAAGAGGTGGAATGATGGCTGCTTTGGTTGGGTTTGAGAATCTCTCTTAACTTCCCTGTTTTTAGAGACAGAAAACATTTATTCCATAGCAGATGTTATAGATAAAATATGTTCTATGTGTGGGAAGACAGAGCCAATGCAGACATCTTTGTGGGCACTGAAAAGAAGCACACGTAAAGACGAGAGAGCTGGAACCATGGGCGGGAGAGCATCACCTTGTCCATTTTGTCTCTTTGTTCCAGCAGGGAGCAATAGTTACTCCTTTTTTTAAAAAAAAGGATTTATTTATTCATTTATGTACACTGTCATCCTCAGGTGCACCAGAAGAAAGCATTGGATCCCATTACTGATGGTTGTGAGCCACCATGTGGTTCCTGAGAAGTGAACTCAGGACCTCTGGAAGAGCAGCCAGTGCTCTTAACCACTGAGCCATCTCTCCAGACCCAAGCAGTTATTCCTTAACATGGTGAATCTTGACTGTCAACTTAATAGAATTTAGAATCATCTGGACACAAAGCTCTGTGGATGCCTGTAAGGGAATATCTAGTTGTAGGTTGGTTCGAGTGGGAAGACTCACAGTAAATGTGAGTGGCACTGAGCAGTGGTTGGGGTCCTGAGTTGAATAAAAAGGAGAAAGAAAGCTGAGCACCAGACATTCACTATACTCGACTTCCTAAGTATAGATGCACTATAACCAGCCCCTGCCACCATACCATTCCTGCCTCTAAGGATTGTATCCCCCAGTTGCCATGGATTGTAACCCTGTGTCACCGTGGATTGTATCCTCCAGTCACCATGAATTGTATCCCTTTGTTGCCATGGATTGTATCCCCTTGTTGCCATGGATTGTATCCCTTTGTTGCCATGGATTGTATCCCTGTGTCATCATGGATTGTAGCCCCTATAAACCAAACTAAACTCTCCCTTCCTAACATCCTTATGTTAGGTATTCTGTCAGAGCAAAGAGACATGAAACTACTACAATACCTCATCATGACCTATTCCATGTATCCATTTCATTGTTAAAATTACCATTAAAAAGAGTTGAGCCTGGAGAGATGTCTCAGGGTTTTTGCTGCTCTTATTAAGGACCCGGCTTCAATTCCTAGCACATTCATGCCAACTCACACATCTGTCACTCCAGTTCGAGGGGATCCAACACCCTCTTCTAGCTTCCATAGGCAACAGCACAAACATGGGACACACGCATGCAGGCAAAACACCCAAACAGATAAAATAAAAATAATTAAATCTTAAAAACTAAATAACCATGAAAAATCATTTCAATACTCAAAACAGAACCAAAATTCTAATGTTCATGGAGACCAGCACTAGAGTTAAGCGGGTGTCAGTCAAAGTTTCTGAAGTAGAAAGACAGACCCAGCTGTGAGTGGTAGGGCAAGCCTTTAATTCCAACATTTGGGAGGCAGAAGTGGGAAAATATTTGTAAGTTTAAGTCTAGCCTGATCTACATAGTAAGTTCCAGGACAGCCAGAGCTACAAACCTACAGAGGAGGGAAAGAGGAGGGAAAGGAAAAGAGGGGGGAGTGAGGGGACAGAGACAGAAAGAGGAGAAACCTACCAGCCGAGGTCAGAGTGCAACCATGTGCGAACAGACACTGCACAGCAGTCTAATATGCACTGACCAATCTCGGAAAAGAGGATCTTTTCTCAGGCTCTACTTTAGCTGGACATTTTCCTCTTTAGATTAGTGTCCTTTAGACAAAAAAGGAATAAATGGGGAATAACCTTTCATGGAATATAAAATGAAATAAGCTGGCATATAGATGCATAAATTTGCCAGCTTAAGCCTCATAATTTCCTTAAGAATATAATTTATCTCCTGTCAGAATCCAAAATAAATAAATCTTTTAAAGATTTGTTTTCTTTTCTTTACTGTGTGTGTGTGTGTGTGTGTGAGAGAGAGAGAGAGAGAGAGAGAGAGAGAGAGAGAGAGAGAGAGAGAGAGAGAGAATACCTGTGGGAACTAAAAGAGATCATCAGATGCCCTGGTTATATGATATGTCGTAAGTTTCGACTTATAAGTTACAAGTGATTGTCTGCTGCTCAGCATAAATGCTGGTGTGTCCTCTGCAAGAGCAGTAAGTATCCTTAACCACTGAGCCATCTCACATCTAACCACAATATCTTAAACTCTGGGTCATGACTCCAAGTGGGACCCAGTTACTGAATGTGGAGACAGAAGAGAAAATTTTGGCCATAGTAAAAGGTTTGTTTCTGAAGGTGCAGTGACTAAAATTTAACTTAAAATAAAAAGTGTAATGAATTAATCAGAGGTATATCTAGCTGTGCTCACTCGGTGTTCCATCATGTGACTTCACTGTGGTCTTAAATGTGTGCACACTAATGTCAACAAATGCTGCTGAAATACCTTGGATCAGACCAGAAACTATCCTGTTATGAGTCACAATGCTTGTGCTGTGTGTATGCAGTTTTCTGCTCTTGTAGAAACACAACAGCTTAAAGAAAACAAAGACTTAGAATGTCCCTCCTGTCATCTTTCAGTATGTATGTATCAAGTAGTGTATCTTTGGGTTGTATTGTGTTAGAATATTTGATTTTTTCAAAATTCCTGTTTGAATGATTGACTTGAATTTTATTTTAAACAATTTAAAACTCTTCAGTAAGGCTAGAAGATAGCTCAGTTGGTAATGTGCTGAGGAGCGAAGTTCAGTGCCAAAACCTGAGGAAAGTGCCACCATGATGGCAGTCTTGCAATGCTAGCACTGGGCAGGCAGAGCCAGTGGATACTGGGGTTCACCGCCCAGTCAATCTGGCCTGACTGGTGAGCTCTAGGTCAACAAGAAGCTGTGTTTTAGAGGGGAGTGACAGCATTCCCAAAGATGTCCTCTAGTCTCCACCCCTGCACACACACTCATACACATAAACTCATACACAGGCATGCACACACTTGCATGTGCACACACACACACACACATGCACTCTCACATACACTCTGACACACAAACTCATTCATGCACACACACTCATAGACACACACACACACACACACACACACACACACAAAAGAAGCTATGGAATTAATTTTGGCTTGAGAGTAGGACATAATCTCCAACAATTTCTGAAATGGTCCTAAAAATACTTTTAGCATCCTGCTCTACGTCCTTATGCAAAGCCGTATCCTCAGCACTGACGTTTTTAAAAATCAAATTTTCAACCAACTTTGAAAAATACCAGATATGTTCTACATCCTGCAATATCAAATATTAAGCCAAGATTTAATTCTTTTATGCAAAAATTAAAAAGCGCACCTACCTGCTACCATGTAAATCTGCTTTCATCCTTTATAAATGCTAAAATTGTGTGTATAATAAAGAACATCTAATGTCTTTAAATGACTGCTTTCATGTGAGTGTTGTGCATACCACAGCACGAGTGTGGAGGGCAGAGACCAGCTCTGTGGGTGTGGTTCTTCCTTTCCACCTTTCCTTGGGCTCAGGGGGGTAAACTCAGGTTTCCAGGTTCACTGGCTGAAAAATTGTTTTATAAATTTCTTAACCATGTATGGTGGAATACACCTTTAATCTCAGCACTTGAGAGGCATGGGTAGGTGAGTGTTTGAGGTCAACCAGTGAGCCTGGTCCACAGAGGGAGTTACAGGACGGCCAGACTACAGAGAGAAGTCCCATCTCAGAAAAACCAAAGCATAAAATAAACTTCTTTATGATCTCTCAGTTAAAATTTCATTTATACACACCTGTTTCCTATATCTATATATCTATATCTACATCTTTCTCAGTAAAGGAAGGATAATGAATGGGAAAGCTTAAGCCTCGAGAAAAAGCCTCACCTAAGACACAGGAAGCATATACTACGATCATGATCTGAGCTGAAATATCCAGGAGAGAATGTGCCTGGTGTATCCAGAACACTGTGACAACCGCCCAAAGAGCCACGGGGGGATCTGAGGTGCCCAATGCAGTGGCCCTCGTTATCCTCAGACCACAAGATTTACTGAAAGTGCTTTGTTCTGAAGAGCCCTTTAAAACTCAGAGAAGAGCGCTCAATTGAGTGCTGTTTCTCTATTTTTAGCTAACGACTTCAGTTTTAAGCATCAGGGCACCACCATCAGCATACCAAAAGGCCATCACATGGAGTAAGTCTTCAATTGTCTGAAGCTAGGATTCATATTCTTCCTATTCCTCCTTTAGGGTGTGGCTTGTGTGTGCACATATACCACACACACACACACAGAGAGAGAGAGAGAGAGAGAGAGAGAGAGAGAGAGAGAGCGGGTCTTTGTAGGAAGATGGGTCCATCAGATTTCAATTGTAGCTGATCCTTTTTTTTTTCTTTTGATACCATGATGGATGGATTCAATCTCAGTCAGATGGGAATCCGGTCGGGTTCCTCAGGTGTCATCGTGTGCAGTGACTAAGGTTATGACCTTTCTTTGCTGTCTCTCCAGGTGACAGCCCTATGAAGTTCTCTGACCAGAAGACTTAACCAGCACTGCACAACCTTTTGGTTTTCCTGGCCACATTACTTGCAGAGTTGTTTGGGACCACATCCTAAACCAGATTGACCAACCCCCAGCCCACAGGTGATGAAGACATACATCAGTTTATTTTGCATGACATTGTGATGTGAGCTATCTTGGTCCATGAGTGGGAAACCTCGACATGGTTCTCAGTGAAAATCGGTGTAAAGGACGACACAAATATGCTGAGGCACTTGGCCAATAAGAGTCTTCATTCTCAGCTGGGCAGTGGTGGCGCACGCCTTTAATCCCAGCACTTGGG
>NC_034595.1:11345951-11346971 GCF_900095145.1 Mus pahari | reverse complement strand
GTTATGAGCCACCATGTGGTTGCTGGGATTTGAACTCTGGACCTTTGGAAGAGCAGTCGGGTGCTCTTACCCACTGAGCCATCTCACCAGCCCTGTCCTGATCAATCTTAATCCAAGCTGATACAGTACCTTCCACAAATCACATACTACCAAGCATGACACAAGGTCCTAGGGAATCATGTCACATAGGATGCACCAAGCTCCAGGGAGGAACAAAGTCAGCCCTTGACTGTACAGCACAGCATGTCCCAGCCCATCTAGATTCTGTAGTGAGAATTTTGGTTTCTTATAAAAACACAGAGATAGAAATGTGGTTTTGTTTTAATACCAGGTGTGGGGTATGGGGCTACTTCAGATGGTTTGCCTCGTGCTAGCAGGGGCATGATTTTACCAGCTGCAGATAGTTTCTGAGACTATGACGTTCATGATTGTGCGGACTTTTCAGAGGCCCCAAGAGGTGCGGCGGGTTGTTGGTTGGCTCTTGGTGGGTTGTTGGTGGGTTGTTGGTTGCTGTTAGTGGTGGTTCATCAGAAAGTCATGTGCGAAGAAGCGGAAAGAGATTAGACATCCTGATGGCGAAGATCAAACTCACAATCAAACAGATGAAGGATATGAATAAAACTGTCCAAGACCTGAAAAGGGAAATAGAAAAAAATAAAGAAAACACCAACTGAAGAAATCCTAGAGATGGAGAACCTAGGAAGGAGAACAGGAACTACAGACATAAGCCTCACCAACAGAACACAGGAGATGGAAGAGAGAATCTCAGGCATAGAAAACAGGATAGAAAAAGATCAATATATTGATTAAATAAAATGTAAAGTCTAACAAGTTCATGAAACAAAACAGGCAGGAAATTTAGGACACTATAAAAAGACCAAACTTAAGAATAATAGGAAGATGATACATTTACACAATGGAGTATTACTCAGCTATTAAAAACAATGAATTTATGAAATTCTTGGGCAAATGGATGTATCCAGAGGCTATCATCCTTAGTGAGGTAACCCAATCACAAAA
>NC_034595.1:11343349-11345940 GCF_900095145.1 Mus pahari | reverse complement strand
CAGCCATCATTGGGAAGAGAGGCCCCTTGGTCTTGCAAACTTTATATGCCCCAGTACAGGGGAATGCCAGGGCCAAGAAGTAGGAGTGGGTGGGTAGGGGAGCAAAGTTGGGGGAGGGTATAGGGAACTTTCGGGATAGCATTTGAAATGTAAATAAAGAAAATATCTAATAAAAAGAGAAAATAGACAAACAAAAAGAATAATAGGAATAGAAGGAGAAGATTCCCAGCTCAAAGGCTCAGAAAACCATCTTCAATAAAATCAAAGAAAATTTCCCTAACCTAAAAAAGGAGATGCCTATAAATGTAAAAGAAGCTTATAGAACCAACAAATTGTACCAGAAAAGAAATTCTCCCACCACATAATAATCAAAACACTAAATATACAGAACAAAGAATTTATTTTTAAAACTGCAAGGGGGAAAGGCCAAGTAACATATGAAGGCAGAGCGATCAGAATTATACCTGATTTCTGAACTGAGACTCTAAAAGCTAGAAGGGCCTAGGCAGATGTCTTTCATATCCTCAGAAACCACAGACATCAGCCCAGAATACTATACCTAAAAAATTTTCAATTACCATAGATAGACTGACCAAGCTATTTCATGTCAAAACCAAATTTAAATAATACCTTTCCACTAACCCAGCCCTACAAAGGATAAAAGGAAAACTTCAACCCAATGAGGCTAACTACATTCAAGAAAACACAAGAAATAATTTCACACCATTAAAATCAATAGAAGAGAAACACACACACAACCACTACCAATATCAACATAACAGGAAGTACCAATCAACAATCATTGGTCATTAATATCTCTCAACATCAATGGACTCAATTTCCCAGTAAAAAGACACAGGCTAACAGAACGGACGCATAAACAGAATCCATCACTCTTCTGTATACAAGAAACACATTTCACCAACAAAGATAGACATTATCTCAGAACAATGGGCTAAATAAAGGGGAGTCAAGCAAACAAATCAAGAAACAAGCTGGAATAGACATTCTAATATGTAATAGAATAGACTTTCAACCAAAAGTAATCAAAAGAGACAGGGAAGGACACTTCATACTCATCAAAGAAAAATCCACCAAGGCCAGGCATGGTGGCGCACGCCTTAAATCCCAGCACTTGGGAGACAGAGGCAGGTGGATTTCTGAGTTCAAGGCCAGCCTGGTCTACAAAGTGAGTTCCAGGACTGCCAGGGCTATACAGAGAAACCCTGTCTCAAAAAACTGGAAAAAAAATCCACCAAGATGAACGCTCAATTCTGAACATCTATTCCCCGAATGCAAGAGCACCCACATTCATAAAAGAAACATTATTAAAGTTTAAATCACACACTGAACCCGACACATTAATAGTGAGAGATTCATCACCCCACTCTCACCAATGGAGAGGCCATTGAAACAGAAACTAAACAGAGAATTAATGAAACGACTAGGTTATTTCAACGGTTACATCCATTCAAATGAGCCTAACAGATATCTATAGGACATTTCACCCAACACAAAAGCATCTCACAGATGCTTCTCCAAAACTGACCAGATACTTGATCACAAAATGAGCCTCAACAGATACAAGAAGATGGAAATAACCCCCATGCATCTTATCAGCATTAATTAAAGCTGGACTTCAACAGCAACAGAAACAACAGAAAGCCTACAAACTCATGAAACTGAACAACTCTCTACTCAATGACCACTGGACCAGGGAAGAAATAAAGAAATAAATTAAAAATGTTCTAAAGTTCAATGAAATGAAGGCACAACACACCTAAACTTATGGGACACCATGAAAGCAGTGCTAAGAGCAATGCTCATAGCACTAAATGCCCTCATAAAGATATTGGACAATTCTCACACTAATGAATTAAAAGTATGCCTGAAGGATCTAGAAAAAAAAAAAAAGAAACAAACATACCCAGGAGGAGTAGACTGTAGNAAATAATCAAACTCAGGGCTCAATCAATCAATTAGAATCAACGAGAACTGGCTGGTGAGATGGCTCAGCAGGTAAGAAGAGCACTAACTGCTCTTTCGAAGGTCCTGAGTTCAAATCCCAAGAACCACATGGTGGCTCACAACTACCTGTAATGACATCTGATGCCCTCTTCTAGTGTGTCTGAAGACAGCTACAGTGTACTTATGGATAATAATAAATAAATCTTTGGGCCCCAAGCAAGCAGGGACTGAGTGAGCAGGGGCCAACCAAAGAGAGCAGAGGTCCTAAATTCAATTCCCAACAACCACTTGAAGGCTCACAACCATCTGTACAACTGCAGTGTACTCATATACATAAAATAAACAAATAAATAAATAATTTTTAAAAAAGAAACAAACACACACAGAAGGAATAGACTGTAGAAAATAATAAAACTCAAGGCTGAATCAATCAAATAGAAACAGAGAACAATACAAAGAATCAAGGAAGCCAGGTATGGTGGTGCACGCCTTTAATCCCAGCACTTGGGAGACAGAGGCAGGCGGACTTCTGAGTTTGAGGCCAGCCTGGTCTACAGAGTGAGTTCCAGGACAGCCAGGGCTATACAGAAAAACTCTGTCTTGAAAAATGAAGAAGAAGAAGA
>NC_034595.1:11323547-11343204 GCF_900095145.1 Mus pahari | reverse complement strand
AGAAGAAGAAGAAGAAGAAGAAGAAGAAGAAGAAGAAGAAGAAGAAGAAGAAGAAGAAGAAGAAGAAGAAGAAGAAGAAGAAGAAGAAAGAATCAAAGAAACCAAAAACTGGTTCTTTGAGAAAATCTACAGGATAGACAAACTCTTAGCCAAATTAACTAAAAGGCAGAAACCAAAAACTGGTTCTTTGAGAAAATCTACAGGATAGACAAACTCTTAGCCAAATTAACTAAAAGGCAGAGAGATAGTACCCAAATTAACAAAATCAGAAATGAAAAGGGAATCCCCATCAAAGTTCCAACACAATTCTTTACAGATCTTGAAAGCATGAATCTCAACATCATATGGAAAAACAAAAAACCCAGGATAGCTAATACAATCTTGAACAATTTTGGAGGTATCACTATCCGTGACGTCAAGCTGTACTACAGAGCAATAGAAATAAAACCTGCATGGTACTGGTATAGAAACAGACAGATTGATCAATAGAATTGAGTCAAAGACCCAGAAATAAACCCACACACCTACATACACACTTGATTTTTGAAAAAGAAGTCAAAACTATACATGGAAAAGCCAAAACTATACATCTTCGACAAATGGTCTAACTGGATATCTGCATGCAATAGAATGTAAATAGAACCATATTTATTTCTCTGCACAAAACTCAAGTTCAAATGGATCAAAGACCTCAACATAAAACCAGACACATTAGTAGAAGAGAGAGTGGAGAATATCCTTGAACTCATCGGTACAGGAGACAACTTCCTGAACAGAACACTAACAGCTCAGGTACTAAGGTCAATTAATAAATGGATCCTCATGAAACTGAGAGCTTCTGCAAGGCTAAGGGCACTGTCAGCAGGACAAAATGACAGGCTACAGATTGAGAGAAGGAGAAATGGGGCTGATACTGGGATGTAAAGTGAATAAATAAATTTAAAGAAAAAAAAAGAATACACGATAGTATGCAAAAAAAAAGTGGTTTTATTTCTTCTTCTAGTTCTTTTACTGATGCACCTTTAGGCTGATTTCATGTTTCATCTATTGTGAATAATGTTACAATAAACATTGGATGCCTGACCTCTGTAACACACTGACATTGGCCCTTGGGAGATATTACACAGTGATGAGGGCTGACGACTGATGGATTGTAAGTTCTCTTTATATTATAGGGAAGGTTCCATGATGTTTCCTCTCGAATAGTGGTGCTAGAGTTCCTGTCTACAGACTTGACAATATGTGTTACATCTTGCCTTTGTGATGGTGGCCACCCTAACAAGTATCAAGTGATACCACTCTGACTTTGTTGGCTCCTTTCTTGAAAGTCAGTTGGTAATCATTCATTTATTCAGTCTCTTGTTGACTGGGAAGGATTTGTTGAGCATCCAATATTTGGAGACAAGAAGCTGAAAGGGTCATGGAACTGAACAGGCTTCCCAATGTGTTTGAAACTCCCAAGATCTAGCCCAGTCATGGGTACCCTGAAGAGTCAATGAACAAGAATAAACTCTGATAAAATGCTAATAACAATTCAAATGGAGAAATATTTTTTAAAAATTAAAGATGAATCTGGATGTGCTGACACATGCCTTTCATCCTAACACTCAAGAGACAGAGGCAGGCAGATCTCTGTGACTTTGAAGTCAACTTGGTTCCAGGCCAACCAGTGTTACATAGTGAAGAGAGAGAGAGAGAGAGAGAGAGAGAGAGAGAGAGAGAGAGAGAGAGAGAGAGAGAGAGAGAGAGAGAGAGAGAGAGAGAGAGAGAGAGATCAGGGAAGTCTTTGTGTAGTTTGTGCTGATGGAAGTGGGAGACTCAGCATCTGATTTATGGGACTAGACACCTATGGGGAGGACCAAGAAACCCAATCTATTATACAAATGGAGGCTATATAGGTTCCAGGGGGAAAGCAGAGGGGTCTTGGTATCTGAATTTATAAGGTCTTTAGGCTGCATGTAGTTATTAAAGATCCTAGAGTAAGAGATGACCATGACAATGACTGTACTTGTAAGGACTAAACTCGGGTCAGGCCGACTCCATAAGTAAGCTACCTGTGGGGCTGACTCCTCAGACTGTATGCACAGAAGGGCCTTGCATTAGGTTTCAGGCAACCTCTATGCTGTGTGGAATTATTTTGAATGAAAAGCTTCTGCTTTTTTCACTCCATGCTGGTCTCTGTAATGTGGTGGGTCCTTACGATGCCTAATCTCGGTTGCTAGCTTGACTCAGTCTGGGATCTACTAAAATGCAAGCTGCTGGGCCTGCCTGTGAGAAACTTCCTTGATCAGATGGTTTTAAGCTGGAAGACCTGCCCTAAATGTGGGCCAGACTCCCCTTATGTCTGGTGGTCTCTCAGACATAAGGATGTGGGAGGAAGTTTGCATTTTGCCTGCTTCCTCTCATGTCTGCTTGCAAGTTCATCGATCCTGCGGCTGCCACCAGTGTTAAATCCAGCTTCTTCAAGGTTCTGCCATGGACTGGAAGGCAGCAATGCTCCAAGAATCCTCCAGGCCTTCAGCAGCAGATTGGGGCTTCCAGTCCTCACAAATTGAGAACCTACCCAGATTCTCAGCCTCTCAGGTGGCTGGACTTCACAGGACACATTGTGTAAAGCAGTCTAATCAATCTCCTTTGAATGTATGTGTTCGTCCAATCAGTTGTGTTCTTTTAGAGAATGCAGTCCCTAATTTAAGAGATGAGGTTGTGAATTAAGGTGAGAGAAAATCAAGAGCAAGGAAACCAGACAGGAGACTGTTGTAGTGACCCTGGAAAGCAGAGTACCTCTCTCACCTTATTTTATTCTTTAAGTATTTAAGGGTAAAATAGGAAGGCTTTCTGTCCCCTAAGACTGTCATTTGTATGCACAATCTCTAAACTACATAGAAGGATGCATAAGCAGATGATTCTGTCAGGAGGAAGTTTAGAATTCAGGGAAGACATGTCAACTGGGGGGAGAGTCACAAAAGTGTCATTCATAAACAGAGCCTGGCAATGGAACCAGAAACTCACAGTGTACAGAGACACATGGGTCCTGGCGCAAATGCCGCTGTAGGTAGGCAGAAGTTTGAACCAGGTATTTAGTTACAATAGACGCAGCATTTGATGGGTTAAGAGAACTCACTGCGCCCAAGCGCTCATGTCAGGTGACTCACAACTATAGGGAACTCTAGCTCCAAAGGATACCTCTGACTTCTGCAGGCTCTGTGTGTGTGTGTGCGCGCGCACACACACACACACACACACACACCTACCCACATTCTCGCAAGCACACACATTTACATAGTTAAAAATAAATCTTTTAAAATAACAATAAATCTTTTAAAAGATTGGTAAAATTTTTTTATAAAGGAAACAAGCTGAAAGAGAAAGCGATGGTCTGTGAGGCGGGGATGGGGCAGGGGTGGAGGAGGATAACTCCCTGTTCTTCAGCCTCTTTCCAGGACAATGGACAAGTCGGCAATCACTCAGGGTGACAGGTGAAGACTCTGCTCCAGGATGAATTAAACCACCTGTCAAGCTATATGCCCTTCTAAAATACAGGGCTAGCTGTGGGAACACCTAATCAGATCAACCCACCTCTAAGAATATAGTGATCTCTGCGTTCTAGGGAAGCTCCAATTTTTCTTCCTTCTCAGCAACCACAGCTGACAGAAAATGGGCATCCGGGACCTGGCTGAGAATAGAGGCTCATCTAGTATCACTGGAGCCTGCTGGGGCTAAGGCTGAGCAAAAGGAAAGCCCTGCCCAGGCCATAATTCATCCTGCAGCATCTTTTGACTTTAAAAGTAACTGCAGTTTTGTTAACAGTCTATGCCCCATCACAGAGACAGCCCTATTGGTTTTGTCTTTGGTTTATTCTGCCCATTCCCAGAATTCAAGGCCAATGATTTATATATCCTAGAGGAATCTAACAGATATGCTTAGATCATCTTTGGGGGGGTGAGCGCTTAAGCTTGTGGTACCCCGTTCCCAGGGCTCTTTTATCTAAACATGGGGCAGGGCAGTGGTTAGCAGATGTGTTGTGAGTGGAGCTAGGTCAAAGATGCTCCCTGATAGCTTCAGCTCCTCCCACACTGCTCTGTTCTTCCCCACCCTGTATCCTTCTGTAGACATAATCTTTTATCGTGATAATACATGAAGGTTAAGTATTAGCAAGTATTAGCAAGAGGAAGATTTATGTGTCCAGAAGGCACCTTGTTCTGGGGAGGTGGGGGGGGTGCAAGGTTTCAGTGCTATGTGCCCAAAATTCACCATCCTCAGACAAAAATGCAAAGAGGCTTGCTCATCAGGCTAATGGAAGGAGAGCCCCAGAGTGGTGGAGAAGGATAGAGAGACGAAGGCGACATAGAAGGTATTGCCATGACACAGTAACCGACATAAACAACTTAAGACAGGCAGCACTTGTCTTGAAAGGCTCGTAGTTTGAGGCTCTATTCCACCGTGGACAGGAAGGCATCCTCAGTTAGGAAGCCGAGAGTAATGGAGGTTGGTGCTCAGCTCACCCTGAGATCTCACCCTGGGGGATGGTGCAACCAAGGTCATCTCACCTCCGCTAATCAAATCTAGAAACTCCCTCCAGAGTTCTGTTTCTGTGGTGACTCTGAATGCCATCAAGTTGACAACCAGGATTAACCATCTGAAGAAGGCAACTTGGGAAGAGCGTCTGGCTTCCTGATTTCAGATGTATCACACCTAAGGTCTAAATGACACCAAGATGGGATGATTAGACTGTCTGAAGAGATACATGGTCAAGTGCATATCGTATGCCTTTAGTTAGCCCTCTAGGTTGGTGTTAATTGCTTTGAGTGAAATGCCAGCCATCCCATGGTGCCTTTCCAACTCTGCCGGACACCATGACTTCAGTTTTATCAATTTCATAATATAATATTATCCACTGGTACCTCAAACAGGCTATGATTGAGGTAAGACTCTTCAAGCAAAGCTGCCATTAAAAGATCCCGCCAAAATGACCAAAGAGAGAGGGAAATTGCAGCAGTCTAGAAGTTAGGAAACAGTGACAGTTGAGAAATCTGTGCAAAATAAAAGGATAAAGAAAAAAAAAAGGAAGGAAGTTCACTCAATGCACCTTCAGTAAATTAAGACCCTGGAAATTTCTATTCTTCCAAGCTGGATAAGAACATGGTGAGAAAGCACTTCCACACATAGACAACCAAATAACAATAATTTATCTGGTTTTGGAGCAGGAAGCCACTTCCCAGCTGCTGTGGAATGCACTGTAATAAAACAAAAGCTTTGCTTCAGAGCGTGAGGGCTTGCTGTGTCTATGATATCACACGATGTGCACACAAGTGGAAAGCCAACAAGAGCTCACCTCCCAGGTTGGGGGTAGGGGGTAATGATCACATGTCACAGGATGTAGAATGATGACTGGCACACTGACCCACCCACTCTCCCACAAACATTCACACACTATCTGTCTGTGAAAGATTCTACCTCCTAACACAAACTCTGGATAATGAAAGCAGAAGCACATCTGGCACTTTGTTGTTGGTTTTTAAATAACAGAGAATAAAAATAGAAATGACACTCTACTAGCCTGCCAGATGACTCAGCAGGTAAAGGCGTTTTTTGCCAAGCTTGAAGACCAGAGTTCAAATCCTGGGACCCACCTGGTAGAAAGAGAGAACTAAGTCCTACAAGTTGTCCTCTGACCTTCACACATATATGTGGCATTCACACACACACACACACACACACACACACACACACACACACCCCAAGTTAAATAAATAAAATAAATAAATAAATAAAATTAACATTTTTTTTTAAAAAAAAAAAGAAATGACACTGTGAAATGTTATTCACATTCTGGGCATAAAGGTTGCCACACTAACAGAGCACACCTATCCCATGGGGAGGCAAGGAGAGGAAGGCTGTGGGGACCGCCTGTGTGGAAAGGATCAGTGAATATTCAGAAACCATAAGGACAGAAAGCCATTTGGCAGGTGAACTGCCCTGCCTAAGATTCCTGTTAACTAACGCTCACCAACCTGACTCATGAAGGAAATACAAAACTTTCCATTCAACGTCGCTGTGAAGGCAAAGCAGGAGTCAGGAAGAGCCACAAGGATCACCAGCAGAGGGCTTGGGGGCCACTCTTCAGAGAGGGAACACGTTCCCTTTCTAATAATTAGATTGAATGATGGACTATATATTACCAACAGAGATAATATTCCCCCATGGGGCAAAAAATGGCTCTTGGCCTGGTAGTTCACCTAGCATTTGTGAGAACCTAGGTTCAATTTCCAGAGCTACAAAATGTTGGAATAGCAAGGGAGATGGCTCAGTCGAGTGTTTGACACACAAGCATGAGGACCAGAGTTTGATGCCCCAGAACCCGTGTATAAGGGACCTGTCTGTAATCCCAGAACCGGGAGGCTGAGATTTGTTAGCCAGTCAATCAAGCCAAATCACTAAACTTCAGGCTCAATGAGAGACTCTGCCTCTCAAAATAATGTAAAGTGATTTAAAAACACACTCAATGTTCATTTCTATCCTCCACATGTATGTATGTGCACATCTGAATAATTACATAAACATGTACACACACACACACACAACTGGTTCTTGGGGTTTGTCATGAGTTGAACAAAATCTTCCAATGTTAATGTGCACCTGAGACCTCAAAATGCAATGTATATATGCATACAGTGCACATACATGCATGCAGACACACACATATACACAAATATAATAGTTTTTAAAGGAAAGATCAAGGTGAGCTCATATGCCTGGGAATAGGTTGTAAATCTAATGAGAGTGTCCTAGGAGAACAGAATAGGACACAAAGACAGAGGGAGGAAGGCCGGACGATGTGGGTAGAGGAGGGAATGATACAGCAGGAGCCAGGACATTTCTGGAGCCATGAAAACTGCAAGAAGCAACGCAGAAGCTGGTGGCAGTGGAGCACACCTTTGAACCCAGTACTCAGGAGGAAGAAGCAGGCAGATCTCTGTGAGTTTGAGGCCAGCCTGGACTACCAGAGGGAGCTCCTAGGCGACACAGAGAAAGCCTATCACAAAAAAAGAAATGTCAAAACAGCATCCTCCCTGTGAACATTCAGAGAGTGCTGCCCCCACTGGTACCACAACTTCAGATTTCAAGCCCCCAGACCCATAAGAAAATCCGTATTTTCTTCAGCCATTGTCGGTATGTTTAACATCATATGTGGAACTGGGTAATTATGAAGAACAGAGATTTACTCGTTATGTTTGTGCGGTGGTTTCAATAAAAATGGCCCTCAGAGACCCCCCAGGTACTGGGACTATTAGGAGGTGTGGTCCTGTTAGAGGAAGAGTGTCTAGGGCCTCTCGGTTCTCTCTCTGCTGCCTGCAGGTCCAGATGTAGAACTCTCAGCTCCTTCTCCAGCACCATGTCTGCCAGCACACTGCCATGCTGCCCGCCATGATGGACTAAGTCTCCGAAATTGTAAGCAGTCCCAATTAAACGCTTTCTGCTGTGGTCATGGTGTCTCTTCACAGGAATAAAACCCTAAGACAGTTTTAAAGATTGGGAATTCTGAAGAGAGAGGGAGTTCTGGGTTAAAACCTTCTTGATATATGGGTCCGTAGGCCCTTTGTCACTATGATCAAACGTATGATACCAACACTTTAAAGAAGGGAAGATTTATTTGGTCTCAGAGTGTCAGAGTGTGACTGAGGTGAGGCAGGAGCTTCATGACAGACGGCTCATGGCAAAGCAGAGCTGCTCACTTTCCATGGGCAGGGAGCAGAGACAAAGACATGCTCTCAGTAGCCTACTTCTTCCAGTATGCGGGCCTCACTTACTGAAGTTCCTCCACCTCCCCAAATAGTTCCACCAGCTGGGGACCAAGCCTTTAAAATGTAGAGACATTTCCTGTTCCAATCATAAACTACATCACAACCCAGTTGTCTTAGTTGCTGTTACATAGCTGTGACTTGACACCATAACCAAGGCAACTCTTATGAGAGAAAGCATTTAACTGAGGCACTTGCTTAGAGTTTCAGAGGGCTAGCCCATGATCATCCGGTGGGAAGCAGACAGGCATGGTGCTGGAGCAGTGTCTGAGAGCTTTATATCATGATCTGCAGGCTGCAGGCAGAAAGCCACACACTCCCTGACCAGGACTTTTGAAACCCCAAAGTCTCCTCCTCTTCTAATCCTTCCCAAACAGTTCCACTAAGTGGGGACCAAGTGTTCAAACAAATGAGCCTATGGGCTACACATGGTAAGACAGAGTAAATGTGCTGTTTCTCATCTCTCTCTCCTTCTCTAAAGCCATGAACCCCATCACCAGGAGCCATGTTCTCATAGCTTGACCTAAATCCCAATTATCTCTTTTAATTAGTCAGAATATATAGAATTAATATATATGGATTTATTAGATTGAGTTACAGGCTGTGGTTCAGCTAATCTAACAATGACAAGCTGTGAATTAAAAGTCCAAGAATCCAGAAACTGCTCAGTCCATAAGGCTGGATGCTCTTCAAGAGAGATTGGGATCCCAAAGAAGTAGGCTCTAACACCAGTGAAGGGATGGGCTTGTTAGTAAGGCAAAAGCAAGCAGGCAACAGGCAAAAGCTTCCTTTTGCAATGTCCTTATATAGGCTTCCAGAGGAAGCCCAGATTAAATCTGAATGAAAGGTGTGTCTTCCTACCTTAAAAAATCAAAAATAGAAATAGATCGTCCTACTTTAAGGTAAGCAGAAACCCCTCACGGGTGTGCCCTCCATTTTGGGGTTTGCGTTCATTCCAGATGTAGTCGGGTTGACAAGTGAGAACAGCCATCACACTGTCAGATGCGGACTTCCAGACGTCAGCATTTGACTTTGGAGAGGGACTGTCCAATACATGGACTTTGGGGACACAGTCAAAGCACATAAGTGCCCCAGTTTCTCATTCAAAATTAGCTACGCAGTTGTACAAGGGAGTGAAAAGAATCCCCTTCTTATTCTAAGGCATCAAAGAACCATACTATGCATAAGTAGGTTTACCTAGGGCATTACATTTTCATGGGAAGGGGAGATGAGAAAATTCCTTATTGGGTTATGAAAGGTTAAGCAGGGCACAGGGCCTGGGCTGTGAGGCTGGAGGCAGAGAGAAGGTTTTAGTTACTTTCTTCCGTTAGGGAGACTGCTTATTTTCTGTTCTTGACATGTAGAATAAATGTCCCCAATTACTGCTTTGTTCATCCTAGCCCAGACAATTACCACGAGTTCCCGAAAATCGTTTTCCTGTCCATGTGGAGTCGGATCCATCCCCAAACGAGGCAGAAGAATCACCTGCGGTGTGCCAGTTTTCAGTCTTGTGTCTCTGCATCATCTATTTTCTTGCTTCCTGGGAGTTGTAAGGAAGGCAGTGCCAGCAGTTTCAAGAGTCTGCATTTGGTCTCCTACTGCTGGCTTTAGGCTACAGCTATAATATCTGCAGGAAGGGCGATTTGAGGCAGTCGGTCAGCCATTTCACCATTAACTTGCCTTGGTTCCCCTGACATTTCAAATAAGTAAGGAAAAAATTGTATGTGATTAAGGTCTGAAGTTCATGTCTATCTGAAACCTCAGAATGTGCCTTTATTTGGAAATAGACATCATTACAGGGAAGATCAAGGTGAGGTCATACAGAGAGTGGACTGTAAATCTAATGAGAATGACCTTCTGAGAGACTGACCAAGACACACAAAGACAGAACAAAGAAAGCAGGCAATGATGGAGTCAGAGACGGGTGTGATCCCACCACAGGCCAGGGAATTCCTGGCACCAGGAGAACTGTGAAGGTAGGTAGTAGGTCTACAACAGACATTCAGTGAGTACCTGGTCAATTATTTTGTGAGTTTCAGACAGTTGGAACAGCTCTTCTTCAGCTTAGGACATTGACAGAGACTCTTTGGAACTCAGTGCAACATGGAGGTCTCTAGGAAGTTCCAAATGCGAGGTGGGTACCAGAAGGTAGAATGTCTTGGGTCTCTGGATTCTTCATAGTGAATCACAGCAAATGTGACGATTTTGACGAGCATCACCGCCCACTTCCTCTGTAGTGGAATGGTAATCATCCTTACTTCGCTGGAATGACTCATTTTGAATAGCACTGTCTCCACATATGTGGTAGGTTTAGACTTAAGGAGTATGGACTGTGCAAGTCACTTCACTGGAGACTTTCAGCCAGAATAACAGGGAGGACACCTGGGTAACGGGAAGCCTTTGCCTGGCACATGAGGACAAGATTTATCACAGGGACTGGGAGGTGAGGTGGGGTCCTTTTGAAAAGTCTCAATGTGTTGTAGCCTTATCTTTTGTTTGACATTAGGAGATGGGAAAGAAGTGGGAAATTTTTCTTGTTTTAAGCCAAACATATGAGGCTGGGTTTTAGGTCTCGGGAACATAACAGGTCCTGACCCTAGAGACTAAACAACCGAAGCTAGAGTTGCTCCATCCTTGCCAAATGGGAGATGCTGCCTGGCTGGCCAGAGGAGTCATGGACAGAGAGGGGAAGGCTGCATTGAAAATAAGGATATCTGAGGAGTAAGCAGGGGTCAAAGGCACACATGCGGGGATGGAGGTGTAGCCCAGTGGTTGAGCACTTGTTCGGCATGTGCAAGGTCTTAGGTTCAGTCCACATTACCAGGTGTTAGATAGAAACAGCTCTTTCAACAAAGAGAAACGTAAATAACAATCAGGGATGAAGCAACCCCCACTGGAAGTCATGAAAGAAACCACTGAGGCCAGACCTAGTTCCAACCTATCAGGGCACTGCACTCCACAGCTCCAGTAAGAGATCTTTGAGGCACTCAAGGAAGAGCCCTGGGAAGGAGAAATTAGCATGTGTTCTGATGCCACCAGAGGTCCCCAGTGTAACTGCAACGATAAGCAATTAGGGAGGTATTTCCCCCACCCTCTTACCTGCCTTTTGGGTTGTAGCCTAACCCTACCTAGAGAAGCAGATCAAAGAGAACAGAGCTCTGGAAAAATCAGGAAAGAGTAAAGAACTCAACGTCAGTTCTTTTCCTCATCCCTGGTCTCTGGCCTGACACTGGTCCACAGAGTGTTAACAGAAACGTAAATGGCTAAAAGACTGACATTTTTCTACTCAATCAGATCACACTTAACAACTTGGAATGTCAAGCTATGTGTCAGTATCTGAGAGTGACTCAAAAGCTTCGGGAGCATCCAGGATGGGAAAGGACCTGCCAAGAGGGGCATTTAAAGGGACAATGGTGTTGAAAAGTCCAGTTATGCTTGTTCAGTAAGCTGCTCATATGACGACTTTTAGGTAGATATGTGCCTGAAAGGTTGGCCAGGATAAAACGGTCTATTAGATGAGTCTTCAAATACAGGTTGGGTTATTCGGCTGCCTTGATAGCCTCAGGGGGAAAAAAATGATGGAATTTGAGTAAAGAGATTACTTGAGTATGATTCCAGTGTCTATGTTTATTATGAGGACTGAGAGACAACAAACAATACTGAGAAGTCCCAGGCCAGCTCAGCTTCCAGCCTGCCCAGTTCCTGATGCCCACTTCCTCTATCTCAGCAGGCGCTGGGGCCTGTGATTGGGTGACGTTGAACCCTGGCTATCAATTTTACTGGATCTGGAATCAAGCAAAAGACATGTCCTGGGTAGGTCTGAAGGGCTTTTCCAGGAAGGATTAACTGACATGAAAATCCCTCTCCCGGAGTGGAGGGCAGTTTCCTGTGGCGTTGCTGATACAGGGGAAAGCAGCAGCACTGTGCCTGCCTGCCTTTGTTTCACACTGATGAGTACCTGCATTCTGCGGTTGCTGCTGCTCTCTAAGGCTGATATTGGAACCCAGCTTCTTGGGCCTTCCAATGTGAACTGAAGAGCAACAGCTCTCACGGAGTCTTCTTGCCCTGCAGAGATGGATTGGAACTACTGAAGTAGTTTGTAAATTGATCAGCTACAGGGTTCACAGATTCTCCAGCATGCCGTGGCCCTTGCTAGGCGAGCCTGGCCCTGTTACATAAGCTAATTTAAGAAATCTCCTTTAATATATTCCTCTTGAAAACCCTGGTTAATACAGACGTGTTGCCTCCATATAGCATCTCCTGAAAATGTTCAAGGTTCTTCACGGGGGCCACTTTTCCTCTTCCGTCCCTGGAATTCTTTTCATAAGCATTCTCTGACCAGGAAAGGTCCACTCTCCAGTCATGCCATGTTCTAGAAAGTTTCTATCCAATTACAACTCTTGGTCTCTGCCTCTAATTGCTAGGCTTAGTAGCAAATGAGGACCAGAAACTCCACAGAGTCCCAGGGTACAGTGGACAATAACAGGCTAACCTCTGGGCTATAGTGGCCATTTCAAGTCTGTGCATGCCCTAACTTAGCCAAGGGTATTGCACATTCTGATTTGATCCTTATGGAACTCTCCACAATTCACAGTTTTCCATTGGCTTGAACTCCCTGGACTTTAGAATCTATGTTGCAAATGGCCCTCAGTGGCTTTGGTCATCTGAGAGTCTCGGGTTCACTGTCCTGATGGAACTGAAATGTCTGCATGCATCAGCAAGCTTCTCCCATACCTTCCTGTCAGCTGCTTTCATTCTTTTTGTTCTCTCTTCCTTTCTTTCTTTCTTCCTTTCTCTCCTTCTTTCTTTCTTTCATTACTTTTATTTTTTTTTAATGTGCATTGATGTTTGGCCTGCATGTGTGTCTATGTGAAGATGTCAGCTCCCATAGAACTGGATCTCCCGACAGCTGAGGGTGCCATGTGGATGCTGGGAATTGAACTCTGGACCTCTGGAAGAGCAGCAATGCTCTTGACTGCCAAGCCATCTCTCCAGCCCCACTATCAGGTTTCTTTAAATTCAGTCTCGGACCAAACTCTGCCCTGTAGATATCAATCAGTTACACAAATGTCTACTAGTAAGATGTGCTGAGTTATTAAGCAGCACAACCTATTTTGGTTTCTAGAAGCTCTGACTCCATTTTGCATAGATTAACTAGAGACACAATAATGGTAGATTAACATAATAATAGATTAACCAGGTGCCACAATGGGTTCTGTCACCCTTGCTGTTCACAGAAAGCAGGCAGAATTGCCTCCCTTTATGGCTCTAGGACTTGCTGCTGTGATAAGTGTCCCTGAAACATTACTATCTTAGTCTATCTAAACACCTGCATGGTGGTTTGAATGAAAATGACCCCCTAGGTGCACAGGGAGTAGAACTATTAGGATGGGTGGAGGAAGTTGAGAACTATTAGGATGGGTGGGTTTTGAGGTCTCAAGCCACTCCCATTACAGCATTCTTTCCCGCCCGCATGCAGATCCCGATGTAGAACTCTCAGCTCCTTCTCCAGCACCATGTCTGCCTGAATACCACCATGCTTCCCACCATGATGATAACAGACTAAACTTCTGAACCTGTACACTTGCCCCAATTAAATGTTTTCCTTTACAAGAGTTACCATGGTTATGGTGTCTCTTCAGAGCAATAAAACCCCAACTAAGGCAACCTGGAGACCTATTTAAGCCAGATGAGGCCATTCCTTGCATTGAGCTGAGTTTGTTATTTTTCTCATCACTGGGGGAGATGCCTAACAGAACAACTTAAAGGAAAACAGGTCTCTTTTGGCTCAGTGTCCCAGAAACTTCTACTTCATCACAGCGGGGAAAGCGGAGTAGACGATCCTAGTCCATGAAGCTGGAGTATGTAACCGCAGTTTACTCATGTGGAAGCAGACAAGACACAAGGAATGCTGGACCAGAAGTCCCATAACCTTCAAGGATCCACCCGAAGTACCTTGCTAGCCAGGAGCCACCTTGAGCAAAACTACAGTGTTTCTCAAACTTCCCTGCAATACAACAACCCATTAACACAGTTCCTCATGTCGGGGTGACCCCAACCATAAAATTACCTTGTTGGTACTTCATAACTGTAATTTTGCTACTGTTAAGAATCAGAATCTGATATGTGACACCACCACCACCCCCAGGTTGAGAAATGCTGCTCCATAGTCTTCAAAATAGAGCCACAAGCTGGGGCTTATGGGACAGTCAAAGTGTGAGCCTGTGGGGCACATGTCAAATTCAAACCACAATGTATCTATCATGTATAAATAATATATCTACCACACTAACAGGTTTAACCATGAAAACCAATCATCAGACTAATTATTAGGGTCTCTGCTGGTGGAATAGGGATATGTCTTGGTGGTATAGAATCTGGTTAACACACACAAAGCCCTGCGTTTAATCTCCATCACTACAAAGAGGTTTCTTGAGGTGACAAACACAGGCTACCTAATGGCTGTACTAACTGCCTATGGCCTTTCTGACTAAATGCTAAATTGACTAAAGCAACTGAGAACTCCTTGAGAGTTTCAACAAATATACATACACTCACATATTCATATTCACACCTATGTCTGTGCTCAAATAATTTAAGGTAAATTACAGATGCCATAGCAATGTGCAAATAGAAAAGAGCCTAAAGTAATTATTTTGTTAGTCCTATAATTGACATCCATGACATAAGTAGAAAAGTGACTTAAATAATGTAAAAATGATAGAATATGCTGATTTTGTTTTTTATAAAACTTAATCTTTTTATCCTTTAATCTGGAAAACATAGAAAACATGAATTAAGTTAAACTCAACCACAATCCTACAGAGAGCTAATGTCAGCTTCTAGCATTTTTCTTTGTGTTACCATTCAGAGACATATACATATTCTATGAAACTGAATAACCCTGCTATAGTTGGATAAGCCTTATAACATAGTATCAAACTGTTAATATTGGCCTTTAAATACTTTTCATTAAATAGTCTTTCAAATTTTAAATTTATGTTATTGTATACTTAGCTACAGCATAATTTACAAACTAATACTTAATGAGATTCTTTTGGGTTGTACCTCTCTGCTTTGCTTTTTTGAAGACAAGGTCATAGTATACAGTGATGGCTGGCCTGAAACTTGCTATGTAGACAAGTTTGGCCTTGAACTCACAGAGATCCACCTGTCTCAGCCTCCTGAGTGTGGAGATTACAAGCATGTACTGCATACAGTTTGTTTCCTGTCTTCTATTGGCATAAACAGTTTTATACTTGGCCCTTAGAAAGAACACATATGACACCCATGCGTTGTGAAGTAGCGCTTAATAAAGGGGCTGCTTACAGAGTGAAGAGGAACCATGTGGCTTGGCTCAGAAAGGCTCCCCAAAGGCCCTGCACTGTGCGCTGTTCACCACCCTACGATCCTACTGGGAAGTGGTGCAGCCTTTAGGGGATGTGGCGTGGTGAAAGGTGCCCTTGAGGAGAAACCATTACCTTTTCTCTCCTCTCTCCTTCCTGGCCGGCATAAGGTGAGCAGCTTTGACTCTACCACACTTCCTCTATGAACTTCTGCCTCACCACAGTCCCAAAGCAAGGCGGCCGGGCAGCATGGATGGAAAGGTCTGAAAGCAAAAGCCAAAATAATTCCATACTTCTCGTAAACTGGCTACCTCAAGCATTATGTCATAGCACCAGGAAGCTGACAAATACAGGAAAGATGACAGCATCAAGCCCGCAGCTTACGTTGTGGAGGAGATGTTACGTACCCCAGATGTGGGTAGTGAGAAATCAGAGAGGGCACTGAGGGAGCACCGGAGAAGAACTGCATACAGCCTGCAGGAGAGAGCCGCTGCACACGGATGATGTATGCATGCGTGCTGTGGCATACATGTGGAGGTCAAACGAAAACTTGAGGTGTTAATCCTCCCCGTCTCCCTTGTTTGGTCTCTTTCTGTTGTAACCCCCGAACTACTGACGCTAGAGAGACTTCAGTGTTGTACAGACAGTTTGCCTCTGTGTTCACCGCCAGAGGCTTCCGTCCTCCCTTCCCCCCCCCACCTCCGCAAGCACGACAAGTGGGCAGCTGGTTTCTGTGCTGCGCCCTCCTGCAGCAGCCCCTCTAGCCCCTCCCCCTCCCCTAGTTTTAGAATGGGACTGCCTCTGTGTCTCCAAAAGCCAACACCCAACACTCCTCCTGATAACTCTCCAGGTGCCTGTCCTTGAGACCATAGAGAAATAACAAGCTCAAGGGGACCATGGAAAAAAAGGTAAACAGGTCAGGTCACAGACAGTTACAACTCGCCATAAAATTAGTCCTTGAACCCATTAACACCCCCCGCCCCCGCTTCAGTACTGTTCCACCCTCTACTCCACTTTTCTGTAAATATTCACACTATTCCTATACTGTATATAAACCCAGTGTTTTCTGGACTCAGTGGTTGCTTGCCAGCATTCACGCAGTGAGTGCTAGGTGGGCGAACCGTGTTCGAACTTGAAAATAAAAGACTCTTGGGAGTTGCAGCAGATTTTACAATTCTTGGACTCGTCTGGGTTTCCCATGAACTCAGGGCACAACATTTCTTGTTTTCTCTGCTGTATATACCAGGGTAGCTGGCCTCCAAGACTCTGGTGATCCTCTTGTCTCTGCTTTCCATCTCCCTGTAGGAGAACTAAGATTACAGGGGTGTGCCCCGCTACATCTGACTTTACATGTGTTCTAGAGATTCAAACTCAGGTCCTCATGCCTGCACAGCAAGTGCTCTGCTTACTGAGCCACCTCCTCACAAGTCTTAGAGAAGTGTTTACAGGCTGGAGAGATGGCTCAGTGGTTAAGAGCACCAACTGCTCTTCCAAAGGTTCTGAGTTCAAGTCCCAGCAACCACATGGTGGCTCACAACCATCCATAATGAGATCTGACACCTTCTTCTGGTGCATCTGAAGACAGATACAGTGTACTTAGATATAGTAATAAATAAATATAAAAAAGAAGTGTTTACTTAGTGAGTATCTATGCAACCATTGGTATAAACCACTGTGTAGAATACCAAGACTGACAGTCCTTCTACCCATTGATCATCTTAGTATCACATAGCCAGTTGGAAAACAGGCCCACTGTTTTCCTATGTATCACAACCATGTGTGCAACACTGTGGTACACAGGGGCCCAGAAGCAGAATCAAGCCCAGGCCAATGCAAAAGCAACAAGCGCTTTAACCACTGAGCCATCTTTATATTACGCAACTAGTTAAAACTGGGAATGAATGTTGTGGATTTAAATTATAGTATGCTACATTTTAAGGCTGAATACGTCTTTTGTCTCCTGGAAAAAAAAAAAAATCATGCATCCCGACTGTACCCCTCAGCAGCTCACAACCTTTCAAAGCTATCCTTGCCCTTCCCTCAGAACAACTCTGACAGCTGTGGCTCCTGCTCACCAAGTTGCAGCAAAGGAGTGCCTTCCACCAAGCAACGGTGCACACAGGAAACACCACAAAGGCTTTGGGGAAAACCATTTAGTTCGATCTGCCTTGACGTATAGAACCAGCCAAATGTGGATCCATGCTCTATGCAGGCTAAAGTAGAGTAGAGATCTAGCCTCCATTGTTCTAATAATTTATTTTATTTTATTTTTTATATTTTATTTTTGTCAGTGAGTGTTTTTCCTGCATGTCTATTTGTGTACTGTGTGCATGCAGTGCACTTAGAGGCCAGAAGAGGGCATCAGAGCCTCTGGGACTGGTCATGAGCTGCTATGTAGGGGAATTGAACCCATGTCTTGTGGAAAAATAGACAGTGCTCCTAGATGCTAAGCCATTTCTCATACCCATTTTAACAGTCTTATTTCCACTGGCAGAGTTGAGTGTCCAAAACTGTTTATAACAGCAGGAATTCACTTTTCCATACCTTGTAAACTAAATGTTCCATTGTTCTATATTTGGGGTGTTATTTTTTACACTCAAGAGTTGATAGCAGGGCTGGCGAGATGGCTCAGCAGGTAAGAGCACTGACTGCTCTTCTGAAGGTCCTGAGTTCAAATCCCAGCAACCACATGGTGGCTCACAACGACCCATAATGAGATCTGACGCCCTCTTCTGGTGCGTATGAAGTTAGCTACAGTGTACTTATGTATAATAATAAATAAATCTTTGGACCAGAGCAAGCAGGGAATGAGCGAGCAGGGCTGACCAGAGCAAGCAGAGGTCCCAAAAATTTCAATTCCCAACAGCCACATGAAAGCTTACAACCATCTGTACAGCTACAGTATACTCACATACATAAAATAAATCTTTTTTTTAAAGAGTTGATAGCAAGAAATTCCTCTATTCAGTGCGGTTTGGATGGGTGTGTCTCTCCCCGTCATGAGTGTACAGCCAGGTTCTGCTCCCCAGGGTCCTTATATCCCTACACCCTCTTACCGTAATACATGAGAAGCTAAGGAAAAACTCATCCAGAAATTCGTACAGGGCACAGCTGAGCATAGAACACTCTAGTGTGTCCCAGAAACTTCTAAGTATGGTTTTCTTCATTGCTAAATGTTCTTGTTAAATTCTTATGAATAAATTATTTTTAAACGTCCCCCCATGTACATTGGGAGTTGGTTGAATGTTTAATCTTCCAAGTGTTAATACCATGTCCCTAGTCTAATGTTCTGTAATCCACTCTTACCCTACTTTGAAAGTCAGAGGCACCCCAGAAGGTGCCTGAGCCCTCATACGTCAGGACAGAGCACGTGAGTGTCTGATGTTTGTGGAATCGAGTGCTGGATGTGACGCAACTCTTCTAGCAGATGACCATTAAGTTTCTTATTCTTTAAAAGCCATTAAAGTTTTTCAACAGATGGAAGCACTGTATCTTGGGGAAATATATAATACCCAAAGTCAGCACATAAGCTCGGCATGAGCTATCGACTCCTTCAATCTACTGGATAGCATCAGCCACCAAACTGTCTCACGGGTCACCCACAACAGCTTTGTGGGGCTCTGGTCCCTTGAGCCTCCTCTGAACCTAGCTCTTACTTTCTACTGCTTTATTTGGCTACAACTCTGCCTCTGTGAACTCGATTCTACCCTTCATTTTCATTTGAACAGACCGGGCTTGGGTCAAACTGCCGACCCTTCACTCTGGCTTCTTCATGAATTCGGGAATCCCTCTCTCCAACCTTCTTGCCCCTTCCCTCTTTCTCAGTGAATTTGTTGTTGTTGTTGCTGCTGCTGCTGCTGCTGCTGCTGTTGCTTTGATCAAAATAAGTGTGAAAAGAAGCAACTTAGGAGAAAAAGAATTTATTTTGACTTACAGTTCAAAAGAATACAGTCCATCATTGGCAGAGAAGGTGTGGCAATAGGACCCTGAGGCAGCTGGTCACGTGGTGTCCCTAGTCAGAAAGCACAGAGCGGTGAATGATGGTACCCTGTAGTGTGTAATTTTTAAAAGCCCATGCCTGGTCTGGCTAGACTCTGGGACCTAGCCAACGCCTCTCCCACAAACGCGGGCTGTGCCTCTCCAGAGCTCCGAGATCGCTCTCATCAGCCAACCACCCTGCGGCCAGCTCTGCCAGTGTATTCCCCAGGCTGGCTCAGCTCCTCCAAACAGCCAGCTTGTGTTTTTTCTGAGACCACCGCCTGTTCCTCCGTGCTCATTCCTCCAGCTGCCCGCTTTCTCTTCCAGCCCACCTTAACGCCACGAATTGAAAACACCAGGCAGTTCTAACACCTTTAAACCAGCCAGATGGCACAACTGCTGGGCAAAGAATATCCTGCCCCAACTTCCTTGGCCCCCACAGCCTGCAGAGGCTACTCCCTCTCCCTCTCCCTCTCCCCCTCCTCCTCCCTCTCTCCCTCTCCCTCTCTTCCCCTCCCTCCCCTCTCCCTT
>NC_034595.1:11292753-11323437 GCF_900095145.1 Mus pahari | reverse complement strand
CCCTCTCCCTCTCCCTCTCCCTCTCCCTCTCTCTCTCTCACACACACACATTCAGAACAGGATCCCCTCTTCAGTTTAACATCTCTGCAGACACTCTCTCACCACTACACACACGCCCAGAAGCGTGTTCCGTGATGCTTCTAAAGCCACTCAAGCTGACCATGGAAATGACATCATAGCAGTGCGCTCCAGGGATCTCACACCAGTTTCAGAATCGCTGTCCTCATTTTTTTTTTTTTTTAAGATTTTATTGTAGCTTTGAGTTCACTCTGCCAAGAACTACCCAGCTGCCTCCCAGGTTCTCAGGAACCTTTTTTTTAAAAAAAAAAAAAAGATTTATTTATTATTGATTATATCTTAAGTACACTGCAGCTGACTTCAGACACACCAGAAGAGGGCATCAGATCTCATTACGGGTGATTGTGAGCCACCATGTGGTTGCTGGGATTTGAACTCAGGACCTTTGGAAGAGCAGTCCCTTTCTCTTCTTTCTGAGTCAGCTTTCTGCAGTCTGTCAGGACTGCTTCCCTGGTGAGTGAAGCTGCCCTCCTGTCTCAATGAAACCATGAGACTAGCTTGTCACTACACCTGGGGGGCAGTGCAGGTGGGCAATCGTGGCATTCCTCTTTTTACTCTAAAATTTCCATTGATTTTTTTTTTTTTCTGCATGGTGGTAGTGAAGGGTTTGTACTGTAAGATATTCAATGCCCTTTTCTTCAGTTTGTCATTTCCTTAGAGAAATGCTTTCTCTCCAAGCTCCATGCGGTGTCTTACATTTTTCATATGCCCCCCTCTCTCGGGAATGCCAGTTTATCTCCAAATTAATGCAGCCCCTCCTCAAGTCATCAGAACTCTCAAACCATAGCTTTGAATGTCAACTTGACACATCACCTTAGAAGAAACTCTTAATGAAGAACTATCTAGATCAGGTTGGTCTATGGGAATGTCTTTGGAGGTGTATCTTGATTGTTAATAGATGGAGGGATACCCAGCCCACTGAGGGCAGCACCATTCCCTAGGTAAGGAATCCTGAATAGTTTAAGAATGGAGAAAGCTACCTAACGGCGAGCAGATGGCATGGGTGCATTCATTTCTCTTTGCTTTTGACTATGGATATGATGTGACCAGTTGTCTCATTCTATGACTGCCCTGCTGTGCACCTCTAACCTGGAATTGTAAACCACATAAGCCCTTTCCTCCCTCTGTTGCTTTTTCTCAGGGTGTTTCATTGCAACAACAAAAACGAAGCTAAAACAGATGAGAAGCTTCAACTGTGAGGGTTTGCCTTAACAAACCATTCATTCATGCATACATATGTTTACACATTTGTTTCACAGTAACATACAGAGACACAACTATATGGCAAATACTGACTTGAACACCTCATGGCTCCTATCACCATCACCAGAAGCTTAAAGAAATATATCAGATATACTTGATGCTCTGCATGGCTCCATTTGGTGTGAAATTGTATTTTAAAAAAGAAAAAACAATTCATTCTGTTCTCTGTGGAAGGCAGAAGTGCACATTTTCAGCACCAGCAAAACATCTGGTTCCCTTTCTGTAGCTCTCTTTTTTTTTTTTTTTAAGATTTATTATATATGTAAGGACACTGTAGCTGTCTTCAGAAACCCCAGAAGAGGGCCACCATGTGGTTGCTGGGATTTGAACTCAGGACCTTTGGAAGAGCAGTCAGTGCTCTTACCTGCTGAGCCATCTCACCAGCCCCTCTGTAGCTCTCTTAATCTCTCCCAGGATGCTGGTATAGATTAGACAGCAGTGTGCTTGCCTAGAATGCATGAAGCCCTGGGTTCAACCCAATTACCACCTAACCAGACCTGTTGATACATACTTGCAATCCCAGCATTCAAGGGATGGAGACAGGAGGATCAAAAACTCAGGGTCATTTTTTGGCTACACAGTGAGTTCAAGACCAGCCTAGGATATAGGATACTCTGTCATGGAAGAAACTATCACTCCCACCTCAGCAAAAAGCATGCAGAAATCCAATACATAATCCTCCCTCTAAAATAAGATGTTTAAAAATACATGGGTGAATTAGAAATCAAACTCAGGTACGCTCACAATGGATTACAAAGGATGGGACCTGAACCTTGACCCTGAGAGCTGGAAGACTCGTAAATAAACGGCAAAGTCTCATATTCTTTGTGGGGGAAGGAGGAAGGCAGGGATGGAGAGGAGAGAGGCAAAGAGTGATGGAGAGAGGGAGGGGAAAGGAATATGAAGACCCAGACAACATTGCCATGAGCAAGTTTCTAGGGGCACCAGATGGAGGCTAGAAAATGCCACACACTAAAATGGGGACAAGGACTCCATGCAACCTGACCTTTAACACATTTATACAAAAGTATGGATTGGCGGTGGTGGAAAGATGGTTCGATGGTTTAAAAGCACTGACTGCTCTCCCAGAGGACCAAGAATCAATTCCCAGTTCTTACATGGAGACCCACAACTCTGTGACTCCGGTCTCGGGGGATCTGATGCCCTCTTCTGGCCTCTATGGGTACAGCTGGCATATGCAGGCAAAACACCCATACACATAAAACAAATAGTCATTTATAAGTGCATAGGCACTGGTATTAAAATAACTAGAATAGTTTTTATATGTATAAATAGCTATTTGATGCATGTCTATGTGCACATATATGTCTATAGATGTATAAATAAATAGAGCAGCTGTTTTTAATCTGTGGGTCATGGCCCCCACAAGGGTCACTTATCAGCTATTTACATTATGATTCATAACAGTAGCAAAATTACAATTATGAATTAACAATGGTAATTTTATGGTCGTGGGTCGTGGGTCGTGGGTCGTGGGTCACCACTGCATGTTAACGGGCTGTGGCATTAGGAAGAATGAGAACCACCCCAGGCTAGGAGAATACATAAAAAGTTTGAACAAAGAACTAGCGACCAGAGCTAAGAAAGGTTTCTTTTTATTGTTTAACTTCTTGTAACATGTGTTATTTTTTTCATGTACTCATTTAGCTTTTCACACACCTGCAAAACACCCTCAAATAATTCTATATCTACTTAGGTAAGTGAAGACATTATGTTCTGTAGACCTCACACTCCTGTCGTGACGACTTTGAATGAGACAAAACACATGGGGTGCTCTCTACATGGTGAGTTCTGCACAGACGCAGATTGTTTTTATAATAATTCATCTGTTAAAGTAACAAACACGGGTCCTGTCTCCTCGTTGCATCTTGATTGGCAGGTGTTGGTAGCACAGTAAGAATCCCACGCCAGGAGCATCCCGGCCCGTTTGGGAGAGGTCCAACTAGCGGTTCAGAGGGCCAGGCATGGTGGTTAAACACTGGACCCTCTCTCTCTCAGGCAGGCTCCATGTCTACTTAAGACTGTGAAAGCTACAGGCCTGGGCAATCTCCATTCTTGGGTGACTTTTTTGGTAACTGAAACATAATAATTAGCTAAGCCAGGATCAGAGATTTCTTCTTACAAAAGAGAAAATCTAATTTGGAGTCATTCTCCTGCTACTCTGAAAAGTACATGACCTGCTTCATCACGTGGATTCTTTTTGTACGATTTCAGCTTGTCCAATCTGAACCACTGCTTTCTGCAAGGCTCACCTGTAGATATACTTACCTGTTCTAGAATCTTCTTCCCACTTAACAGGGAAAAATAGCAGGGTAAGTTTCTGTACTGAAAGCATAACTAGCTCGTCCAATTTGGTCCTGCAGACTGTTTCATTCTGATTTGTTTTATAAATAGTTATTCAACAGCCATGAGGCAGCTGGCACCATTTCACCATTTAGTCTGCGTGTCAGAAGGGCACGAGTAATGGCTTTTGCTTTGTGCCAGGAAAGCAGATACCTTGTATACTAACTCTTTTTGTGATGAGAAGAACGGGCACTCTGGTGGAGACAGTGCCACACAGGAGTCGTTGCTGTCATCCATGTCACAAGATTACACATAGTCAGAGCTCCAGGCCCTAATTCAAATCTACCACTGTCAGCTGACTATGGCTGAGCGGTTCCAGGCCATGTTTCCTTGGTAAGTTAAGCCTAAACTAGAAATCTGTGCAGAGACAAAGTCTAGCATAGACTAAAAAGGAACCTTCTCGCCCGCCGGGGCTGCCCAGAACTCTGCCAGGCAGTTGCTCCGATGACATCAGGCAGTCATCTTACCAGCTGGCGACTGCAGGAGCCATGGGGACACTGACACCTTTCCATAGGCTTCAGCATCCTGCTGTGGCGTGCACAATAGCAGATGGGCAGTGGCGCTGTCCTATGGGTCCCAGAGGTAAAGAGATCAAGGCATCCCTCCCAAGCCTGGATGTAGGCTTCCAGGCAGAAGATTAGAGGTGGCAGGAAGGATAACAAGCTGTAAAGCATACCCTAGAGTTCCCAGGAGTGCCTCTGCACCCCTCCAGCTGAATGCTAATATGTTAGATCTTACAGTGCAAGCTGGTTTGGGTTTGTTTCGAGGGTTAAATGATGCTGAGTCCCAAGGATGGGGTGGCATCTCTCAGCTTAAAGAGAGGGAAGTTCAGGGAATAAATGATTGGCAAAAATACACCCTGACGGTCAAGTGTACAGAAGCAAGCCTGGAAGATGAGGGACAGAATCCTAATTCTCTGACCCTGCTCTGCTGGGCTGCCCTCCCCATCATTCAGCTGAGTTGAGTTGCTGCAGGGGAGCCTATGATCAGATCTTTCGACCAGAGTCCATTGTTTACCCAGGCTAAGAGATGACAGCAGCACTCGAACATCAGATAGACATCAAGTACATCAGAAGAGAGAACTGGCCAACAGACAATCCTTGGGCTAGAAGGACTCAACACTGATTCTGCACACTCACTAGCCACCCACCTGCTCTGTCACCCCCAGCATCTGCAAACAGTGACTCTGCCCGTGAGTCACCTCCCCTCCGAGTCCTCCTGGGTTTTCTTTTGTGGTCATGTTCTTGTTTTTAAACTGGACCAGCCAAAGTTTCACAAAAAAATAATGTTTACAATTAATCCGTCGTTTTTTTTCTAGTGTTTGCTATGGGGGAAGCTCAGATCTCACAACAACCTAAACCACCCTTGCCTGGCATGAGAAGCCACGGGAGCACAGGAAAGCCAGCCCTATTTGGAAACCTTCCTAATAACTATGGGAACCTGTCAGATGCCCCGAGGCAGGGACAAGGGTTTAATTAAGTGCAGTGTCTGATGGCTCTGATTAGGGAACCGAGGACACAGGAACCAGGTGCCATTCAAGCTTCGATCTACCCCCTCTTATGAAGGCTCAATGAGGGTCTCTTTTAACTACAACAAACAGAGGGCTGTAATTATACAATGTCACACAGCAGCTAGGCATGTTATTTGGGATTTCATATTTTCCTGGAGAGTTCCACAGCCTAGAAAATGAAGAGCCTCCCCACTTGAGTAGTGGCTGTGTATTTAAAGTACTTGAGTCCCTGTAACATTCTATAACCCTAATTATACTCTTCGAGGCAAACAGAGAATTACCAGCCAAAACTCAGTGGTGTGTGCTTCACTGTGGGTGCCTTGTGTCGCCTCCTCACATGGACTGTGTGGTTTAAACAGCAGAAATTTATTCTTTTACAGTTTGGGGGAGCTAGAGGTTCCGTCCGGATCAAAGATGTGGCAATATTGGCTCCTTCCAAGCCCAGTGAGAGAAATCCGTCCCATGCCCTCCTCCCTGACTAGGATGGTCCTCCCTGACTGGGATGGTTTCTCTTGGCTTACACATGCACCATCACTCCACCTCTGTCTTCATCTTTACATTTACCTCCATACATACTCATGCAAATGTCCCCTTCATGAACCATGTCTTGGCTTAAGACTTACTTTAAAGACCTCATCTTGACTTTTCCATCTCCAAAGATTGTGTTTCTAAGGTCATGGTCCCAGGGAGTGGGAGTTAAGATTTCAGTGTCGTTTGAAGTAACTCGGTTCAACCCACATGGTGCTGGTTCTGATTAAATCTTAGGCCCATGTTCCCCGTTAGGACTGGAACTTCTGTGGTTAGTTGGCCTGGGGTTGCAGAGTAGATGCTGAGCTAAGTCCGTCTGTCAATCCTCCCAGCACTCCTCACCCCACCCCTCCTCCCTGCCCCCATCTCAGTGACTGAGTGTTCAACTTCTTCTGGTTTGAAATTAACTAAACTGGGAGAAAGCTCACCTTAATTCATCCCCTCCTGCCCCCATGAGCATGTGTTAGAGATTTATTTAACTCGTTAATGAGAGAACCAGCAAGATGTTATGGTCAGATCCAAAGAGCACCTCGTGAGCATGCCTATCAGAATAATCTGGAATGCTGAAATGAATGCACAAATAAATGCAGGACAGTCGGTACCCAAGGTACAATAAGCAACTATATCTCCACTGCGCAAAACTCATTTGCATCTCTATGGGTCAGGACCATCAGTTTTCAACAAATTACAGGTAAAATACAAATAAATAAACAAACAGAAAAATAAAATAAAATAGCTCAAAGCCAATGAAAGTGGGGATGAGCCAGCAGAGCGCACAGTCTTCCCAACTGCTCAGATGCTGCTGCGCCGCGACAGGAGCTAACCTCTCTCAGGTTTCAGAAACTATCAAGAAAATGTCTGTGGGGCCAGTGAGGTAGCCCAGTGCATCAAGATGCTTGTCACTTAGCCTGACATCTGAGTTTAATTCCCAGAATCCACAAGGAAGGAGAGACTAACACCTGCAAACTGTCATCTGGCCTCCATACATCTGCTACAGTGCCTTTGAGGTGGGAGGGGGCAATGTGTGTGTGACGGGCGGTGAGGGGTGTTGTATGTGTGTATGGTATGTGGGGGGGAGGGTATGGGAGGTGTTGCGGGGAGGAAGGGGAGGAAGAGTGTAGTATGTGGGTGTGGGGGGGTCTGGGAGATGGGGGTGTGGGTATGTGGATGTGACACACAATAAATAAATAACAAGTTTTTTGGAAGTATCCCCTCTGAGCTGGGCATGCTGGTCTCACCAGTAATCCAACTCTTAAAAGGCTGAGGAAGAAGGATCTCATGTCTAAGACCAGTGTGGGCCAACAAAGCAAGTTTCTGTCTCTAACAATAGTAATGAAGCAAACGTGATCCCTTCCTCAACTCTGCCCTGCTGCCCACAAGGCCCCAGACCTGGAAGACAGCACAGGCCTCCTCGGGCGCTTGCTGTGAAGCTTTCGTGGCACTCAGGCTTTCCTGTTCATGCATCCTTTGCCTGCTGTTCTGCTGATCAGGGCTCCTCCCCCTCTGCTCTCCCCCTCCCCCCTCTCCCTCTCCCTCTCCCTTGCTTTTCCCCTTCCCTTCCTCCCTCACTACCCCCTCCCCCTCCGGACTCCACTCTCTTCTATCCTTCAGGATAGGACTTGGCCCATTCCCAGCTGGGCAGGTTTCTAGGGCCACTTCAGGCCTAGAAGTTCACCGGCCCCAACGGCAACTTTTTTTCTGTCCTCTCTGAAGCATCCGCCATTCACCTTGACCCCTAAGCTGAAAACTGACTCGAGTCCTGAATTGTTCTCTTTCCTCCGCTTATAACTATTGCTCAAGCTTCCGTACCCTCAAACATCAGCATGACTGTGAGGGTAAAGGGACAAGATGACAACAGGATCTTCCACCCATGATGTAGAACCCCAAGCCCCACCCCCAAGCCCCACCCTCATGCCCCAACCCCACTCATAACACAGCCCCCCCCTTGGAAACTTCCCTCAACCAATAATAGGCAATGACTAGTCTCTATAGGGACAAAAAGTCTCATGTGTCTCTTTAATTTAGAACGTGTTGAAGGGCTATAGGGCCTCAGAGATCGTGTGGGGTCAGAAGTGTCTGTGGCCACTACCTGACAGCGTAGCCTCTCCTTCCCGGTCCTGTCTCTTTGACTCCACAACCAGGTGTTTTCAAGGCACTACCCAATAGAGTTCTTGCATACTACCAGCCTTAGTGTCTCCAGGTCTCTACCTTTAGGAACTCAATCCTGCAATGATAAGAGAATCCGAGGATGTAATAGGGCTCCAATGTATTCAACAGATTATGTGGCCTTCATCTCTCGGCATCTCCCAGGCCTTGGTTTTCTAAAGCCTACAAGGAGTGTGTCTGCCCCGATAGTCACCGCCTTCCTTTCAAGCAACAACATTCTCACAGTTTCAGAACAAGGAGCAGAATGATGGGTACCCAGAGAGGCAGAAACCAGCCCCATCACCGCCCCCATCACTGCCCAGGCTTCACAAATGCTCGCTCCGGTGTAGTTACAAGAGACAAGTGAGCCAGGCTTAGAATTCAGCTACAAAGAACAGGAGAGGGCCAGAGAGGGTGGCTCCTCCTCTGCTGGGCTTTAGCAATGGGCTAGGTGGGCGGGGTCATGCCCTGATTGACATGAGATTGTTTTCCCTCCAGTTGCTGCCAGACTCCTGACACTGGATAGCCCTGGGAAAGGCAGGCAGCCCAGTCTCATGTTCTCACTGGTCAGCATTGTCCTTGCCTATCCCTCTAGATCTCACACAAGAGCTGGGACTTATTCATCAGCAAGTCGGCAGTGCTCGGCTCAGGTAAGGCATTCCAGACACTGCCCAGTTCACTGCTCAGCAAGGCACAGAAACAAAGTCTTCTGCTCTTGACTAGCGTGCAGTGTGATACCTGGGTTGCCTTTGCTCAGTCCCTGCTTAAAGTGCAGAGCATCTCAGGGTCCATGTTGTCATGGGATGGCAACACCACACACACATACACTCACATGCTTGCATATGTGCACACAGGCGCACGTGTACACACCGCTTCCCACTGACACTCTTGCCCCTTCAATCCCCCAAAAACACAAGCAATACGAGTTTATAGAGAATGTGTTCATTGTGAGACTTTGGGTAAATTAAATGCTCCTAGACTCAACCTTTTCACCTGTAAAATGGGAATAAATGTTAGTGTGGGCACCACAGTTATTCTAAAAGGAAAACCCCAAATATCTTAGTCCCTTACCACAATAGGAGCTTGGGATGCTCCCACTAAATGGAAGCTGTCCCCTAAGTTTGCAGCTTCTACTAGCCCGTGCTTATCTGCCAAGATGGGGAGGAGAAAAGAGCATAAGGGGTCTAACATGGAAGGGTTGATTTAGCCAGGACTCCACAGTTGCAGCCAAAATAATAGCAGCAGTAATACCACGTACTCCAAAGAGGACCACACCTACTCCATCAAGGCCACACCTCCAAAGAGTGCCATTCCCTGGCCAAGCATAAGCAAATCACACTGACCAAAAGCAGCTGAAAGGAAAGAGTTCATTTCCTCTCACAGCTTCAGTCCATCCTTGATGGGAGTCAGGGCAGAAACTTAAGCAAGCACTGACTGAGGCAGGAGCCATGGAAACAGTGCTTACTGGCTTACTCTCTGAGACTTACTCGGCTTGCTTCAGTATACCGTCCAGGATGTACCCAGAGATGGTACCTCCACAGTAATCTGCACCCTCCCACATCATTAATCAAAAAACTGTCCCACAGGTTTGGGGGCACTTGGGAAGCAGAGGTGGATCTCTGTGAGTTCCAGTCCAACCTGGGTCCTTATCAAGTTCCAGGGCAGCCCCAGCTACCTAGTCAAACCTCGTCTCAAAAAAAGAAAGAAAGGAAAGAAGGAAGGAGGGAGGGAGGGAGCAGCCCCACAGACATCTCTACAAATGATCTGATGGTGGTGGGTTTTTTTTCCATTGAGGTTCTCTCTTCCCGGATGACTCTAGCTGTGTCTAGGCTTACAAAAAAAAAAAAAAAAAAAAAAAAAATCTGGGTTAGTATTTCCACGTGTGACACTGGAAGAAATCATAACCCAGTCCATAACAGCAACTTAGTATCAAGTAAACATTTTTAGAGTTGAAAGTGTAGAAAAACAAGGGGAATGGAATGAAGCAGTAACAGGATGGGCAGATCATGTAGATAACTCTGGCCCCGGGCTCTGCGGCTCCTCCAAATGTCGTGTCATTTGGTTGATTACACAGCATCAAAAATCCCATTTGTCCACCCCCTGACCACGCTCATGAGGAAGGTCATCGGCAAGCTTGTGTCGGGAACAAATTTTCCCGAATTCTCACTCGTGCTTGAAACATGGGTTTGATCAATGGTAACCAATATGGTTGGAGGCTGGGTGTGGTGGTACACGCCTTTAATCCCAGCACTTGGGAGGCAGAGGCAGGTGGATTTCTGAGTTCGAGGCCAGCCTGGACTACAGAGTGAGTTCCAGGACAGCCAGGACTACACAGAGAAACCCTGTCTCGAAAACACCACAAAATAAATAAATAAATAAATAAATAAATAAATAAATAAATAAATAAATAAATAAAATATGGTTGGTTGTTTTCCTAGAAACAGAGGGCTCATTTTGTTCATTTTAAGAAAGGTAATCTGCCAGTTCTCCTCATCTGAGCAACCACAGTTGGCCTGTCAGCCGATCCTTCAAACAAAATGGGTTCCACAAGAACAGGTCTCACCTTAAGACAGTAAGTGTGTGTGTGTGTGTGTGTGTGTGTGTGTGTGTGTGTGTGTGTGTGTGTGTGTGTGTGTGTTCAGATGCCTGTAGAGTCAGAAGAGAATGTCAGATCCTCTATTGCTGAGGTCCAGGCAGTGGTGAGCTGTCCCATGTGAGGGATGGGACCTGAACTTGGGTCCTTTGTGAGAACAGTGTGTACTCTTAACCACCAAGCCATCTCTCCAGTGCCCCTTAAGGGAACCCTTGAGTGAACCCAGTAAGTTTCTCTCTTCACACTGACTTTGTGGTAGTACAAGATGCATGAATGAAGCGTACAGTGTGGAGCCATGGCCTTGATCTCTGTGTTAGAGTTCTACAGAATGGTACACCGCTGTTTTTATGCCATCTGTGCACACGTCAGTTTCATTAAAAAGCCAAGTCATGCCCTAGTGTTTGTGAAGTGCTAGTGTCCCCTCAGAATTCAGATGTTGCAAACTGAATCTCTGATGTGATGATTAGGAGTTATTGCCTTGGCGGGGTCATCTGATTATGAGGGCAGGGCCTTCAACCATGGAATTAGTGCACTCACTGAAAGGACAGGAAAAGCGGCCTCAGAAAACTGCCTTCCCCTTCCATTGCCTGAGGATACCTGGAGCAAAAGCCATCTATGAACCAGGAAACACATCTTCTCCAGACTTCCCAGCAGCTAGAACTCTGAAGGTAAGTCTACACTGTGAGACGCCACCTAGGCTAGAGTAGTCACAACACACTATCACACTGTATTATGAAAATATTTTTGGCCTTAAATATCCTCTAAAGAGGGTTGTGGAAACACCCCAGGACCCTACAAGCACACACTAAAGAATTGTCACAGACCTTGCTGAAGATCCATTTTCTCCAGGATTACCACCTCCCAACACTTCTGCAGACGCAAGCCCAGAACTGGCATCTCTCCCACCTCCTACTTATACCTGGACTTTACCCACAGAGTCTGTCTATTCAGGGGCTTTGCTGTTTAGTCAAATGGCACACTGTAAATGCTTTGCATTTTTATCTTTTTAAAGACAAGGTTTGCTTAGTCCAGAGTGGTTTCTGCCTTAGCCACTTGGTATCAGGATGTGGCTGTGCCACCAGGCTGTCCAGCTAAAACATTCTCTCTTCTTTGGGCTCTTCCAGTTGATTAAAACAAATGAAGTCACTTAAAATTTTTTTCCTTTGTTTTTATTTTATGCATATGGATGTTTTGCCTGCATGTATGTCTCTGCACAATCTTCTTTAAAAAAAAAAGATTTACTTATTTATTTTAGGTATATGAGTACACTATAGCTGTACAGATGGTTGTGAGCCATCATGTGGTTGCTGGGAATTGAACTCAGGAACTTCAGAAGAGCATTCAGTGCTCTTAACCGCTGAGTCATCTCTCCAGCCTGCCCATGAGGTCATTTTTTTTTAAACTTTCTAGTCATCCAGAGACTGCATTACCATTTTGACTTATGCATCCTTCCAAGAAAAGTTCCTTAATTTCTTTTAAAGTCTTGCCTTTTCTGTTTCCATGTAGATTCTTAAGCAGTTCACTTTGAGCTGTACAGTGAAGTGTTCCACAGATACGAGATGCCACCTGTCACCTGCAGGTGATACACAAATAACGTATCCCATGGTTACCCCACAGACAAGGCAGCATACCTCAGAAAGAGCCTCCCACTCAGCGGGCAAGCATAGGCTGCCCAGGGTGTCTGGCGTCTGGTTTCCCACTGAGTCCTGGCAAGGCTTCAGGTCCCTATGGAGGCATGAAAAGACATCATTCTTGAAGTTTCAGATGAAACGTGTTCTTTCTTTTGCTCGGGGACAAGGCCCTTCCCTTCTCTGGAGCAGAAGGATACACAGGGTGTCCTTGTTCCCCTCAAGCAAGGCTCAGGTGGAAAAGAAATTTCTGCACAGTGATATGTTCAGCCTTTAACAGCTCTGAGGTGCAGCTGCACTGTGCCCAACAAACAAGAGTCTTCTCAGATAATCACCTCAGTGACCAGCGTTTTCGTCACAGTGGTCACAGGCAGTAGATAGAGTGTTACATTTCTTTCTTAGATACTTATTCATTAGGATGTGCTCTAAGAAGGTCAGATCCCTCCACTGTTAGTAAAGTGTTTTCCTTGAAAGTGCAAGGACCTGAGTTTGTTTGTTTGTTTCTTTGTTTTAAGATTTATTTATTTATATTTATTTATTATATGTACACTGTAGCTGTCTTCAGACATACCAAAAGAGGGTATCAGTTCTCATTACAGATGGTTGTGAGCCACCATGTGGTTGCTGGGATTTGAACACAGGACCTCTGGAAGAGCAGTCAGTGCTCTTAACCACTGAGCCATCTCTCCAGCCAGCAAAGACCTGAGTTTAATGACCAGAATCATAGTGACACACCTGTAACCCTGCCACTGGCAATGCAAAGAGAGCATAGCCAACTTGGGGAGTTCCAAGCCAATAAGAGGCTTTCTGTCAAAAATAAATAAATAATAAAGTGGCTAGCATCAGGGAAGTAGCACCCAAGATTGTCCTCTGGCCGCCACCTGCCTGCATGCATGCTCCCACACTACATGCACAGGCATGTACCCAAACATGTACACAAACACATGTACACACAACAAGGACAGGAGGATGCTTCCAGGTTGTCATTGAAGTTCAGAGACATGAGCGTTGACTCTGGAGCAGTGCTATGTGGAACCCACTGTACCGCCACCCAGTGACCATGTGACACCAAGCAGGCTGCTCAGTCCGTGGACACTGATTTGTCTCTGTTGTTTGTCAGTGCCCAATACAGGGCTGTGGACCTCACCCAAGACCATCTGTGCAAAGTTTGAGCACACTCAGCAACGCTGATGAGCATTTGTCTGTCCACCTCAAAAGCAAGTCCATGAAGCCCTGGCTAGTAGGTTAGCTTATCAGAATTTTGGGCTTGACTTGACTCTCTATTATTCTAAGAGGTTTTATAAATACCCCTTCACTCTTCATTTCTCCTCAGTTTACATTGAAACTGAACTGTGCAGAGCCCACCTCCACTCACAAGGCACACAACCACTGTAAGCATGATCTCGAGTCCACTTAAATGCAGTTCGAAGAGTGGAAACGCCTATAGGGACAGAAAGCAGATTCGTGGTTCTGGGGGTCTGGGATAAGGAGCACAGACAGTGACTGCTAATGAATATCCAGGGGTTTTGTTTGTTTTAGGGGGCAGGGTGGGGAGATGCTGAAACATTCTAGATCTAGATTAGATAGTAGTGGTGATTAAACAACCTTGTGTAGATGCTAATACCACTTGGCTATGCTCTCTGAAAGATGATTTTTATAGCATGTAACTCAGTTTTAAAGGAGTATTACAGGACCAGGGCATAGCTCAGCTGTTAAAGGCAAAAAGCTCATAACTAAATGTCAAAAGTTTGATTTCCAGCACCCACATCAAAACCTATCTCCAGCTTCTCTTTTTAAGATGGCTCAGTGGTTAAGGGAAATGGCTGAGAACCTGGATTGGGTTCTTAGCACCCATACTGTATTTCATGACCATCTACAGCTCAAATTCCAGGAATCCAATAGTGCCCTCTTCTGACATCTTTAGGCACCAGGCATGCGCACGGTGCATAGACAAACGTGCAGGCACAATGCTCATACTCATGAAATAATGTTAATAAATCATTTTCTAAATTTTAAGAGTATGACAAACTAGCCATGCATCATGGTGCACACCTTTAATCCAGCACTTGGGAGGCAGACACAGGTAGATCTCTGAGTTTGAGGCCAGCCTGGTCTACAGAGTGAGTTTGAGGGCAGGGCAGCTAAGGCTACACAGAGAAACTCTGTCTCAAAAAAAAAAAAAAAAAAGAAAGAAAGAAAGAAAGAAAGAAAGAAAGAAAGAAAGAAAGAAAAAGAAAAAGAAAAAACTAAAACCAAACAAATAAAATAAGAATATGACAAACTGAGATTCACAGGTGGCCATTTTCAAACCCAGGGGAAACTTCTAGAATGCAAGAACCGCACCAAAGAGAATGAATTTGGGAAAATGTAAAAGATATTTCAATTTATGTTCTCCAACTTATAACTTCCAGAATGTGAACATCTTATTGATGTGTCTAAAAAATGGCTTTCCCTTAACATAAGAGCATTGTCTATGTTGTGGGACGGTTTGGGAATTAAATGAAAGACCAAACTAATGTGCCCTTTTAATATATCCCATTAGCTAACTGATAGTACCATCCATCATCATCATCATCATCATCATCATCATCACTATTATTTTTCCATCTATTCCTTTTAATAGTTTTCTTATTTGACAATTATAGTACAGAGCTATCTAAAAACAAGTGAATGTCTCTTGTTTTTTGTGAGGATAACCTTAGAGAATTCTCTAAAGATATGGCTTGAAGGAAAGCCTGCCTTTAGAATACTGGGATGTCTACTGTGCCTCCGTGAAACACTTGAGCTGTACAGTAACTGCTTGGGGCGGGGCGGAGTAGTGGAGCTGTGCTAGGCTACGTAGCTGCAGAACTGTTTGCTCGGGGCACCCTCTTGTGGTAGCTTGGAGTAAATGCTTCTGCTCTGCCAGTACCAGACATTAACAGTTCAAGGTGTGACCCTTAGCGAGTTCCACATGTTAATCAGAATCTGCATCTTCTCTGCTCCCTGGAGACTTGTATGTGTGCTGAGTTTGATAAATGCTGGTTAAGAGTACATGGAAAATACATCACTGCTGGTGCAAAGCCATTTCTTGAGGGTCTGTCCTAGGACTGGAAACACTGCTATAGATACCCTTTCGATAGAGTTGTTTACTTAAAACTTTATAATAACAGATCTCGCGCTATGTGTGACTATCAGCTTTGCTAAAACGGGTGTTTCTGCTATGAGTTTGCTCTTTGATGGACAGAAAGATGTCATAGAAACCAAGAAACAGGGCTCATTTTTCACGTAATGACAGAGATGAAGAATCTAGCTCACTTCCAAGATCCCAGGACCACAGCCTGCACATTTGTATTTATATTTTTTTTAAAGATTTATTTATTTATTATATGTAAGTACACTGTAGCTGTCTTCAGACACATCAGAAGGGGGCATCAGATCTCTGGTTGTGAGCCACCATGTGGTTGCTGGGATTTGAACTCAGGACCTTCAGAAGAGCAGTGAGTGCTCTTAACCACTGAGCCATCTCTCCAACCCCGTATTTATATTCTTTTAAGCTAATTTTGTTTCAATGCTGGTAACTGAAACCTTTTCCATGTATCTCATTGTGTTCATTTTCTATGTTCTTCCAAAGACAGGGATACACTGTGCTTTAAATGTTGGTCTCTGGGGCTGCTCTTCCAGAGGTCCTGAGTTCAATTCCCAGCAACCACATGGTGGCTCACAACCATCTGTTAATGGGATCTGATGTCCTCTTCTGGTGTGTCTGAAGACAGTGACAGTGTACTCATATAAAATAAATAAATAAATAAATAAAATAAATAAGTCTTTATTTTAAAAAAAATGTTGGCCTCCAAGATTTTTAACAAAAATATTTCTTTTTGTACTGACTTAAACAAATAAATAAAGATTGATTTTTGGATGAGTGAATTATATCCCAATTTTTAAAATAATAATAAAAAGCAAAAACAAAACAAAGAGGGGGTGTAACAAGTTGAGAATCATAGGCCACTGCTTTAAGTCCAACAGAAAAAGTCCAAAGAATGTCTGGAATATCAGCACTCGGGAAGCTGAAGGAAACGTCTCAAGCTCAAATCCAGCCTGTACTACATAGATATGAGCTGCTGCCTAAAGACAGACAGGAGGGTACCTGGGGGAAGGCGAGTGACTGTCCTCTGACTGTCACATGTGTCATACACACACACTGTATATGTATATATGTATATGCATACATATACATAGTATAAAATTTCTTTAAAAAAATCAAACAATTTGGCTTCGTAGTTCTAAAACACTTAATACAAAACCGGCAAATGTACATTTTTTTTCTCAAGTTCGAATAGTATATTCAACAGTATACAACATGCTGAATGTCCCCAAAAGCCTTGTGCTCCAAAGACCTGGTCCCCAGATCATTTTGCTATTAAAAAGTTTTGGAACCTTTCAGAGACAGGGCCTGGCAGAAGAACACTAGGCCATTGGGAGATACTGAGAGCCCAGCCCCCGTGTCTCTTCACATTTCAATGTGTTGTGCTTTGATTTTCGTTCCGTTAAAAAAAAAAGATATTTTATAGTTTTCCTTGTTCTCCTTCGATTGGTGATTGGGTTAAAAGTATGTTGTTTCATTTACAGGTATTTAGAGAACTCTCAAATTTTTGTCTATTATTATTATTGATTTCTAACTTAATTCCATCACTATCAGACATGATGCTCTGCAGCATTTAAATATGCTGATTAAATCTTTTGACATCTGAGATCATCTCATCGTGAGTCAGCTCTCCACTGATGTGACAAAATCCTGCCAGTAAACAACTCAGCAGAAGGGAAGGCTGGGAATTTCAAAGTCTCCACCCGTGGGTCTCGGTCCTGTGGCACCACAATACATCATGACGGGAGGCATGGCAGGGAAGGCCGAGCCATTACACCACACCCAGGAGGTGGAGAGAGAAAGACAGAGACTGGCGCGCTGCCTCAGCAGGAGAAGCTCCTTGTTGCTAAGTATGATCCAAACGTGATCCCCAGAGCCACATTGTGGAAGGAAAGAACTGATGAAACTGATTCCTGCAAACTGTCCTCTGACCTACACACACACACACACACACACACACACACACACACGCACGACACATGACATACAATCGATTGATGTAATAAAAACATTAAAATCTTCTGAGAAAAAAGAAACAAGCTTGTCTCTCATTTCTATGAAAGTATCAGAACAGGAGTTCAACCCCTACAACACCCCAAATGTACAGAAATAAACCTAATGTCTACTATGAATACCCAGCTGATTCCACACAGCTACTATGGAGCCCAGCGCAAAACGGAGCCCAGTGCAACTTTCTTGCCTGACAGTCTGTGACTGGTTGCAAGGTTTGGAGGAAATCCAGCTGTGTCACAGCTGTCGTCATTTCCCCAGGGATAGACTGAGGCCTTTCTTAAAATTGGCACGCTTCACAGGCTAGCAAGAAAGTCAAGGTCCTCACAGAGAGCGCCCCAGAACAGAGTTTCTCAGAAGTTCAGCCACCCTTCTGAGAAGCAGGTAGAGAGGAATAGTTGGGAGTCTGTGGGGCAGATATCCAAGGATCATCCAGATCAGAGAGACCAGCCAGACTTAATGTTTCAGAGACTAGCTAGAAGGAACAGTAAGGTTATTCATTTCATTGCTAAGTATGTTCTCCGTTTAACAGTGTGGTGTGTGTGTGTGTGTGTGTGTGTGCATTCTCACATGCACACATGTGTATCAAAAAGCACATGGGTACATTTCTAAAACTAAGGGTGGGTATAAAAGTAATTAAGGATGCAGAGAATCTTTTAAGATGCTAAAAACAGTCCTTAAATTGATCATAGAGATTACATAATGATAGAAGATACATAAGTATATCAAAACCCACCAAATGTATGTGTAAATAAATGGGTGTGCTTTCATACATGTTATACTTCACATATTTATCACAGAAGCATATCCATAGGTATTTCTAGTGAAAAAAATTCCCTTGGGGGTTCATACAGTTGCTGTCCGTTGGCACTGGACCATAGAATGCTCTGGCATCACCAGTGATGTCAGAGAAGACTTTTAGCTGGACTCTGGTGACAGTTTGACCTCAACAGTCATACTGGTGGCAGGGGCCCAGACCAGTGCCTCTGGATTGCTGGTTCAGGGGGCATGACCCTGAGCATTTGTGGAGAGGGGAGGGTGTGGTCAGCTGTTTCATTTGGGGGCTCTCCTGACCCTTAGAAGACCGAGATGTGCCCGACTGCACAGAGGACGAAGTTGAAGTCACTCTTCTAGAAACTGCCTGGTGCAGATGCCGTGGTGACAGATATGAAAGGATGGGCCTTTGGTAAGAATATAGCCTCTTGGAGCAGAGGCTCTGATCTAGCAGCTAAAGCCAGCTAGAAGTGAGAACTCAGGCCTTACAGGTAGAAAAGGGCCTGGGGGCACAGGAGAGGTTTGTGGGTTTAGTGTCCTTCCGGGCCATCTTCCGATACCTATGAGCGCGGGAGATTAGAAAAGTTGCCTCAGAGTCCGTTTCTCATCCCCTCAAACTCTCTTTCCTAAGGGGGAAAGGGAATTCTGAGAATTGATGATGAAAATTTTCAAATAAAACCTGAGCCCAATTTTTTTTCTCTTCTATTTATTAGCCAGATCAAGGACAAGGAGGGCTTAAAGCTTGTTTGGGGCCTCCATTTCTTAGTCTGTTCAAACAGGTACAGTGGCCCCTGGGTTACAGGGTTGGATGGAGAGTTAGGTAAGACAGTTCCACCACCTGATGGATGTTCTCAGAGGGAGCGCACACTTGTACCCTGCCAGGCCTCACTCTGGCCTTTGCTTTTGAGAGGGTGCGTTGCGATGTGCATTCTGGCCTCGTATGACTGCCTTGTCTGTGATCTAACTTAAGGAACGGGCAGAGTGGTTTTCTTACTCTGCAGCTGGAGGGAGAAGCCTGCTGTAGTAAGTGCTGGTGACTAACCGGCCTTTGTGTGGGTTTGCCTGTACATCTGTGCACCTATACATGTGTGTGTATGTGCACGTGTGTGTGTGTGTACACAGACAGGTCTGTGTCTGTACCAGAGGCTAACCTTAGGTGTTTTTCCTCAGGACTCTTGTATACCTTGTTTATTTGTTTGAGAACAGGGTCTCTTTCCAGTTCGGACCTCACCAAATAAGCTAGGACCTGCGCGCCTCTACCTCCCTGGTACTAGGATTACGAGTGTGTACCACTATACCTGGCTTTTACGTTTTGGTTTCTCGTTTGGTTGGCTGGTTTGGGTTGGGTTTTTAACTTAGGTTCTGGGGGACTGAACTCTGGTCCTTGTGTTTACAAGGCAAACACTTCACCGGCTGAGCCACCTCCCCAGCCTCTGTACTCCTAAACCTGATAAACAGCTTCAGTGCAGTAGCTGGATATAAAATTAACTCCAACAAATCAGTGGCCTTCCTCCGCCACTCTCTTCAGAAGCAGCCAATAGCAGGAACACGGGACAACAGTCCGCAATTTTCTCCACAACCAACACCCACTAGAGGGCAGTAGAGCAGAGACTGCCACCACTTCCCTCCCAGAACCCTCTCCTTGTGTGGGAAGCCGGGCAAGCAGGGACGATTAAAGATGGAGAGCTCCCCAGGTTCCGGCCAGACCTAGAAGGCAGAGTGCCGGTGGGGCAGGGTCATAAGGAGCAAGTATGCTGGGCCCCAGGCTTTATCATAGATGTTTATTCTTCCCAGGTGACCTCGCCACGCCCATTCCAAGGCCACTCCACCCAGGGTGGTGCTCATCAGCCAGAAGGAGCTAAGTCTGGTTGCTATTCACTTCTTCCACATTTGGCTTCGTACTATAAAGCAGTTCATGGGAGCTGGGGAGGTGACTCTTTGATTGAGCCCTGGCTACTCTCGCAGAAGTTCATCTCTTGGAACCCTCATGGTGGAGTACAAACCTCTGAATTCCAGTGCTCTCTTCCGGGCTCCTCGGGCTCTGCACATGCATGCTGCACTTGCACAGATGTGGGCAAAACGCTCATAGACATAAAATCAAAATAACTGTAAAAGGCAACCCAAAACTCAGGGATCCTGGAGCCACCCATCTTCCCAAAACCCTTTAGATTGTCGTGTCCCTCGCTGGCTCCAACACTAAAGTCACAAGAGAACCGGAACTTGCCGGAAGCCTCCTAAGTCCATTTTCAGCGAAACCTTCTGATCCGGGGCTGGTCTCAAGACGCAGGACTGTGGCCGTGTGTTACTGCAGGGGGGGGGGGGGGGGAATTCACTCAGGTGAAACTAGAATCACCCCTTTGCTCATCAGATCTCTGTCTTCGGCCTCTTAACGTAGAACATGGCTCAGCTTACCAGACATAACATCTGGAGCGGGATCCTCCTGGCATCACCTGAATTGGCTGCCCTGAAGACATACTTTGTGATCCCTGAAAGGTATTCTGATTGCCCTGCTCTGTAGACTAGGTAGATGGTGGGGTCTCACCACACATGTGTTTATACGAGCCTGTGGGACAGACTTTCAAGCCTGAGAAGACCAACCTGCAGCGGGATCCTCAACCTCCCAATGCCCCTGGATCAGGGTGGATTCAGTAGAGGCAGGGGACAATTTTATGACGGTAGGATTAGTACATGGGCTCTTCCTGGCCTTATGAGGGCATGAAGAGTCAAACTGCAGGTTCAGAGGGCAATGTGGCTGGGGTGGTGGGACCAGCCACGGTGTTTATTAAGCAATGCAGCAGAGTGTGCATGGGGAAGGGGCCTCTTAGAAGGTAGAGAATGCTGTGTGAAAAGGAGAAAGGAAAATCTGGGGCATGAGACAATCCAGGTCCTCACAGGGCACACATGTTGAAACAGTGGTCAGGAAAGGAGAGAGAGAAAGAGCAGGCAGTTGGTCAAGGTGCCTAGGGAAGTGGTTCCCAGAGAACACAGCACAGAACAGCTGAGGCTGGGACATCCCTGAGGCCCAACCCAGGTCACATTGAGCTGCCAGTCTCTGGGGACACAGTCGGGTGATGGGGCCGGAGAGTTGAGAGTTTCAGAACGCACAGCTGAGCAGCCTTGTCCTCACACAGCTTTTCCTTAGTAAGTCGGCCAGGTAAGACTTTTGAGTTCACTGCCAGAGGCAAGACAATGGACTCAACTTTAGCTTCGGGTGTCTCTGTGCTCACCCCATTACTAGCAAGTCGTGGAGACACAGGCCTCATGCCTGAATACTCAATCAGGCAAGTTAGGCACTGGTATCACGGTCCCGGGCGCTTGTCCTGGGAAGCAGACATTTCCTCCAGCCAGTGCTGTGTAGCATGCCCTGGCCTGGAAAAAGAATCAAGGGTATGGACTGAAACTCCCAAATTCCCAAATACTGGTTCAGTTGCACCTTGGAGTCACCTTAGAATTTGTCAAAGGCTTTTTTAATGGAGCCTTACCTTGACCTTAGAGACACCCAAGAACTGAGCAGGCCAAAATTGTTGCCCACAGGAACCTGGGCCTCTCCTCCCATTATCAGATTCACCTGCCCTTTAACTTGGCTCACTCCAGCAGCAGTAGCTTGTTTCTCTGACATCATCCCTGCCCCTCCCATCTTGCGTTCCATTGCTTTCCTAGGCAACGTAGAACAGTCCTAGCATCTCCACTTGGTCTACGGTTGCAGACTCTCAGGATTCCAACAGGCTCGTGCAGACCGTTTGTGTGATGTCTCCGGACTTGCTGAACCTCTGGGAGGGACTAAGAGCTGATTTTCCACTGGAAGTGTGGGGTGGTGACTTACATGATCACACGGAGATCATGCGCCTTGCTGCCTACTGGACAGCCGCTGGCTGCTATGTTAGCCCTTCACATTGAACTTGAAATGCATTAAAATTAAGTACAATTTAGGGCTAGGGGGATGGCTGGACAGTTAAGTGTACGACTTACCGCTCTTGCAGAGAGTGTGGGTTTGGGTCCCAGAGCTCAGTCAGGCTGCCCATGACTCCAGTTCTGAGGAATCTTAACACCTTCTTTGGGCCTCTGAAACTACCTCTGGTGCACGTGTGGTACATGTGAACCACACACATACACACACAAATTTAAAAAGTACATTTTTAATTTTAAAAATATAACTTAAAAGTCTACAGTTTAAAATCTGTTTCCCAATTGGAATGTTCCTCTTTTAAATACTTGGTAGGTAATGTGCAACCAGCAGTCGCTTTATTGGGGCACTCAAATACCATCTCCAGCATCTCCTCCAGAAGAGCCTTGGGGCATGGTGACAGTCATTCATGGTACCTAGGTAGGGAGTCAAATCACTGTCCTGCCTATAGTTCACTCTGACCCTGACTTGTCTTCTCATTTTCTGCCACCAGCTCATTCCAGCCCCCAGAGTGCCTGGAACCCTTGGCACTGAGATTCGAGTGAAGAATGAGATAAGTCCTGAGAATGTTGGCAATTGGGCTTGAGTCCCCTCGCAGATGTATACTGGATACCCAGCAGGAGACTTTTGCATGCTGAGCCCTCCCCAGCGTGGTTCCCACAATGACAGGACATCATTGTCAGGAACCAGAGTGTCCTCCAACCTCTCATTTCCAAACCAACTTATCATCAGGCACAGGTCTCTAGGAGCTTCTGGCGTTTCAGAGACCAAGGAAGGTCAAGTTTGCTGAAAGTTCTAGATCCCTCTGGTTTCTCTACACTCAGAGCTTACCTTAGGAGAGCCCTCGTTCTCTCACGAGCTCCCACACAGCCCGCTGCCCTGGTTATGCTCTGCTGAAGCAGTCTTGCCCATTGTGGCCTGCTAACTGGTTTTCCATGCTAAGTAGCCATCCCTCTTCCATGGAGGGACCGAGGCTGCATCACCTTGACCTTTAGAGCCATACCCCTCAAGGCTGTCTAGATGTGGCCTCCATCCTCCTTTTAAATCTTATGCTGTCTGTAGTGTTTCTGCGCCACGCAGACCGGCGCCATGTCTGCATGGGCAGAAAACACCTTGGGGTGGGTTCGCACTGCAGAGCTAAGCTTCCTGAAGTTAAAGATGATCTGCAAGAAAGATTATTTATTGATTACACGCGGGAGAACCCAACCCTCCCCCACATGTCCCATTGTCCCTGCTGAGTGTCTCTCAGTCGCAATGTTGCATGTCCCAATGTCCCAATGGCACACGGTCCGATCCTCAGCGGAGCTGTGTCTAGAAGGCGGGTCCAATTGAGTAGGCGTGACAACATTGGTGGTTGGTCCGGGCGACGAGTGGGCATTGACAGTGGGCGGTCCGAGGACGCTGTGTTCCGGCTGATCCGGGGAGCAACCCCCAGCGTGCCTGTAAGGGGCACAACACAATGCTCAGAGGATGGCGGGAGAGACCCAACAGCTGTCCTTCATCCTTATCCCTGAGGCTGGGGTGTACTCCAGTTGCCTTGGTCCCTGCCTCCCCACTTAACAACTGGTTAATTTGCCATGCACACACAGCTTCCAGGTACCCTGTTCTTCTGGCTGTGTGTAGGTGCTACTCAGTCACTGCTTCTGTGACCCCCAAAACCCAATGGGATGGGTATCTGACTAGTTCTCCTTTTCTGGGCTGCTTTAGCCACAGCTGACCCATGATAAAGAGGGAGCCAAGTCCTCACAGCCCTTCCTATTGAGTATACATTCCAAGGTCCAGGCTGTGGAGACCAGCCACCAAGTCCAAGCCAGGATCTCCTCTTTTCCTTAAGTAGAGTCTGCACAAGAGGAGCCAGGTCCCTCCCTTTTTGTAGGTTTGTCCCCTCCATGTCAGACAGGTGTTTCTAATGGGCACATTCTTCCTTCAGTAAACCCCTCAAAGGGCCTTGCTCCCCGGGTTAGAGGCTCTTTCAATTGGGAAGTTGCTGCAATCTTTCCCTTTCAGATCTGAAAAAAAAAAAAAAAAAAAAAAGTGAGGACCAAGGACCTTCTTGCTGTTTGGTAACCAAAAACAGGCTAAGCCCTCGTGGATAGGACAGAATGAAAAAAATGTGGAAGAAAAATAGATGGTGAGAAAGAATTGACATGATTTTCCTTTAACATCACTCTATCTTGGTCTGTATCTATTCTGCTACTGCTTTGTTTAATAAAGAGTCCATGGGAATGGATTAAAAACCAGACATGAAAGGCAATGCTCACAAGAGGACAAGCAAGAAATGGGAAGTGTCTAAAATGGACCTGTGTTCAATTTCACAGACAGCCAAGAAAAGAAGCCTATCTCCCTGGGAGGTCAATTCACACCTGTTACCACTGGCAAGATTTGAAAAGGACGAGGTCTCTTCAGTAGTGGATAACTACTTTGCCAAAAAATTGAAGAGTTTAGGGACTTGCCCTTGCCTTGAGCAATTTGACACATTTTATATTTATGAATGAATGTTGCAAAAATATAAGGTATTTGGGTTGTGGGTGAGGGTTTCTCAGGGATTAAAAAAAAAAAAACAAATCAGATACAACAGATACAGGACACACAGCCACCCTCTTCCTTCCCATCCAGTTCCATGGGCCTCAAGCAGGCCTGGGTCAACCCACAGCCTTGACAGAGAAAATAATTTTCTCGGTTTGTATCCAAGAGAAGAAGCAGCTGTCTGTCCTTTTGTAGCCTCCCGTCCCTGCCTCGCTCTGGAAAGGCAGGAGAAAACCCTTTGATTCTTGGGAGAAGATCCTGTATTCTCACCCTAGCCTTTTGGAATATAATAAGCCTCTCTCCAAAAGCCATAATTTGTCTCAAACTTTTGAAGCAGAGGGAGGTCTCCAAGATGTAGAACGGAAATACCTGGGAGGTGGGGATGTGGCTGTCCCATCTAACATCTTAAGAACATCACCTGAGATGTTAGCCAGGGCCTTAACTACTTGATCCTCTTAGGGAGTTAACTGACAGTTTTATTATCCTTATGGATCAGAGAAATAAAATATAATAGATGGGGTAAAAAAAAAAAACCACACACACAAAATCTGGGCTTCAGGGAAAAATCAAGGTAAATTGCTGTTAGTTGGCCACCCAGGTCTGTGTCCCAGAAGTATTAAGATACTCTAAAGAGCTTTGGCTTACCAAAATATAAGATAAAAACCATCACACCAAAGTTGGACAGGGCAAACTTACAGAAGGAAAAGAGCCTAAGAGAAGGCACTAGACCCAGAGTCGCTGGTTCCCACACTCGGAAGTCTCATGAAAATAAGAAAGCCTGAATGCTATAATGTATATGCAGAGGACCTAGCTCAGAACCAAGGTTTTCACTAAGTTGCACAGAGTGTAGTTAGGATTTTGCAGATGGAAACACACATCCTTACAATTCTCCAAGGGGAGGAAGATACCGGAAAGTCAGCGCTCTGGCTGACACGATTGACTCCAGAAATTCCACTTTGTGGAGTCGTGATGAAGATGAACCATGAGGTCAAGAGGAGATACAAGAATTACAGTTACAGGATGCCTGAGACTGGCAGACCCAAAAGCAACACGGGATAGGCAGCAATGCCACGGAGGTCTCGGAGTGGCAGACCTCCAGAGAAACTCACCCTGCCCCGCACCACAGGCTACAACTGGAATTTCCCGGCTTTTTATTTCTGTAGGTCGTAAAGCTGGACACAGTCAATGATGGTTTTTTTTTTTTTTTCTTCTTCCCCAGTTTGGCCAGCTTGTGTCAGTGTTTTTGTTTTTCTTCCAGTTTTCCTTTAAGAATATGTCCAGGAGGCTGGTCCGAAGGTAGTGAGTTATCTCAATTGATGGTTTACAGTCAGTAACAGATTGAACTCCTGTTCTACACTTTCCCCCCTTCTCACTACTGCTCTTGACTAGTCTTAAAAAAAAAAAATGTCCAGGAGCAGACCTGAGCTCAATGGGGTACTATTGCATTGTGCTAGCTTGTTCTAACGTGGTCCTTTTATATCCTGGTCTGGAATACTCTGTTTACTTAAATGAAAACTGCAAAACACAGCTCTTGTCCCAAAAGGAATAAGAGAATTGGTCTTGAGTCAAATACGAATGACCAATGCACAGAAACTCACGTGGAAGTGACCTTAAATGTGATGGTACTCTCCTCCACGGAAGAGATTACAAGACCGTTCATACACAGAGAACGAAAAGTCATATAAACGCATTTGCCCAATACATTAGTGGGGACATTAGATACACAGTCACAGAAGAAAAAGGAACCTTCTTCAAAAGGACACTCAGGTTGGGGTTTGGGGTTGGTGGGAGTTAGTGGTCTGACACGGTGAACACATCGCCAAAGTTTTGCCTGATGGTAATAATGCCATCGGGCCAGATACCAAGACTGGTCCTCGATGGCTTGTAAGGAGGACTGATGTTGTCTAGAGGTTCTTTTTGCACTTGATTTACAACAGCTCCAGTCTCCTGGCCTGGATTTCTGATTGGTCAGTTACTACAGAGTCCTCCATGTGAATGTGGCCTTTTCAGAAAATGACAATTCACGGCATGGGGCAAGATGTGGAGACCCAGCAATGTGGTCTTTGGAAGAGTGTGGACAAGAGTTTAAATGCAGCCAAGGGGAGTATGCACACCTAGCTCAGTGCCAGCGGAAATTCCGTGTGTTTATGTTAAGGAAGAAACTGCCTCTGTGAGTGGACAGGGCAGGGCTGCCATAGGAAGAAGTGGAAGTATATTTTTAGGAACTCAGATTTATTCACTTAGCAAATAACCTACTCTGTGCCAGGTACTGTATTCTTCCCAAGCTTAGGTGCTGGGCAGCAGCTGGGATACCAGCGAAGTTGCTCTCCAGTTGCAGGGGTGAGGAGGCATTAGAGTCAGACAATGTGTCCCACCATGTCAGGTGGCAGAAATAATCTTGATGAAAAACTAAACTGGGTGTCCCAAAGATGGGGCTGCTATTTTCAATGGGGTGATGAGGGAAGGCTTCTCTTTAAGGGGCAATAACTGAGCAGAGACCCAAAGAAAGAGGGATGCCAAGTGCTACGGTGGCGAGCACCATTTTATGGTTTGCTTCTACTCTGTTCTCCAGACACTAGGGTTAATAGCACAGCAAACCCAACCCTAGCATGTTTAGGTGATGTTCTAGTGTGAGAGGACACCTGGGTCCATAGTCTGCCACCTTAGTTTCTCTGCATTCCAAGATATTATAATGATATATTTAATATATAATACATATAGTTGGTAATCAAAATTGATAAAGAAAAATGGATTTATTTACAGTTTGGACAAAATGGGAAAAGACAAAGACTTTGATTTTCTCCTGCAGCTCCCTATAGTGTATTTTCATATGTGCACAGAACACACAGAAAGGAAGTGTGAGACTCAGGATCCTGCCAGGTGCAGAATTCTGGTCCCCCACCCCCACCCCCACCTCTCTCCAGGGAGATGCTGACAAAGTACTAATTTTGCTTTACTTCCTCCGGGTTTGAATGTACAATGCTCCACCACCACAGAACAGAGGTGTAGCTACCATCTGCCTTTTCTTCCTGGAAATGCACTAAACATTGCTGTTTATTACCCAGAATGGCACTGTTCCGAAACATGTAAGGTATGGGAGAAAAACGTAAAATGCCCAGCTCCTGCTTTCCTATTGTGTGACCTTGACCCTGACTCCTCTGTAACACTGTCACTAAAACAAGGAATAATTTCATCTATCCCACAGAAACAGTGCATTTTAAAGAATTCATGGATGTCTGGTATAGAAGTGTTAAATCTATATCTGATGTTGCTACTAGAGAGTTGGTTCTTGTTGAACTTGGGGAGTTCTTTACCCCAAGTGTATTGAGTATAATTGACAAATAAAGCTTTCCTGTATTTAAGATACAGTGTTTTGTTTTAATCCACGCACTGGGAGATGATTACCAAAACCAGGCCTGTTGATATCAGGACCACAGCTTACCCTTCTGCATCAGGAGATATCTAAGATCTACCATCTCACAGTATTCCCAAGTTTCCAGTTATCATGACTCTTTGCAGTCAGTCTCATGGTATCAAGTCTCTAGAGTTAATTTTTATGACTGATACTTGTTCCCTGTGACCAAGATCTCTCCATTTCTCAACCCTGATTAGCAGAAAAATGGATCTTTCTGGGATATTCACCAGAGAAAGCCAATTGAAAGTCTTTAGCTTAGACTTAATAAGTCTTATTAGCAGGTTGGTGACTGCATACACTGGATGTTTGAGACCCAGTGTAGCCCTGAGCCTTCCTCATGGTGAGCTTTTTAAGCACAAAAACTGTGATCTGGGTTGACATCAGTTAACAAGAACAGTTGGCCAGAAACAGAACTAGAGAGTAGGGGAAAGGTTTGGGCGTTTAGAGGCTTTCCCAAAACTATATGGACTTTGATAGATTTAGACCTTCATTTCCATTTTGTCAGATGTGCTGAGTCTTGCAGCCTGAATGGCACTTCCAACATGGAGTCAGCTGTGCTAAGGTCTGCAGGCCTACCAAGGTCTGGGACCCTGTTACATTCCCCACGGGTTTTAGTGAATGAAATCATGGACTCGTGTTTTTGTTTAAGATTTCAGGGTCTCATTGTTAATCCAATCCGAATGAAAAAGGCCCAGTCAGTGCAGATAGCAGCATAGTTAGCCCAGGGAGACTAAGAGAACAAGAACTGATACCGATTATCTGACTTACGTCTTTGGAGTTATTTTTTTTTCCCCAGCTATGGCAAGATTTTTTTTTTTTAAAACTCCTGATCAATTAGTACAGAATTAACCAGGTTGGGTTTTTTTTTTTCCCAAAGCCATACATAGTTTTATCTCATGAGAAGTCTAAGCCTTTCCCAGTTTGTAGGATCATCTAACTGTTGTTTAAATTCAGAAACAGAAATTGTAATACCTCTAGATTCTGATCAACCTGTCTACTTAGCATCAGAAGAGGATTGGCTAGCCAAATCATTAGTCCATGCCCATCAAGTAGTCTCGGGGACTTGGTAATATTGCTGTTATCCAGCTGAATTAACCCATGAGGCAGAACTGCGGGCATCAGTAGGAGAAGAAGTGCCTAGGTTAGAGGGTTAGATATTAAACAAGTTTTAGCCCCTTCTAAGTCCTCTCACATTAATTTGGGCTGCCCACAGCCACAGTAAGTTTTGTCAGCCAATGGGCTGATGGACTGGTTAGTTCCTCTTTCTATGTAGTTCAGGGTCCAGGTATCTAAGCATAACCAGCAATCCTGGCTAACTATTGTTTGGGAATAATTAATTCTATCCCCAGGGTCCCTTCCTGTGACACAGAGTCTGACTCCCCAGGTTTTTTCTATTTCCCAAACGCCAAATTCTTTTTAAAGGAAATTTTCAGGAAGCCTGTTTTACAACCCCAAGTTTTGCAATAGAAACTCCCTTGTTTCTGGCAATTAGGGGGAGCCAGCCATAGGTCATGCATAAAGCTGTAAATTCTGTATTCCTAACTCAAAAGATAAATTCCCATATCTTTCTCTTTCTCCATACAAGCAGACACTTAGCGCCAGCAAGTAAAGGTCAGGATGGAATATGGGTTTCTGGTCTGTAGTCACACAGGCTAATCCCTGTCTCTATCTTCCTCACTTTCCAATCCAGGCCTGAGGGCCGTGCAAGATGGACCATGACCTTGTATTCATACCTGTGGTGCAAAACAAGATTCAGGAGAAGGTAGCGGGGCAGAGAGTACAAGGACCCAAAACCCAAAGAAACCTGACCTTCAATGGGTCCATAGTCCAGAGACAAACCATTTATTTGGCAGCAATGTCTGTGGTTTGGTTTGGTTTGATTTTGGTTTTTGTTGTTGATGTTGTTGTTGTTGTTGTTGTTTTGGGGGGTTATTTTTTTTTTTGAGACAGACTCTCTCTATGTAGACTTAGTTGTTCTGTAACTTACTCTGTAGGCCAGGCTAGCTTCAAACTCACAAAGATCCATCTGCCTCTACTTCCCAAGTGCTAAGATTATAAGTATGCCACCACTACTTGGTGGTGGTGTTTTTAACCAGGTTTGAACTGGGTTTTCATTGCTTACAACAGTCATGAACTATGCAATATGACCTCACCCTTTGGAAGAAGTATTGTCGTCTATATTGGTTCAAACAGCCCAAATTTGGTACAGGCATCAGAACTGCAGACAGAGGGAGGCCCAGAGTTTTCTCTATACGGAGTTTTCTCTAGCATCAAGACATTACTATAATCTAAGAACACTTTGACTCGCTCTTTGACAGCTGCAAAGTAGGGGCTGAGACCAGCAACTGCACTTCTCTGTTCAGCAGTGAAACTCTTCCAAGAGAAAAATGTGTTACTTCTTGTGTTCTATTGAAGAAATTCATTTTTCCATTGGAGAAAATAGAAGAGGAAGAAGAAACCTGGGTTTGAAATGACTACTTAAAGTTCACTGTTCCATCTGTTTATCCACCCATCCATCCACCTATTCACACATCCATCTACTCATTCACTCATCCTTCCATTAATCCATTTGACTCATTAGCCACCCAGCCTACCACAAGTCCATACATTTATGCATGTGTATCTTAACTAGGCAGCAGTCCAGCTATTCGATAAACACTACCTGTGTGCTAAGTGCTGTACCTCTAAAGACAGGCTTGCCCTTGTTTTTAAACTCAATAGAGGCCTAAAAGGAGAAAAAACAGATAACCAAAACAATACCATAAAGAGAAGAGCTAAGACAAATGTTGATTCAACGATCCCACCCCCCCAAAAAAAAA
>NC_034595.1:11272281-11292493 GCF_900095145.1 Mus pahari | reverse complement strand
GAGAGAGAGAGAGAGAGAGAGAGAGAGAGAGAGAGAGAGAGAAGAGGAGAGGAGAGGAGAGAGAGAGAGAGAGGAGATGGTCAAGCACCTTGTCTTTTAGAGAAAGGTAGGTCTTACATATTGCTGAAGGGAGTGGTAAGATTGAGGTCAAAACTCCAGACAACTCTTGTCAGAACAATTGTTCAATAAAGGATTATGATAAAATGGGAACTGGACAGATGTGGTGGTGCACGCCTTTAATCTCAGCACTTGGGAAGCAGAAGTAGGCCTGGTGCTAATGGAAGCAGAAGAAAGAGGAAAGCGGAGACCCAAATAGAAACCACAGAATAGACCTTCAAGACAGGAAGAACCTGACAGCTGAGCAAGAAGATCCCTACAAAGGTCTGTTCCTTCAACAGACATATGTTGGATACCAGGTATACCTGAGGTCCAGGGATCCCAACCCACAAAGCAAGGAAAAGCAGTAACTTTATACAGCATGATCAGGGCAAGAGCAAAGGGAAATTCAGAGTTGCCAGAACACACAGGAGAGCAAATAACCAAGCCACAGATCAGAGACAATTCCAATGAAGGCAGTGACTGAGTGGAGTCCTAAAGGCTGAATCAGAGCCAGCTAGGTAAGCCCAGGTGCTCTAAGGAGTGCAGGCACATGCCAGGCAGCTGGCACATCAGCTAGGTAAGCCCAGATGTGTGCTAAGGAGTGCAGGTACATGCCGGGCAGCTGGCACATCAGCTAGGTAAGCCCAGATGTGCTAAGGAGTGCAGGCACATGCCAGGTGGCTGGCACATCATAAGCAGTGGCAAGGAAGCAAGCAGCTGGAAGCACAAACAGTTCTGTATTTGTGGGCTATCAGTCAGGGATGAGGGAGAAGACTGGCAGCAGGTGATGGGAAGGGAGAGCAGAGACGGTTACAAGAAAGTTACTGGGAAGCCTAGGAAAGCAAGGACTTCATCCCGAAAGCCAAAGAGCACCGCTGAAATGTTTCAGAGACAGGTGATGGACCAGGAAGTGCATTTAACTGAAGTTGCTATGACTATAGAGACAGACCATTCAGTTGGACACCATTCCCCATGGAAGTGGTGGATCAGAATGAGGAAGGATAACTAAGCAGGAAACTGAAACTTAGAATAAACAAAAGAAGAGGAAGACTCAGCCTTCTGGGGGGAGGGAAGTCAGTCAGAGGGAGCAGCAGTGCTGATAGAAATGGTGACTAGGGCTAGAGACATGGATCATCTCTTGAAAGCACTTGCTGATATACTTAAAATGAGTACCTGGGTTCAGCCCCAAGCATCTGCATGGTGCCTCATAACCATCCTTAACTCTGTCCAGTACCAGAGAATCCAGTGCCCTCTTCTGTCTTTGTGGGCACTGGGCAAATGTGTGGTGCACATGCATACATGGAGACAAAGCACTCACACACATACATTTTGTTTTTTTGTTTTTTTCGAGACAGGGCTTCTCTGTGTATCCTGGCTGTCCTGGAACTCACTCTGTAGACCAGGCTGGCCTCAAACTCAGAAATTCACCTGCCTCTGCCTCCCAAGTGCTGGGATTAAAGGGGTGCGCCACCACGCCCGGCCATAAATTTCTAAGACTTTTTTTTTTTCCTTCTCACTCCAGCCCCGCTTGCTCTAGCCCAAAGAGAGAGAGGGAGGGAGGGAGAGAGAGAGAGAGATTATAAGTACACTGTAGTTGACTTCAGATACACCAGAAGAGGGCATCAGATCTCATTATGGATAGTTGTGAACCACCATGTAGTTGCTGGGATTTGAAATCGGGACCTTCGGAAGAGCAGTCGGTGCTCTTAACCACTGAGCCATCTCTCCAGCCCCATACACATAAATTTTTAAAATCATGACTAGAATATTCATATTTATGAGTAGAAAGACATTCACATGGGCCTGGGGAGATAGCTCAAGTGGTAAAGAACACTTAGGGCCTGGGTTTAATTACCAGTCCTTACCTATCAGCCCACAACCATCTGTAACTCCAGTCCCAAGGAATCCAATACCCTTTCTCTGGCCTCTACAGATACCCAGCATGTGTGTAGTACACATGGCATACATGAAGACAAAACAGTCATAAACATATAATTAAATAATTTTAGTGTAAGTCAATTAAAAATATGTCTTAGGGTTTTACTGCCGTGAACGACAACATGACCATGGCAACTCTTGTAAGGAGTGCATTTAATTGGGGCTGGTTTACAGGTTCAGAGGTTCAGTCCATTATCATCAAGGTGGGAACATGGTAGCATCCAGGCAGATACAGGTACAGGAAGAGCTGAGAGTTCTACATCTTCATCTGAAAGCTACTTGGAGAAGACTGGCTCCCACGTGGTTAGGAGGAGGGTCTTAAAGCCATGTCCACAGTGACACACTTCCTCCACCAAGGCCACTCCTCCTAATACTGCCACTTCCTGAGCCAAGCATATACCAACCACCACATTCCACTCCCTGGCCCCATGGGCTTTTTCAAACACATGAGTCTATGGGAGACCACACCTAAACATGGCATAATGAAAATACATTAGTCCAACTTCCAAAGTCTCCATACGCTATAGCAGTCTCAACAATGTTAAAAGTCCAAAGTTCAAGGTCTCTTCTGAGATTCATCCAATCACTTAACTGTAATCCCCAAAGCAAAACAGGAAACCAGCTGGGCAAACTTCAAACTCTGCATCTCCATGGCTGATGTCAAATGGTCCTCAGATCTCCAACTGCTTTTTTGTCTTTGTTGACTGCAACAAACTTCTTTCTCCTGGGCTGGTTCCACTCCCTGTTAGCAGCTTATAGACCTCAGCAGATAGACCACAGCTCTGGCATCTTTAACATCTTGAGGCTTCCAAGTCAACTTCAGCTTCACAGCTTCTTGTTCCATTGTCTGGGATCCACACATGATCTTCCGGACTGCTCCAAAGGGCTTACATCACTTCTGCAGCTCTGCCTTCTGTAGCACTCTAGGCTCTAATTGACTCCATTCCACTGCCATGGCTGGTTTTGGTGATCATCCCATGGTACTGGCATCTCCAATATGCTGGGGTCATCTGTTGCAACTAGGCTTCACCAATAGTCTCTCATAGGCTCTCTTCATGGTACCAGTTCACAACTTCTGTGTGACCCCTTCAGGCCTGAGCCCTCAACTGCAGCTGAGGCTGAACCTTCACCAGTGGCTCTCCCTGGCCTCTCACAGTGCCAAAATCTCAACTGTTCTTCATGACCTCTTCATGCCTTCAAAACCAGTGTGATTCTTACACACTACCAAGTCCAGCTGCAACATGAAGTACAACCTTGGCTATCTCTGGAACACAGATTCTTTGTGCTCTCAGAAAACACTTCCCAGAAGATTTCACCTCAGTGATGCTGGTCTTTTCTGATAAATTCTTAGCTCCAGCTAAACAGCATCAATTGTCCCAGTAGTCCCTTCTATTCTTTACTTTAAAGCCAGAGCCACATGGCCAAAGCTGCCGTGTTCTGCTGCTTGCTGGGGCTGGAACTTGGCCCCCTTACTCTATTACCATCTTTCTGTTTTCTAACTTCTTCATTGCTTAAGCTTGGCTGTCCTGGAACTTGCTCTGTAGATTGAACTCAAAGATCTGCATGGCTTTGTCTCTTGAATGCTGAGATTAAAGGTGTGTACCACGACTGGATTTAAGCTTTTCTTCACCTAGAACCTGCTCTGTCCTAGGCTGGTCTCAAACTCAGAAATCGGCTTGCCTTTGCATCCTGGGATTAAAGGCTTGTACCTAAATGCATGGACCTAAATGTAGCTATGTGGGATCTTGCCCCAAGGTCACCACTCCCTTTTAATATCTGTGAACACAGGATTTAGCTCCATTTCACTTCCTGACACCCTTTTGTACTTTTCCTTTCTCAGCTTGCAATGATTGTTCAAAACATCCTCCATGAGACTTAACCAGAGATCAAAGTCTATGCTGGATGTTTCTGAGACTTCCTTTGTCAATGCAATTAATATCAATCTCTTCACCTTAGCCTCAGGCAGACACCAGACAAGGGCATAAGCACCCACATTCTTCACCAAAATACACAAAAAGAGTCTGTATGCCACATACTAAAATTCTTCTCCACTGAAAACTCTTGGGCCACGTCTGAATAGTTCAAATCATTCTCAGCAACAAAGTCTTCCATATTCCTACTAGGCTGGCCCATTAAGTCCTACTGAAAGGATTCCACTGTTTTCCAAATCCAAAGTCCCAAAATCCACATTCTTCCCAACAAAAACATGCTCAGGCCTGTCACAGCAATACTCCAGTCCCTGGTACCAACTTCTGTCTTAGGTTAGGGTTTTACTGCTATGAACAGACACCATGACCAAATAAACTCTTATAAGGACAACATTTAATTGGGGCTGGCTTACTGGTTCAAAGGTGCAGTCCACTATCATCAAGGTAGAAGCATGGCAGCATTCAGGCAGGCATGTTGCAGGAGGAGCTGACAGTTCTACATCTTCGTCTGAAGGCTGCTAATAGAAGACTAGCTCCCACGTGGTTAGGAGGAGGATCTTAAAGCCATTTCCATAGTGACACACTTCCTCTAACAAGGCCATACATCCAAATAGCCCCACTCCCTGGGCCAAGTATATTCAAACTACCACAAATTGTCAAGGAACTAGAGAGATGGCTCAGTGGTCAAGAGCACTTACTGTTCTTATAGAGGGTCTGGATTCAGTTCACATGGCAGCTCAGAACTATTTGTAGCTCCAGTACCAAGAGATCTGATGCCCTCTTCTGACCCCCTTTAGAACACACATAGCACATATACACACAGGAAGGCAAAACACTCATACACATAAAAATATTTCTACAAAATTATCAAGTGAACTTGACTATGGTGGCCACACCTTTACTACCAGCACTCAAGAGACATAGGACTCAGAAGCTCTGTGAGCTTAAGGCTATCCTGATCTACATAAAAGAATTCTAGGCCATCCTGGGCTACATATTGAGTTCCAGGCTATCCTGGGCTACATATTGAGTTCCAGGCTATTCTTGTCTACATAGAGAGCCCCAACCAACTAGGAATACAGCCAGCTACATAGTAAGACAAAAAGAAAAAAAAGAAAAAAGAAAAGAAAAGAAAAAGGAGAAGAAGAAAATTGAAGTAGGATTGAAAGTCACTATTTTGGAATATTTGTGACATTTTCTGTGTGTGCATGTACATGGCTATCCACATAGAAAAGTGTAGAAAGAAAATGACAATAAGCTCAAGATTTTCCTCAGGACTGGGATTCCAGGTAACTTTTACTATATGTCTTTCTGCATTATCTTTTTATTTTTCAGTTGACATGCCCAGTCTTCACCATCAGAAAACCCTGCAAAGCTATTTTAATTAAAAAAAAAAAAAGTCTAAGCAAGGGCTGTGTACTGGCTAGTTTTGTGTCAACTTGACACAGCTGGAGTTATCACAGAGAAAGGAGCTTCAGTTGAGGAAATGCCATCACTTGCAAGATCCAGGTGCAAGGCATTTTCTCAATTAGTGATCTAGGGGGAAAGGCCCCTTGTGGGTGGTGCCATCTCTGGGCTGGTAGTCTTGGGTTCTATAAGAGAGTAGGCTGAGCAAGCCAAGGGAAGCAAGCCAGTAAAGAACATCCCTCCATGGTCTCTGCATCAACTCCTGCTTTCTGACCTGCTTGAGTTCCAGTCCTGCATCCTTTGGTGATCAACAGCAGAATGGAAATGTAAGCTGAATAAACCCTTTCCTCTCCAACTTGCTTCTTGGTCATGATGTTTGTGCAGGAATAGAAACCCTGACTAAGATAGGCTGACAGGATGGCTTAGTTGGTAAAACACTTACCTTGCAAGAACAGGGACCTGAGCTCAATCCTCAGAGCAAGTAAACAAGTCAGGCATTTGTGATCCCGGGGCTGGTGATGCAGGGACAGGAAGACCCCTGCAGCCTGCTGACTGGACAGCCTACCCTGTTCAGCAAGCTCCAGACCAATGAGAGGGTCTGCCTCAATGAAAAGAAAAAGGTAGATGGGCCTACAAATGTCACCCAAGGTTACACACATGCACACTCACCCGTGCATGCACATACACACATACACACACATACACACATACTCATGTACATGCACATACACACATACGTACTCATGTACTTGAACACACACACACATACATACATACACACTTATGTACATGCACACACACACACACACACACACACACGCACGCACACACACACACACAGACCTAAACACAAACACTACTTCCTTTCTGGTTGTTCCTGGCCAGCTACTCTTCAGTGAACTCCAAGTTCATTGAGAATGCCTGTCTCAACAAAATAAGTTGGAGAGCAACTGAAGAGAGTGAAGATCGACTTCTGGCCTCCCTGTACACACGTACCTGCGGGCATACCAACATAGACATATGTGCACAAATGAGTGCACACAAAGAAGAAATACAGGGTGTTGACGGTACTCTAACCCACAGCAGCAGCCTACCTCCTCTTCCTCTCATGCTATTTTATTTTGCCTTCCTCCTACCCCTGCACCCCTAACCTTTCACTTCTTTCAAAAAACGTGTTTCACAAACTTCGGAGCATACACGAATTACCAGGAAACTCCATTTACTGAACATTCTCAGGTCCGATTCATGCTTCTGATTTCTTGGGTCAATAGCGGGTAGCAAAAATTTGTGTCCTAAGGGTACTGGGTGATGTTCATGCCACCCTGAAAATCACTGTCTTAGAAGACGCAGGAGTTTGCATCATTCTTGCCACTGGCATGAGTGAGGGAGATGTGAATGGTGGTGTATCCAAGAATCTCCATTTCCCAAAGTTGTTGGTCCTAAAAACCCAATGGTCTTGTCAATTCAGTTCTCACACACACTCTGGGACATGGAGAAGGTGTCTGTGTATTTAAGGTATAGACTGTGGCCAGGTGACTGCCTCCCAAGCATTTTGTGTTTGACTCACAAGTGTGGTGACTTGGTCCCATTATTTACCATAACAATAATTATCACTATCGCCACATCAGTAACTGCCATGTGTTAAAGCCCCTAGTATGTTTCAAAACACTGTGCAAAATCTTTTATTAGCATTGTCTTCCTTAATGCAGTAATTCTCAGTGGCAAATACTGTCATTATCCCCACTGTTTCAGTGAGGACACTAAGATTAAGGGAGGTTACATTCAGGTCATGACCTTGTAAACGGTAAAGCCGCTTGAACTGATCTAAGTACGAATTCCACATGGTTTTCTCCATTAATAGTCCTGATGTATTCACCTTCCAAATGTTCCCTGTAGCAATAACAACACAGCAACAGTAATAAATTATGGAAACAGCAAAGATCTAAAATGAAAAGGTTGGACCGGCCAGATGGCTGAGCAGGTAAAGTCCTTTGCTGCCAAGTCTTATAACCCAGGTTCAACTCCTGGAACCTGAGTGGAGAGAGGAGAGAACCAGTTCCCACGGAGTATGATGGAAATTGTCCTTTGACAGTCAACTGTTGGAAGCACAAACATTGAGTATTGTCTGGTGGGATTTTGAACCTATATGGACATAATAAATGCAATCTTGCCACCGAGGGCAGGAAATGTGTATTGTTCTAAGGCTACCACGCTTGACCTTCTTTCATAAAATATTAACTGTAAGTAGACTATAAACCTTTAGGTGTGGGACTGCAGATGTGGCTCAGTGGCAGAGCACTTGCCTCACATGTATGACAACTCTATATTTGGACCTCAGCTCTGCCAAAATGTAAAACAAAATGTTAGATCTGTATGCTATACTGAGGAAGCAATAAAAATGCATTTACCAAAATTACAGAATCATAGACAAAAGCTGATGAAAACAGGATATTAAGTTTGTCTGGTCTGAGGAAGACAGAAAAGAAAAGAAGCATCAAGATCAACAGAAAATGGTAAAATAGTGGAATTAATCCAAATATACCAATAATTGCATTAAATGAAAACAGCCAAGAAGTCTGAGGAGAGGCCTCAGAGGGGGAAAAGTGTCACCACACAAGCCTGGTGACCTGAGTTTAATCCCCAAAACACACATAAAAGGCCCTAAAAAAGTGGTGGACAGTGGTCTGGTGTCGCCCAGAAGCCTGCAGGCCAGAGGGCTTGGGGCACACTGCAAACCAGCAGGAGACCCTGCCTCAAGAAGGTGGGAAGTGCACATCAACTCCCAAAAGTTGTCCTTTGTCTGCCATACGCACCATGGTACACGTGCACTGGTGTATACATATCCAAGCACGCATTAAAAATAAAGTCCTCTCAAGTTACACGTAAATGGTCAATAAATATTGAAATACATAGGTTGTCACTATGTAGTTGCTCTCTCTCCACTCACTTTGCAATGTATTTGGGGTGTTGTTACTATTGTTGTTGTTGTTGTTGTTGTTGTTGTGGTTGTGTTAATTGTTTTTAAGGTCCAACTACATATTGTCCACAAGAACCACACTTTGAAGCTGGGGAGTTGACTCACTGGATACAGATGCCTACTGTGAGCGTTAGTTACGTTTCTGTTATTGTGATAAAATACCGTTACCCAAATCAATTTTTAGAAGAGTTTATTTTGGCTTATAGTTGAGAGAGAGAGAGAGAGAGAGAGAGAGAGAGAGAGAGAGAGAGAGAGAGAGAGAGACCATAATGGCAGGGAAAGCATAGCAGCAGGTATCCAAAGCAGGAAGCTGATGAATCACTTTTTTTTTTTAATGTATATGTGAGGGTTTTGCCTGTGTATATATTTGTGCACATGTGTGCCTAATGCCCTTGGAGGCCAGAAGAGGGCGTCTGATCCCCCACAACAGGAGTCATAGATGGTTGTGGGCTATCACACAGGTGCTAGGAATTGAATCTGGGTAGACTCCAAGAGCAACCAGTGAGCTGAGCCATCTCACCAGGCTGATGACATTTTATCCACAAAGGAGAGCGGGAGAAGTGGGCCAAGGCTCTACATCTTCAAAGCTGGCTCTCAGTGACACACTTTCTCAAGCAAAATGGCACTTCTTAACGGTCCCATAACCAAACATCAACTGAGACCGAGTGTTCTGCACTGGACATTGTTCATCCAAACCACCACACTGTGCAAGCCTAGTGACCTGAGTTCAGAACCCCAGAACCCAGACAAAAACCAGAAACAATAATGCAACTTGTGTAGTCCCAGCACCCCCTTCTGAGACATGAGAAGCAGAGACAGGAGACTAGAAAGGCGCTCAAAGGTCAGCTGAGCCCAGTTCAGTAAGCAGTTAAGAGACTGTGTCAGGAAAGGCAAAGACCAACACCCAAAAGTTGTCCTCTGACCTCCGTACTTGCTCTGTGTTGGATAGCGTTGTGTCAATTGACACACTAGTGAAAGTCATCAGAGAGAAGAGGGAAAATACCTCCATAAGATGGAGCTGTAGGCAAACCTGTAGAGCATTTCCTTAATTAGTGCATTGTGGGTGGTGCCATCCCTGGGTTGGTGGTCCTAAGACCTATAAGAAAGCAGGCTGAGCAAGCCACAGGGAGCAAGCTAGTAAGCAGCACCCCTCCATGACCTCTACATCAGTTCATGCCTCCAGGTACCTGGCCTGTTTGAGTTCCTGTCCTGATGGACTACTAATGTGGAAGTGTAAGCCAAATAAACCCATTCCTCCTTAACTTTTGGTCATGGTGTTTCATCACAGCAATAGAAACCCTAATTAAGATAAGCACAATGAGGAGCTTCGCCGTGCCGCCCAAAGACGACAAGAAGAAGAAAGATGCCAGAAAGTCGGCCAAAAAGGACAAAGACCCAGTCAATAAGTCTGGCGGCAAGGCCAAGAAGAAGAAGTGGTCCAAAGGCAAAGTTCGGGACAAATTGAACAATCTTGTCCTGTTTGACAAAGCGACATACAACAAGCTCTGTAAGGAAGTTCCCAACTATAAGCTTATTACTCCGGCTGTGGTCTCGGAGAGATTCCGGTTCCCTGGCCAGGGCAGCCCTGCAGGAGCTCCTCAGTAAAGGACTTACCAAGCTGGTTTCAAAGCACAGTGCCCAAGTAATTTACACCAGAAACACAAAGGGTGGAGATGCCCCAGCTGCTGGTGAAGATGCATGAACAGGTTCAATCAGCTGTACATTTGGGAAAATAAAACTTTATTGAGTCAAAAAAAAAAAAAGATAAGCACAATGACACATACATGCCTATATCTACACACATGAACATGCACGCACACACACACACACACACACACACACACACACCACTCCTCACTTTAAACAGATAAAATAAAACTAAAATAGGAAAAGACATATCAACAACAACAACAAAAAAAAAAACCTAATTAAATGTATGTCCTTAAAACAAATCTTTAAAATACGTGACACACAAAAAAAGAGAATAAACTCACAGTCATAGTTGGAATATTCTGTGTCTCTCACTACTGGTAGAGGAAGTACACAGAAAATTGGGAAAGATATAATAAACCTTGGTGCTGTGGGGAAAGCTGTCAGTAAAGCGCTTGCCATGCAAGCACAGGGACCTGACTTTTGTCCCTAAAACCTTCATAAAAAGCCAGGCATGCTCTCTAACCTTAGCATGTGGGAGGCAGAAGCAGCTGGGCCCAGGAGGGTAGGGGGGGCCTTAATGGTTTGACTTTCCCCCAGTAATAATTTTTAAAGATTTATCTGATTTTCTAATTGTGTATATCTCTGTGTGTCTGTGTAGGCATGTGCACTCGAGGAAGCTGCCTACAGAAGCCAGGGGCATCAGATCCAAGGGAGCTGGCATTACAGGCAGTCATGGGCCAAACAGTGTGCTTACTGAGAATTAAACCAGGGTCCCCTGGAAGAGCACTTTGCCTTCTCAGCCACTGAGCCATCTCTCTAGCCACCTGTGATAATTAATTTTGATTGTCAACCATATTATATCAAGAAACATCTAAGACTGGAGAGATGGCTCAGCGGTTAAGAACACTGACTGTTTTTCCGAAGGTCCTGAGTTCAATTCCCAGCAACCACATGGTGACTCACAACCACCTATAGTGGGATATGATACCCTCTTCTGGTGTGTCTGAAGACAGCTACAGTGTACTTACATATAACAATAAATACATCTTTTTTAAAAAAGGAAAGAAAGAAACATCTAGGACATCCATGAGGTACCCTGTAGGGAATTTCTGGAGAGAACTAAAGAGGGAACACCCATTCTAAATATGGACGGCACCGTTGCCTGACCTGGGGATTCCCTAAGTTAAAAAGGAGAAAGGGAAGAGGACAACTGCGTGAGCCTTGCTCTGCTTCCTGGTTCACTGAGGTGTGAACAAGCAGCCTCACACACCTGCCGCCACAGCTGAGAGCCGCTCTCACCACGGCCTGCATGGTCGTGAGGATTGTACCCTCAGACTGTAAGCCAAGGTCATCCTCCCTCCCCTTACACTCCTCAGCATGTGACCGGTCAGAGCAATGAGTGAAGAAAGCAACGCCTCTCTCGCTGGAGCTGTACAGAAGCCAGGCATTGCCCCCACTTGTTAATACAATAAGCACAGGTGGCAAGTGGCACGGTGGCACAGCTTTTAGTCTCAGCTCTCAGAAGGCAGAGGCAAACAGATCTCTGAGTTCAAAACCAGCCTAGTCTACATTGTGAGCTTCAAGACAACTAGGTATACATAGAAAGACCCTGTCTTTAAAACAACAACAACAACAACAACAAAACAGACCAACACAGGACCCACGTCACTAATACAGACTTAAGTCCCAGCTATGTCACTAGCTGTGTGGTCTCAGGCAACCTCTGTTCTTCTCCTTTGTAAAACAGTTTAACTAGCGAATAGCAATCTGCCTGTGCCTTCCGTCCCACTGAGGAAAGCCCCGTCTGCTTCCATGGCTCTCCTTTTTCTGCCCGCCCCCTGTTATCGTGACCCCAGCACACTACGGATGGCTCTGTACACACCGCACTCTTTCCACAGCTGCGCTATGCAGATGAAGGAATATGTCTACTCGTGTTGAAAGGGAAAGGGTGCTGCCGGGTTGGGGAATGTCAGAAGAGGAGAATTAGGAAGGAATAGGAGGAGGAGGAAGAAGAGGTAAGAGGGACAAACAAGAAAAAAAGAGAAAGAGAAAACGAAATGGGGGGGGGATTGAGAATATTTTTTAAAACACTATACTATCTCAGTTTGAGAGATTTAGGATTTGATTTGACTAAGGGAAGAGAAGATAGATGTGAGGCAGGCAGGTGAGAGAATGGATGATAAATATTGATACATATAAAAATGAATGGGCCGGGCGTGGTGGCGCACACCTTTAATCCCAGCACTCGGGAGGCAAAGGCAGGTGGATTTCTGAGTTCGAGGCCAGCCTGGTCTACAGAGTGAGATCCAAGACAGCCAGGGCTACACAGANGATTTCTGAGTTCGAGGCCAGCCTGGTCTACAGAGTGAGATCCAAGACAGCCAGGGCTACACAGAGAAACCCTGTCTCGAAAAAACCAAAACCAAAAAAAAAAAAAAAAAAAAAGTAGCTAGATTAGATGATAAATGATAGAGATAAATAAATAGATGAGAGAGGGGGGCAGGCAGATGGATGGATAGATAGAGGGATAGACAGATAGACAGACATGGATGGATGGACAGAGGGATGTATAGATGGATGGATGGATGGATGGATGGATGGTTGGATGGCAGGCAGATGGGTAGACAGAACAAACAGAAAGGAAATGGGGACAGGACATGGCAGGATCCTGACAGAAGGATCCACTCTATCACAGACAGATTTCCTTCAGGATTTTTTGAGTTATAGGAATAAAAATTCAGATTATTTTTGCATTGCTCAGCACATAATAATGCCTAGGCAAGGCCACTGAACCAGGCTTGTTTTATAGGACACATGGGCACATGGGAATAGTCCATGGAGCCCTTACAGAGGTGGAAAAGGCTCAGTGAGGTCCTAGGTACAAGACCCATAATTGCTTTAGTATGATTCTGTCCATTTGAAAATTAGTTCGATTTATTCAACATCTGAAAGGACCCCAGGTCAATTCTGAGCACCCACAGAGTGGCTCACATCTATCTGTAACCCAGGTGTTTTGTTTTGTTTTGTTTTGGGGAGGAGGGGTCTGATGCCCTCTTCTGGTCTCCTTAGGTACTACTACATGCCTGTGGTGTGTGAACATACACACAGACAAAACACCCATACATTTTTAGTCTCTAAAATTTATGAAACATGAGAAATAGAAAATAGACCTGTCTCGTGGCATGATCTTGGCTCTTTGCCAAGGAAGATGGTAATTTCTAAACAGAGCATCTGCTATTTAGCCTTACTTGGCCACTTACTTCCTGTGTTTCCTTGAACAGGGCATGAGCCTCTTTGGGCCCCAGGATTCTTACTTCTAAAATGAGCACAATGGTGGCCATCCTTCCCTCTTTACAATGTTATGAGGAAGAGTAAACAAAAGAGAACATGTACGGTGCTTATGTTGGATTACCCCTGTCTGGTGGCCCAGGCCCCTGGCAGTGCTCTTTTCTACTGAACTGTTCTTTCTTCAGGACTGGCAAGAAGCCGTGCTCACGAGGCGGGGACCTCACCGGCTACACTCAGCCTCAGGAAAGGGCTCTTCCTCAAGCACAATCGTCAGGGCGCAAAACAAATTTATTTGCATTGTGAAACAGTCTGTCTGCTATGCGACAACAAATTAAGCTCCGGGTGACTATTCCTGTAAAACATGTCCTGCGCACAGCACTACTATTATGGGGTGGATAGACCTGGTGAAGAATCAATTAAAAACTCTGACACACGAGCTGGAGCCTGAAGACCTGTTTCGCAGGTTTACCCAGAAGAAAATAACCCTGTACCATTAGCACTTGGAAGCCAATGGAGGCAAGACTTCTGAGACACGTCCCGGGGTATGCAGGACAGACCGGCGCTTTTCTGAAGTGCTAGTTAAAGGATTACAGCTTCCCAGTCAGCATTGGACCAAAGGCAGCATGGTGGAGCAAGAGGGGATACCACCACGTGGGCCACCCGAGGACAACCGTGAGTTCTCTCAAGAAACGGAGGGACTGGGGTAGTATGGGTTGTTACGTTTGTTCCCATTTTGAAGCAAAAGCCAATGAGGAAGTTGAGGGATATTAAGTTTGAAATGTCTTTCTGTTTTCATCATCGGGACTCTTCTGTGAAAAGGTAAATCCTGGTCTCCAGAAGAGCCCCTCGACAATAAAAGGAGTGGGTTAGCAGTGGGCTAGGAATCGTGTTCATTCTGTAATAGCAAGTCCGACATTCAGCGTTCCCAGTAATTCAGACATCTGTGTAAGCCATCTTCCCAGCTCACTGCCCAAGACAGTTCCTGTCTCTCAAGCTGAATAAACACAGGAGAATTTGAGGTTCAGGCAGGATAGCTTCAGACATGGCCTACTCATGAGCGTCAGTGGCCATCAAGAAGCCAAGCAGATCAGAGGAAGCCAGGGGTCAGGTCAGCAGTGGCCGCTGTAGAGGCGCATAGTATGGGGGGTGGTGGGGACACGACTCTGCTATGCCCTGATTCTGAAGCAAAGAGAGGGGAAAACAGTGTGTAAATGGAACAGAGTGTAAACGGCATGCTCTCAAGACGTTTGTCAGAGAGAGAGAGGCAGAGAAAGCGAAGGAACCAGGTACGGGACAAGACAAGGCCTGCCCACTCCTGTGCTGAGCCTCAGTACAGGAAATACTCTCATGGGTCAGGAATCCGTTCAGTTCATACTAAAAGATACTTGGCAGTTCTGGTCATGAAGTCTGCCCTCAATATCTTTTCATTTTTTAATATAAAAAGCTAAGGAGGGGCTAGAGAACTCCCTTCTTAGCCAAGAACATGTATCACTTTATTTCAAGAAAGCTTTCTGATTCCATTCTCACTTAAGTTACTTTTTTTTAAAAAAAAAATCTTGTATTTACTTCTCAGTGTTGGGATGGAACTTGGGGCCTCATGCATGAAAGGCAAGTGCCACACGCCATGAAGCCACACTCACAGTCCTTCAGCTGCTATTTAAATCTCTTTTTGAAGGATTTATTCATTTTATGTGCGTGAGTATTTTGCCTGCGTGTATGTATGTATGTATGTGTGTATGTGTGTACGTGTGTACGTGTATGTGTATGTGTATATGTATATGATGTATGTGTATGTATGTGAATCTGTGTACCTGGTACTCAAAGAGGCCAGAAGAGGGTGACAGATTCCCCTGGAACTGGAGTTACAGATGGTTGTGAGCCACCATGTGGGTACAGGGAACTGAACTCAGGTCTTCTGGAAGGACAGCCAGTGTCGTTAACCATTGAGCCATCTCTCTATCCCTGCCATTTAAATCTTACAGTCCCTGTATTGCTTTTTTTAAAATGTAGTTTTGAAGAACAATGTGTCCATTAGCTTTCTTCATCTTCGAGAGGTTCAGAATACATGGAGGATGTGGAGTCTTAGAGCTTTGCTGAGGTTCTTGGGATGTGAAGAATCAGACCAAACTCGTGCCTGGCCTCCTCCCTACCCATGCTACCACTCTCTCCTGCATCAAATGAGCCACATAGGCTCACACCTATGACTTCATACTGTCTTTACTATTTCATTCATTTATTGTATGTATTTATGTATGCGTGTTCCACCCGCATGTGTGTATATGAGGTCAGAAGAGGGATTCAATCAGAGTTGTGGATGATGGTGAAGCCGCCCCAGAACCTCTCTGCAAGAGCGACAAGTGTTCCTAAACTCTGAGCTATCTCTCCAGCCTCAGTCCATAGCTCTCGAGTCGTGTTTCCACTACATAAAGCAACAAAAGGACTCTGTGTGTGTCACTGAAATATTTGTGAGTTAAAGGAAAACCAAGAGTAAAACCCTGAGAGCACATTAACCAGTCCTCCCACGATGGTCCTCCCTTTGTTCAAAGGAGTGGGACAGGCTTTCCTGGAAGGACCTGCTCCCCCTTCCTGCCTGGGCTATCTCCAACTCCAAACCCTTACCACAGACATGCCACTTCTTCCTTACAGAAAACCATTCGTGGGCTGGGGAGGTTGCTCCACCATTGAAATGCTTGCCAGACTCACATCTCTTTTTTTTTTTTTCCTTATGTTGTCATGGTAATTCATGTTTGTAATCCCAGGACTGGCAAGGCTGAGACAGACAGATTCTTGGGCTCAATGAACAGCCAACCTACCCTAATTCCTGGCCAATGAGAGACCTTGTCTCCAAAACAAAAAGAAAGATGGCTCCTAAGGTTGACCTGTGTATGGCTTAGACATACACACACACACACACACACACACACACACACACACACACACACCAGCCCTTCTAAAGGCAATCCAAACCACAAACATTTATTGAATATCTTTGTGAAGCTCCTGTGCCAGGTACTAGAAGTTGGCAGATGAATTCCAGACACAGTCCCTGCCCCCAAGTATCTATATAATCTATTATTACTAAAGATATCTCATAGTTTACTATGTCATATATCCTCTTTTTAAAAAAGAATTATTTATTTATTTTATGTATATAAATATATTGTAGCTGTATTCAGACACACCAGAAGAGGGCATCTGATCACTTTACAGATGGTTGTGAGCTACCATGTAGTTGCTGGGAATTGAACTCGGAACCTCTGGAAGAACAGAAGGTAGTGTTCCTAACCACTGAGCCATCTCTCCACCCTGACATATATTCTCTTCAATATTTTGTTATGGTTACAGAGAAGAGAAGAAAAAAACCTGGTAGGTCTTTCATGTTTTAGATATAAAACTACCCTGTGAGCCAGCAAGGTCAGGGATAGAAATACATTATATCTCAAAGTATATAAATCAGGTGCTCAAACACATGTGGACACATATATGCACTATTCAAACTAGCCAAAAGATAGGGGTAACCCAAAAGACCATTAGTGGGTCATTGAATAAGTAAAATGTGAACTGTCCAGACAGGAGACTATCAGTCCAACCACCGCCATTAAAGAGAACAAGACTCTGAGACATGCAACCATGTGGGTGAAATTTGAAAACATTAAACTAAGCCAAAGAAACCAGACTCGAAAAATCTGGGACTATATGATTTGATGTATATGCAGTGTGCGGAATGGACAGATCTAGAGACAGAATGTAGATGAGTTACGCTGGGAGCCAGAATGGGAGGCTTCTTAGGACAGGATTTTCTTTGAGGGCCATGAAAATCCCCAGAAACTAGATTGCAGCTGTCCTAACACTTTCCTTTTCGCTGAGACAAAGTAGCAATTCAGGGAAGAAAGGGTTGACTTTGGCTCATAGTTCTAGGGTCCGGTGCATCTAGAGGTGCATTGCGGTTTGAAGGACACAGCAGCAGGTGCATGAGGCCATGGCACCTGCAGTTGGGAAGCAGAGAGAGCAATGAATGCTCTCCTTTTGACTCAGTCTAGACCCTAACTTAGAAGGGGTCTTCACGCCTCAGTTAACTCGAACTAAAACTTCCTCACAAACATACCCAGAGGTTTGTCCCCTAAGTGACTCTAGGTCCTCCCAGGTTGACAGATCAATACTTACACAGCATTGTAAATGAACTGAACGCAAGAGAATTAATTCATCTATTTAACACAGTGCTAGCTAGTTTTATGCTGACTCGACCCAAGTCATTGGAGAGGGCCTCAACAGAAGGAAAAACCTCCATTAGATCAGGCTGTAGGCAAGCCTGTGGGGCATATTTTTTTTCATTAGTGATATGGGTGTGGCTGCCTCTAGGCTGGTAGTCCTTTGTCCTATAAGAAAGCAGACTGAGCAAGCCAGTAAGCGGCAGCCCTCCGCGTCCTTTGCTTCAGCTCCTGCCTCAGGTCCCTGCCCTGTTTGAATTCCTGCCCTGATCCTCTGATGATGAACAGTGATGTGTTAAGGCTTTACCCTTTCCTCCCTAAGTTGCTTTGGTCACTGTGTTTCATAACAATGGCAAGAGGAACCCATGGTTAATTCTAGGATATGTGAATTTTACCAATTATAAACAAAGGAAGGGAAAGATGGACAAAGTGGGGGGGGGGGGAGGAGCTCTAAAGAGGCCGTGGGGCGTGTGGAAGTTAACTGGTGGCATCAAGAGAGGATCAGCTCTTTTCAAGTCAGGATGACTTTGGATTTGGTTGTAAACGATGTGCAGCAGCCTAGAAAGGCCTTCAAGTCAGAGGATGACTTGGCTGTGGTTTGCACTGGACACTTGAACAGAGGACTAGAGAGTACGGAAAACGGATTCACAAAGGCAATACGTGAAGGCTACTGGCACAGAGAGCGATCGTGAAGAACGTCCCAGGTGTAAAACATCTGCCAAATCATTTTTTCAGCTAAGTCACTAGAAATGCCCTCTGACAAATTCAAATCCAGAAATACCAGCTAGGATGGAAGGAAAAAAAGTCCTTTTCAAACTGATTTTTAAAACAGCATAAGCCCATCGTTTAACACACCCCACGAGCTTTGGCATCCAAATTAACCTACTTCCTCTTCCTGTGGGGATTACTCATAAGAACTTGCCCCAGCACCAGCACCTCACCAAAGCAGCAAGCCTATTTTTGACAAGAACAAACTGTAGTCAGAAGATGGGTTTGGAAGCAGAGCTTGGAGGCAAAGCTGACGCGTCAGGTTTGGTCACATTAGCATGCTGAAAATAGTGCACACTGCCTTTGTTAACACTGCCAGTTAGACCCACTTGTTTATACAGCATCCAAACTGAAAGAAAGGCTGGCGAGATGCTCCAGCTGTTAAGAGCACTTGTTCCTCTTTCAAAGGACTGGGTTCCCAGCACCCACACTGAGCAACTCACAATTGCCTATGGTTCCAGCTATAGGGAATCCAATGCTCTCTTCTGGCCTCCAGGGGACCCTGCGCACACACATGCATACACACAGAACAAGAGACACACATAAACATAAATGAAATAATTCTTTCTGCAATTTTTGAATGAAGACAGAACAAAAGACAGTGATCTGTTTCTCTCTGTGTAAGCTCTAACATCGTATGTCCTAACAGAGCCAATCCAGTCAAACTGCGGGTGGGATTCAGACCTTAGTCTTGTTTCAGTGAATTTGTCTGCCAGCTTTGCCTTGCTGTGCTAGAGAAATCAACCACTCAGATAGAAAACCAAGGCCCAAGGGGTTTTCTGGATTCTCAGTGACAAAACTAGAACTTCTAAGCACCCAACTTCCAATGTCACCAAAACCATTGCCAAAGTCCCTCCTCAGGCACAGACTCGGTTTCATTTGGAAAGTGAGAAGATAACAGAGTCGTGATGTGGAGGGACGATCATATGACACACACAACATAGAGGAAATACAGTGAGCCTCCACTGGCCTTAGGTTTCCCATAAATAAGATCCTAAGGCTCCATTCATGTCTAAGGCAGATTCAGACGAGTCAAAAACACTCAGGAAAAAGCACACAACTGTTCTGATCACTAACAGCTTCCTCCCTTGTGTTAGTCTTGGAGCAAGACCATGGAGTTTACCTTCTAAGTATGTGGTTAGGCATCCTAAGTATGTGGTTGTAGTATATAGGCACACTGCACTAGTTACATGCATGAACTAAAGCATTTTATGTGAGGGACTTGAACATCCAGAAGTTGAGCATCTGGAAGAATCCTAGAACCAATTCCCTATCAATATGAACGGTTGCCTGTGCATTCAAGAGAGTTCTCAGACTTTTGATTTCAAGTGTGTACCCTGACCGTGTGGCGGTTTTCAGGAAAGCTGTGGAAGAATTTTTTTTTTTCCTTTTCTTTCCCAAGCAATTCAGTAAACAAATCCTCCTGAGGTCCAGCACATCCTAGGCTGGGCTTTGGGATGCAGAGAGAAAGCTGGTCTAGGATGGTCTCTAGAGATGCTCACAAGCTCCAGGCTGAGCAGAGGGTGTGTCGTAGAAGATAACCTGTCTCGCACAATGGGACTAATAATTACAGGTCCCAGTATCTAAGAGTGAGAGGTTTGCAAACATTATCTTACATTCTTACAGGAAAAACCTCAGGGAGAGTATTATTATCCCTGCTTTAAAGATAAGGAAAAGTAAAACCTAAGCAGCAGGACCTTGTGGAATTTAGCCAAGGCCACCCAGCCAGAACTAGCAGAACAAAAAGCAAACCAAACCTTGAACAAGGTCACTCAGCTCCAGTAGCTCTGTCATTCTGTTGATCCCAGGGCCCCTTTCAGTATGAGCAGAATTAAAAGGAAGGGAGGAAGGGAGGAAGGAAGGAAGGAAGGAAGGAAGGAAGGAAGGAAGGAAGGAAGGAAGGAAGGAAGGGAGGAAAGCCTGTCCTCTTTGTGGGTGGACTGAAA
>NC_034595.1:11266126-11271825 GCF_900095145.1 Mus pahari | reverse complement strand
GAGGGAGGGAGGGAGGGCGGAAGGAAGGAAGGAAGGAAGGAAGGAAGGAAGGAAGGAAGGAAGGAAGGAAGGAAGGAAGGAAGGGGAAGGAAGGACTAGCCATGAACTTAACTCACACAACACCCTCAGCCAGCTTATCTGCATTTAGAACACACTGTAGATAGAAAGGTAAGCACGGGTTGCTTGCCTCTGGAATTCTGCATAGACTGGAGTGGCAGGGCCTAAAGGAACAGAGAATGACAGTTCAACTCCAGCTAACCTGGTGTGGTGAACAAAAAGGCCTGGAAGTCAGAGAGACTTTGAGAATCCCAGCTGAAAGGCTATTTACCACGTCACATGCTGCAAATCCCCGACGACCAGCTGTGTATCTATTAAACTTAAGTAGGATAGACTTGGGCGTTTATGTCGATGGGTGATTCTTCCTCCGCTCCTTATGGTGGTGGTGAAAGTGGCGAAGTCATACCCTGGTAACAACGTTGCAAACTGGTGCTGCCTGTTTAGCAAACACAACCTGTAGCAATGACTATAAAGTGTTTTATCGCCTGGGATGTAGTCACGCCGTTTGCAGGAGGTGATTCAAGAGAAGAGAAAAATTACATGCACAGAAGTGTCTATTACGTCTGAAAGTGGAAAATACTGAAAGCACTAAGTAGAAATGGTGATGTGGTGACTTTATGAAGACTCATATGCCTATGTTCACCTGCTTAGGGCTCAGGGGTTAAGAATATGATCTCTGGAACTTACAGTTGGTGTAATTGACTGTGAGACTCTGGGAAAGCTGCCGAACTGCTGAATGCCTCTATCTCCACATCTGGAGAGCGGGAGGTGATAACAATATCTACTCTGTGGGGTTGCTTCGGAGATCAAATGACTTAATTACATTCATTAAAGGGCTTTTAATAGTGCCTCTCCATAGACTGATATCACTGTTTTGATATGCAAATGAAATGGCCTGATACTCCCACCTCATCTACTGTAAGGCTCCCCATCTCGGTCAGGCCTTGATATCCTGTGATAAATCCAAGACCCTCAGGACATTTCTCCAGCCCTATCTGCAGTCAGTACAGTATTTTTTCTTCCAGACTTAAGGAGAAAGGAGTGTGCTCAGCTTGCTCATACTGTACACTCGGTGTGACGCCTATGGTTGTTATTCTGTTGTTGTTGAGACAGGTGATCCATGGGTCTTCTTTTTAATTTTTACTGTGTGTGTGTATGTGTGTGTGTGTGTTGCACATGGTCGCGGCGCTCATGTGGACACCACAGGAGTTAGTCCTTCCCTTCCATTATATGGTGTTCTGAGGATCAAACTCAGGTTGTCAGACTTGGCAGCAAGCACTTTTAGCCATCTTGCTGGTCCCCAGTGTCATTCTCGAATTTCCATGATCATCACTAGACTTTTCTCTTTTGTGGTAACTCTGCCATACCCACGCCTGGACGGACAGCTCTTGGTATACATATGAACTCACACACATATGCACACGCACACCCAGCTGCCTTTGGCCAGTCACTTTTTCATGGGGCCTGAGTCCTGTTGCTGAGTACCTGGGGAGTCCCTTTCCTCCCTCTCCACTCCAAATTTCCTGCCTTACAGAGTCATTCTTTCAGGAGACAACCCCGCCCCAATGACGACGACAGACAGCATTCCTTGAAAGTCTGATATTCTCCAGGTATCTCAAGCTTTCAGAGCAGTTCTCACAATGTACCTTGGACATAGGCACCACTGTGGGAACTGGAGCCTGCGAAAGTCTTATATGTGTTGTTTTTTAAGATATTTATTTATGGGAGTGCGTGTTATCCTGCATGTATGTCTGTGCACTACATGCGAACACAGAGCTTTCGGAGAGCATCAGGTCTCCTGAAACTGGAGTTATAGATTGCTGTGAGCTGTCAGATGGGTGCTAGGTATTGATCCTGGGTCCTTTGGAAGAACATCCTGCATTTTTAACCACTGTGTCATCTCCAGCACCGAAAGGCTTATATGTTAAGGATTTTTTTTAAAGATTTATTTATTTATTTTATGTATATGAGTACACTGTGGCTATCTTCAGACACATCGGAAGAGGGCATCAGATCCCATTACAGATGGTTGTGAGCCACCATGTGGTTGCTGGGAGTTGAGCTCCGGACCTCTAGAAGAGCAGTCAGTGCTTTTAACCGCTGAGCCGTCTTTCCAGCCCATATGTTAAGGATTCTGTTTGAGACCCATCCCCCACCATCAGAACAAGCTGATATTTTAACCACGTTTGCCTGTCTCCAAGCCCATACTTGGAACTGTGGCTCTTCCTTGCCTCCCCAGGTAGGGATACAAGCAAGGTGCTTAGACTGAATGGTGACAAAGGCCAAAGCAAGCTTGCACCACCATAGTCAGAATCCTCACACGAGGTTATGTCTGCCGATGGCAAAGCCTTGAAACAATATGCTGTGCAGAGTGAGAAAACTGCATAGTTTAGCCCTAAATAGTTGCCTCTGGTCATGGTTGTTGCATGAGCCCCACAGTGTTAGTTCTAAAAACTGTATCCTCTGCTTGAGAGATGGCTCAGTGTGGTTATGAACATCTACTGATCTTCCAGAGGATCTGAGTTTCATTCCTAGCACCCACATCAGGCAGCTCATAACCATCTGTAACTCCAAAATTTCCGGTTTCATTTGCATGAACACTGGGGAGTTTAGTCCAAATTTATATTGCTGCAAAAGACCTGGGAAAGCGGGGGCTAAAGTTGGGTAGAGTTAAGAGGACCACCACTAGTTATAAACTTGCATTAAAAACAAACTAACTAAACTTGGGTTGGTGGTGCATGCCTTTAATCCCAGCACTTGGGAGACAGAGGCAGGTGGATCTCTGTGAGTTCAAGTCCTGCCTGGTCTACAAAGGAGTTCCAGGACAGCCAGAACTCCACCACAAGGCCTTACCTCAAACAAAAACTAAACAAAGCAAAGCAAAATGAAACAAACTAACTGATGAGCATGGTGCCCACCTTTCATCCCTGTGCTTAGGCGGTAGAAGCAGGTGGATCTCTGAGAGATTTGGTAACAGTCTGGTCTACATAGTGAGTTCTAGGCCAGACAGAGCCTCAAACTGAGGCCTTACCTAAAGAACCACCACCAGAAAAACCCTGTGCGCCCCTGCCAAATAGTCCTGACATAATTACAGCAGATGGATCATTGAAATTGATGGGAGGGTCCACTCAGTCCCACTCACTCGATCACATGACTTAAGACAGGCATTCTAACAGCAAGTCAATGGTGGTGTGGAACAGTAAGATGTCATTATATGAAGTTGAGTCAATTGAGGTTCCAGGAAAGAGAGAGGTGAGAAGGAGGGATGGAAGGAGGGGGTGGAGAGAGGGAGGGAGGGGGGAAGGAGGGAGGGAAGGGGGAGGAAGGAGGGTGAGGGAGAGAGGGAAGGAAGGGAGGAAGAAAGGAAAGAAGGAAGGAAGGAAGGAAGGAAGGAAGGAAGGAANGAGAGAGGGAAGGAAGGGAGGAAGAAAGGAAAGAAGGAAGGAAGGAAGGAAGGAAGGAAGGAAGGAAGGAAGGAAGGAAGGAAGGAAGGAAGGAACTGGATCCTTTACAACATACACAGGTTACATGTTGAATTCTAGGTATAAAAACAAAAGCAATTGCTATAATACAAATTTTAAAAGGAGGGGCTGGAGAGATGGCTCATCAATTAAAAGCACTTGCTGCGCTTGCAGAGGATCTGAGCTCTGTTCCCAATGCCCACACCAATCAGGCCACAAACCACCCTTAAATCCACCTCCAGGGGTCACATGCTTTCTTCTGACCCCTGAAGCTACCTGCACTCAAGTGCACATGCTCTGCACCCTACAGTTAAAAAAATAAAATAAATCTTTAAAATTTTCTAAAAGAAAGCATGGCAGAGTATCTTCTTGTACTTAGGGCAAGCATCAGTTTTCAAAATAGAATATCAAGAAGTATAAACTAACAACTTGATAGGCAATTTCATTAAGGTGAAACACTTTTAATAACCAAAAGACCAAAATCATAAGATTAAGAAGGGAAACCACAGATTAGTAGAGAATAACTAAAGATACACATATCTTTGTCAAAGGACTAGTATACATCATATGTAAAGACCCTTAACAAATCAATTTAAAAAAATCAATCCCATAACAAAATAGGCTAAAGACTGAAGAGAAATATTGAAATGGTCAGTATATAAAGAAGTACTTATTATTATTATTCATCAGGATTGTGTAAATTAAAGCTATACATACCTCTCCCTTATCATTTACAGTAATTTAAACAATGATATTGTCTGGTGTTGGCAAATATATAGAACAATTGGAATTCTCAGATACTGGATGGCATTAATTAAAGTAAATCTTATGTCTAAGCAACGCCAGTCCGCATAGACACGAGACAGCTATTCGTCAGCGTGTGTGTGTCGGAGACTTTGCCTCGCTTACAAGAGCTAAGTGATAGCAACCTGAATGTCCCCCAGCAGCAGTGGGGCACTCATCTGTGGGATACAATGACAAGGGACAAGGGACTGCCTACAGGTATAACAAGGAGGGTCACAGACATAAAGAGTCTTTGGTTCCATTTATATGAGGCTTTGAATGAGATGATGGGAGGAGAATTATGGGAGTCATTGGCTGAGAAGGGAGCCTTCTGCAGAAATGGAGCTGATCCATTTATTAATCTGTCCTAAATTTCTTCTTACTTGTGCTGTATTTTAGAGGTAGGGCCTCTTTGTGTAGTGAGAAAATTCAAGCGCATAATCCTCTTGCCTTAGCCTCTAGACTGCTGAGTAGACAAGTGTGGGCCACCGTATCTGGGCCTGGGTGCAGTCTTCACTTGGATCCAGTGGGAGGGGGTGGCTTTAAGAGTGCCTACAGTCTAAAAATGATTAAAACAACTGGAATGAATCCCAGTTCGTAGCCAAACTCGAGGGTGCTGCATTTTGTGTATATTAGGCTTAACCGTTTCTTCCAGTCTCTTTCTTCTCTCTTTCTTCTCCTCTTTGTGTTTCTCTAAAGTGTGAGAATATTGTGTATGTGTGTGTGTGTGTTTGTGTCATGTTGTTTCGATTAACTCTACTTCCTCACATATTAATTCTCTTCGTCACTCTTGGCTGAGGCTTTTTTGGACTTTAGAAATCTGTTAAGCTTACAATGACTGGTGACACAGTGTCAGTAGCCTCCCCTCACTGTGGAGAGGACATGCTAGTATGTCCCGGTAGAGAGTCCTGGACCCTTGAGGGCCCTTGAGTGTAGTCTTCACTCTACTTGGGATAGATGCTTTGTCTTTCCTGAGAGACAGAGAAGAAAGTGCAGGCAAGTGCGGCTGCACCGGGCAGTCTGGCATCACCTCGTTCCTAAGCTTGTACTTATTAGAAATTCAAAGTCCTCCCTCCACCCAGGTCATCAAAATCAGAAAGTCTGGGCGGGCCCTCAGTCTGCTTTCGCCCATCGTCTAGGTCCCTTGGCTGGAGACTGGGAGGGACTGTCCCAGAGAATGCCCCAGTTAACTTCCCGAACAACCACGGAGGTTTCTTCATCCCTGTGCCTGTCAATCACCATTTCCCATTTTCGGGAGACTCCTGGCACATTTAAAAAAAACATAGCCGGGCGTGGTGGTGCACACCTTTAATCCCAGCACTCAGGAGGCAGAGGCAGGCAGATTTCTGAGTTCGAGGCCAGCCTGGTCTACAGAGTGAGTTCCAGGACAGCCAGGGC
>NC_034595.1:11256840-11265631 GCF_900095145.1 Mus pahari | reverse complement strand
CTCTCTCTCTCTCTCTCTCTCTCTCTCTCTCTCTCTCTCTCTCTCTCTCTCTCTCTCTTATGTGTGTATAGGTATACTTGTTTGTGATGAGAGAGTACCACTAGCTTTTCCTAATTGGTCTTCACCTTATTTTATTTAAACATTTGCTTTTGTTTTTATTTAAGTGTATGGGTCTCTCTGTGTCTATGCTATGTGAGTATGGGTACCCCTGGAGGACAGAAGAGGGTGTCAGGTCCCCTGAAGCTACATAGGCAATTGTGACCCTCAGGGGATGGGTACTAGGAACGGAACTTGGGTCCTCTGGAAGAGTACCAAGAGCTCCTAGCTGCTCACCATCACTTCATCCCCTCCACTTGATTTTTTCCAAACAAGGTCTCTCTGGCTGGCCAGCAAACTCCAGGAATTGTGGTGTCTGTCACCCCGGGGCTGGGCTTGCAGATGCGTGTCAGCAGAGCTGGCTTTTTATGTGGGTTTGGGGCATCTGAACTCAGCACCTCATGCCTGCAGAGCAAACATCATAGCCGCTGAGCCATTTCCCCACCAATGGCTGTTTCCCTGAGCGTGAGGTGAGGTGATTCTGTGGGCTCACTCTTCACTACATTGTTGTGGGGTTCTTTCCCACATACATGGGGGGTTCATTGTGATGGAGTTCACTGAGTTATTTTTCTCCCTTATGCCTTTGGGGGGGTCTTAAGAAAATCAAGGTCATGAGGCTTCCTGGTATTTTCTCCTCTGCACACTTCCCCCAGACAACCCCCAATACTAGTTTTCAAGTATCCACTACGAATAAGAAGCATCTAACTACCCCAGCTCCCTCCCCAGCCACTAAGCACGAATATTTAAAACCTGGCTCTTTTGCTATGAATCCAGACTGTAGACGCTGCTGTCTGATAAAAGGCTATATCAAACCAGAAGAAGGTCAGAAAAGTGGGCATGAGAGGCTAGCGCGACAGCTTAGTGCTTGAGAGCTGAGAGCTTCAGTGCTTCGTCTTCAGGAGACTCTCGTTCCCAGCGCGCATGCCCAGTGGCTCTCAAACACCTATAGCTCCAGCTCTGAGGGAATCCAGTGCTCGCATCCAGCGCTCGCTTCTGGACTCTGCAGGTACTTGCTGTGTATGCATATCTCCCCTCATGCGTGATTATAAATAAAATAAATCTCAGCTATCCTCTTGGTGACTCAAAGAGACCATCATATCTTTATTTTGTTTACGAAGTCCCTGGAGATGTTCTTACAAGGAAAACTCTGAATCAGCTGCTCGGGGAGGGGGCAAGGGAAGGATCCAGGAATCGACTGATTCTTTGTTGAAGGCAAAGCTTCCTCAAGTTGTAGGTAAGCCAGACATCAAACAGTGCCCGCAGGATCCCCACTAGACCCCAGATCTGCCACAGACAGCCTCCAGGATCTCAATCTCAACTCTCACCATGCCTCAGTTGCTTCATCTGAGTTCCCGGATTCTCATCTCCATCTACAAATTATTTAAGCCAATCATATTATTTCCACAGAATGCTCATCCGACAAGCAGTTCTTCAGTTCAGAGAATGACCACAGCCCTGTTTAGCCACCTAACAAGCTAGATAACAGCCCTGCCCTGCTTCTGTGGAAATATGATGAGAAAGATAAACTAAAGATGGGAGAGTCCGGTAAATAAATGTGCTGATGGGAAAGCCAAGGTCACGCTGCAAGCGAATGGAAAATGACGGATGGAAGTGATGGGGTCTTTCCTCCAGGGAACTGTTTTCAGATTGTCACCTGAGAGATGAGGTGGGGAGAGAGATGACACTGGCCAAGGCAAGTGGAGAGTTAAAAAACACGGCAGAAGGACCTGAGCAAAAAGAAGCACGAGGCTCAGACAGGACCAAGAGTAGGTCAAGAGCACAGATGATCGGTGGCGGGGGGGGGGGGAGGCAGAGATTTTGAGCTTTGCAAAGCACTGGGTGCCTCACGTGCCATGGGCGTGGGTGCCTCTCTAGGACAAGCCCCATGGTGTCTGAAGAAAGGGCTGGGGTGGAGTTGGAATGTAGGAAGATCACTTCTGCTAGTGATGTGCAGCAGTTAGGCCAGGGAGCCCAAGACCAAACGTTAAGGACATCAGGAAAAAGCCTTGTAAGAGCCTGAGCAATAGATGGCGAGAGCCCAGCCAGGGACAGCCATGATGGGAAAGGAGATAACGGGAGGAATCAGGACAGAGGAGGGAGGGGAAAATGGACAGGCTGGATGAGGCGAGCGAGCAGCAAAAGCGAACAGGAGTCCTAGTGACCGACATAACGCACACATGCTTATGTCCTATTCGTGTGTCTGTGGGTTCACGAGGCTCAAACTCACTCAGCCGGCCTTGGTACCTGACTAAAAGTCAAAATCAAGCCGACTCCAAGCAGCTTCCATCCAGGGATCCAGGCAGAAGGCAGATCAGCCACCCGTAGCACCTGTGGCTTTGGAAACCCCAGCACAGTGCCGTGAGAGCCTGTTAGGAACTGTCGCATGGCCATTCCCTTGTTGAAAGTAAGACCCAAAGAGGAGCTGAGTCTAAGAAAGAGACTCTCTGAGCAGAAATGGTGAGGGACTGTGGTTACTGCCTAACAATAATATAGTCTAGAACAGGAAGCCAGGCCAGCTCCAGGGAGGCACCCACAGAAGTAAAGAACACAGAAGGGAGGGAGGGGGAAAAAAGCCTCTCTGGGGAGGCTGGAGAAGATGCAGAGAAGCTTCTCAAGCATGCTGAGTGGATTGCCACTGAGAGGTCCCAGTATCACAACGGCATCTGGCTAGATGGTCCCCAGGGCTCAGTAATGATGGGGTGAGATGGTCTTGGTGAGTCATGAGTGTGAGGTTGGTCAGGAGAAGGAATGAGATCACCCATGGAGAATCTGCAGAGTTGGACATGAAACAGGCCTCCCACAGCACAGTCGGAACGTCGGAGTAAGGCTCGTGGGGAAAAGATGCCCGCAGAAGAGACGAGGAACGTGGCTTCTAGGAACTAAGGATGGAGTGGTTTAAGAGAGTGTTCAAGAGATTCAAGCACCCAAACAAAACTCAATGGTTCTGACAGCCGGAGACCAATTTCTGAAGCTTGGGGTGATCAAAGACTCCCAGACTTCCTCCCTGGGAGTGTATGTAGCTCTGTCAGAGTGCTTACCTAGCATGTGTGACTAAGATAGACTTTAAGACAACAGATGAAAGGGATTGGAGATGTGGTTCAGCAGTTAAGAGCACTTAATGCTCTAGAAGATCCAAGTTCAATTCCCAGACCTGGCATCTGACGGTCACCTATAATTCCAGCTGCAGGAAGAGTCCACAGGACACCTCTGACCTTCTGACCTATACCAAAGATGTACATACACATGTGGGCAGAGAGGGGGGAGAGGGAGGGGGAAGAGAGAGAGGAGGAGAGGGGGAAGGAGAGGGAGGGGGAGAGGGAGGGAGAGAGAAATAGAAACGGACACAGACACATACAAAAGAATCAATTTTTTTTTTTTAAGATAGCAAATGGGTGTTGGGAGTGTAGCTCAGTGGTAGAGCGCTTGCCTAGCAAGTGCAAGGCCCTGGGTTCGGGTCTGCAGCTCCAGAAACAAAAACAAAAAAACAAAAACAAAAAACAAGGTAACTAAAGATAGCAAATATGAAAGGAATTATTTTTTTTAAAAGACAGCAAATGTAGAAAACACTTTCAAAGAAACCCAATAACCTGCCCCTACCCTTGTATCTATTCTTCGGGGATAGAGGATGGACCAGGAAATCAGGAAGATAACTTTTGCCACGGTGCAGATTAGCCCAGAGTTGGAGGATACCAGGGAAAACCCTGACCAAGCTACAGATAGAAGGCTAAGTCCCTCTCAAGAGCCACTCAAAGGACAGGTTTCTCGTCGAGTAAGATGCAAACCCTAAGTGCACTGTGAGTGTAGCATCTTCTCAAAGTGAGCACACCTGTGTGAGCACCTGCATCCCCCCAAAGCCCTCCATCTGCCCCCTCTGTTCGCTGATGCCCTGAACCCCCAAAAGTTTGGAACTAGGGAGCTTCCTGTATCAGAAGCTTCCAACCCCTCATAGCTCCTCCTCACCCCCAAGCCTTCTTTAGCTCACTAAGCTGCTTTGGTTCATCTGTTCTTCCGTCTGGCTGTCATCCTTTGAATGAACTTGTTTGGAGAGCTCATGTGTTCTACGCTGTACACAGGGGGCAGGGAGAGAATGCAAAGGCCAGCGACACCAGACTTGGAGCTAAAAAGACAGGCATGCCCAAGGGCAGTTGGCAAACAGTGTGGTGACCGTAATGACGGAGGGGTGCGGGGTTTGGGTGGAGAGGGTGTGTGCTTCAACAGTCAGGCGGCAGCACTTAGGAAAATAATTGGAACTGCGTGGGCGAGATCATCAGGACTTCCAAGTCGGATGGGATGGAAGAGAGAGAACTGGCTTTCTCTTGGTTACATTATGGACTTCTGTGGATGAACTTGGTCGCTCACGGCTGATTGTCGGCAGAAAAGCTGTAGCCCTTGCGTTCAAGAGACCCTAACAAATCAGATCAACAGTGCCGCAGCTGAACAGTAGAGGGCGCTGAAGATTTGTGCTTGACGCTAAAATTATGCACCCCCTCCAGCACCACCACGGGGGCCCCCAAATTTCATGAAAGTTCTTCTGAAAATAGATAAGGATGCAGAGTGTACTGGGTATGGTCAGAGTCACACAGCTCCTCAGGAGCAGAGGGAGCCTGGTCCCCCAAGCTCATCCAAGTCACTCTGCTGCTCTCAACTTTTCCTAAAATCCAGGTGCTTCGTGCACCTTTTTGTTTGAATTTCCTTCTCTCCTTTTCTTTAAGAGATGACGGTGAAGGGAAAGTGAGCCATGGTGTAGAGGTGTGTGTATGTATAAATGTCTTGCAAATGGTGTATGATTGGCCTGTGCGTTCCTTTTCTTCCTGCCTCTAAATGAAGTAGGTGGCTCAAAACAAGGGTGTGTCTCAGCTTGAGTGTAAGCTCTGCCTCTTCTTGGTGTGATCCTAGATCCATATTTCCAAGTCCTTGAAGCCCCTGACTGTAAAGCCTGGAGCTGTTCATATTTATCCTCCAAAAGTGTCTGCAGAACAGAGAGAACTGATGTAAACTTGCCCCAAACGGTCTCCAGCAAGGAGCAGGTAGGCGCTCCATCCAACTGTATCCCTGTCGGCTGTCTTGGCCCTTGTGGCCCTTTGTAGCAAGTCTTAGCTCTGTCATAAATGACACAGGTCCCTTCTCTGTCACCAGTCAAACAAGGGCCATAACCCCACTGTTACTCTTACTTCTACTACTACCAAAATTAATGACTTTAGTTCATTCAGCAAGATAATTTTCTGCTGTCCTACTATGCTTTGGGAACAGTGCTGAGTCCTAGAACGAGATGGATGAGTGGATCAGAGTTAAATGCCTCAGAGTCTAGCAAGCAAGGGTGCTGTATAAGCTCATAGTTGTAGCAAATTCTCAGAGACCATATTAGAAAAAGGCCTGGCGCTGTTGGACATGTTAGCTACTCTAGGGGCTGAGACAGTGGGATCACGAGGTCCAGGGCAGCCTTGACAACTCAGTGAAACCTTATCTGAAAGGAGGTTCGGGTATAGGAATGGGGAGTGGTTCAGTAGCAGAGTATTTACCTGTCTTAGTCAGGGTTTCTGTTCCTGCGCAAACATCATGACCAAGAAGCAAGTTGGGGAGGAAAGGGTTTATTCAGCTTACACTTCCACATTGCTGTTCATCACCAAGGAAGTCAGGATTGGAACTCAAACAGGTCAGGGAACAGGAGCTGATGCAGAGGCCATGGAGGGATGTTCTTTACTGGCTTGCTTCCCCTGTCTTGCTCAGCCTGCTCTCTTATAGAACCCAAGACTACCAGCCCAGAGATGGTCCCACCCACAAGGGGCCCTCCCTCCTTGATCACTAATTGAGAAAATGCCTTACAGCTGGATCTCATGGAGGCATTTCCCCAACTGAAGCTCCTTTCTCTGTGATAACTCCAGCCTGTGTCAAGTTGACACACAAAACCAGCCAGTACATTACCTAACGTGCGCAGAACTCTGGGCTCAATCTCCAGGTTTGTAAATAAGGTTGAAAAAGAAAGCATTAGAAAGAACACAGGTCAGAGGGTCCCAGGACCACTGCTCTTTCCAGTGTTTTCTTCCTAACAAGAGGAGGTAGCATCTCATCTCTTTGAGGGCTACAGAGTTTGCCAGATTCACTCCCCCTATGTTAGAAGCAGTTCATAGACTCAGGAATCCCAGTGGACCATCTAGGGCACGTGTCAGACACAGCTCTTATCTCTACCTCAGGGCTCCCAGGCCCAAGATGCCTCTTGGTCCTCTCTCAGATGCCCTCTACTGAAATCCAATGGGGCTTAGCTAGGTAGGCCGGTATATTCAGGGCTCCTTGAAAAGAAGCCAACATTATGACAACTGGAAGATGGTAGGAGGTGCCCAACTGACACAGGCGGGCTAGAAGAGGGAGCACCTCACAAGTCCAGACCTGGTTGTCCCCTCCTTGCCTACCACTTAAGGTCCATGGTTCCCTTTCTCCCTGCATCCAGCCCCCTGGGGAGCTGTGGCTAGCTATGTCCCTGCAGGTAGGTTCTGTGTCTGTGTTTTGTCTGACCCCAGTTCCTGGCGCAGAGCCTGGGAGAGAAGACCTCACTCAGTCAATGTTTGCTAAATTGAATTGAACCGAGTTGCACGGAGGCCAGAATTATTGACCTTTCCAGGCAATGTTTTTGTTTTCCTGTCTTTGCAGGAAGCACGGGGCACACTCAAAATAGGTAATCGGAGGGTGTGTCATGGAGAGATTACTGAGAGAGGGGGCTGAACAGGTTCAAGGAAATAAAGATGAGAAAGCATGCAGGCATCTGCAGTTACTGCTTCTCCAAACTTGAAGGCCCAGAGGAGATCTGGGGAAGAACGTGGCAAGCTGCCAAAAGGCAGCCAGTGGGTGGGGTGAAGTAAAAATCCACCCCACGTTCTCCTTCGCTCTCCCGCATCCTGATGTTGTCGTCTCTTGTTGGTTGGACACAAATAGAAGCCAAAAAAGCCCAGGGCATGAGCCATAAAAGGCAGCTAGCTTCTCTGAGCTTACAGCAAAGGGATGAAAATCAGGAACATAGGCAGATGGGGGTATAAAGAATGCCAGACACAAGTAAATGGCTTTTCCCCAGAACACTCCGCTCTGCACTGGCATCAGAACTGCTTCTCCTTCTTTTGATGGTTGGTTGGTTTTAAGACAGGGTCTACCTGTATAGCCCTGGTTCTCCTTGAATTTGCTCTGTAGACCAAACTCACAATGTCTACCTGCCTCTCTCTGCCTCCCAAGTGCTAGGATTAAAGGCACATTCTGTCTGTCACCTTATAACAGTCTATGGCCCTGTGGTAGTCCTGGCTGTCCTGGAACTTACTCTGTAGACCAAGATGGCCTTGAACTCAGAAACCCTCCTGCCTCTGCCTCTCAAGTGCTGGGATTCAAGGCATGTGCCACCACTGCCTGGCTAGGGGATTATCTTAACTTGTGTTAGTTATTAAGTGAGATAGGAAGACCAGCCCACTGTGGGTGGCACCATCCCCTGGCTGGAATCATGGACTGTATAAGTGGAGAAATGCAGCTGAGCAGCAGCAGCAGGACCTCATTACTCTCTATTCATGATCATGAGTTTAATGTGGCAAGCTGCTTCAAGTTCCTGTGGCCTTGACTTCTTTACTGTAATGCATTACAACCTGGAGCTATGGACTGAAAAAATAAGCCCTTATTTTTTTGGTCAGGGTATTTTATCAAAGCAACAGAAAAAGAACTAAGGGGCTGGAGAGATGGCTCAGTGGGTAAGAGCACCTGACTGCTCTTCAGAAGGTCCGGAGTTCAAATCCCAGCAACCACACGGTGGCTCATAACCATCCGCAACAAGATCTGACTCCCTCTTCTGGAGTGTCTGAAGACAGCTACAGTGTACTTACATAAAATAAATAAAAAACGAACAACAAAAAAAAAAAAGCATTTTAAAAAAAAAAAAAGAAAAAGAAAAAGAACTAAGACCTGCCCCCTTCTGTTCATCTCTGACCCCTCTAAGAGCAGATCACTCATGTCCCACTTGCCTCGACATCCTAGTGCATGCAGAGTACCTTCTAGCCACCACAGATGCGTGGGTAGGTGAGAGGACAGATAAGCCGAATTAACTGTGGCTTTTTGTACGGGAAGAGATCGTCCAGGAGAAGATACCAGGCTCATTAAACTCATTAAACTCACTAAGTTAACAGGAGCTAAGTCAGACTTTAGAACTGGAAGAGAATTCCAGGTAGGCCCACATGTTCTGTGCCCACGTGCCAATCAAGAACAATGCTAGCCTGGAGAGAGGGGGTCAATGGTTGGGGAAGTACTCCCTTGCAGAGGACTAGAGTTCAGTTCCCATCCATCCATGGAACAGCCACTCCAGCTGCAGGGGATCCAATACTACTACTGGTCTCTGAAGACACCTGAACTCATGTGGATTAACCCTCACATAAACATATACACATCGTTAAAGATAGTAAAAAATGATCTTTAGAAAAAGGAAAGGCTTGACGCCTAGAATGTCTGGATGATGTCCAGAGATAGCATTTCATCAAATGGTTCTTTCAGGCTCCATGGGAAAGAGTCTTGGATTTCCTAGGTGCTGCTGAAACAGCTATATGAGCGTACCTTTTCTATAGAATTACTTTCTCATTAGATCCATTCTTATCTCCTTGTACAAAGCTCAAGTCTAAGTGGATCAAAGACCTCCACATAAAACCAGAGACACTGAAATTGATAGAGGAGAAAGTGG
>NC_034595.1:11242882-11255560 GCF_900095145.1 Mus pahari | reverse complement strand
GCCCCTTGGTCTTGCAAACTTTATATGACCCAGCACAAGGCAAGGCCTGGGCCAAGTAGTGGGAGTGGGTGGGTAGGGGAGCAGAGGTGGGGGGAGGGTATAGGAAACTTTCGGGATAGCATTTGAAATGTAAATAAAGAAAATAATAATAATAATAATTAAAAAAAGAAATTAAAAAAAAAAAGAATTACTTTCTCATGTAGAAGAAATATGAGACCCCATACTAACACCGGTCAGTCCCTCTGGATCAGTACTTCCAATTCAAGGTTGTCATGTAAATCTCTCAGAAGAGAGAATTAGCTATCAGTCACGCCCTGTATCAATGCGGAGTGAGAAGCCACTCCCAAAAGTCAATGTCTCAAAGCAACCGTTTGTTTGAAGTTTAGTTGTACTTTGTATTTTTCTCCTTCTACCTGGGACAATCTCTGCAGTGGAAGTGGAGTGTGGAAGATGATGAACACAACCACATAAACCCATCCCAAACCTCACTGCATCCCATCTTCTGACATACTCATGTAAATCTCAAAGCCAGCTCCAAAGTCAAGCAGAGGGAAGTCCTTCTGCTCTTCATAGAAGAAACCACAAAGCCACGTGGCCAAGAACATGGTTATAGAGGAGCCCAGGACGTAGACTACTTCCCTCATTCTCAAGACAGAGCTGTAGAGGCATGGTCCTCTTAAGAGCAGATACCAATGACTTCATTCTTAGCCTCTCCTCACACATAAACTCCATGAAACAAAGGTCCTCTGCGGATCCCTGGGTCCTAGAACCACATGTGGCATCTTGTTATAGTTTATCAGTACTTGCCAGATGAATAAAAGAGTAAATGCTCTTTGATGCCTCTTCCTTAAGCTCTTACATCCCAAAGATGACATCTTAAATTAGGTGGCTCAGTGACTGTGACATGCTATTCTGGGCTCTGTCCACTGTGGAGGTAACTGCACATTATCATCAGAAGTGTGCACTTTAACATGTTGTCTGCATTTGAGAAGGAGTGGGGAAACTGGTAGATGAATTGGGAAGTTGTTTTCAAGAGGCCAAAGATAACACATGTAGGTCTAGAACGCGGTGAGAAGTGCCGTGTAAGTTGAATAGAGAGACTATATCACTTTCTGTGATGGAGAGAAGACGGGGCTTGGGGTCTGAACAACTGGGAAAAGAGCCAACAGATAAGGAACAATGAAAGTGCCCATGGGACATTCGGGCGGAGGATCTAGTAGACGCCAAAACTTCCAAGGTCTGTTTGCTCATTTGTTTACAAACATTTCTTTGGGTCTGGGTACGTGATGGATACCATTCCAGGCTTGGGGGATTGTACTAGTGCATAAGACCAACTATGTATCTCCCTTAAAGAGACATATTTTGTCTCAGTTCTTGTAGGTGGCGTCTGAGAACCATTGCTTTAAGATAAGAGGGGGTGTCACCAGAGAAGAAGAAGGGTGGCAGGGTTGGAAGAGTTGACCAGAAAGAGAACCACAAAACACAATTTGTGTGAAGGTTTTATGATGTCATCTGATATACTGTATGCCTGTTTTTAAAATTAAAATAAAACAAGGAGTTTTTGTAGGGTATAGGAGGCAATGCTGAGCTGGGGTTAGGTTTGCCTATGAAAGAACTCAAGGATTGGTTAAAGCCACAGGAACAAGTTATCCTGACAGCCTTAGTTATATGTTGCTGGCAACAAACCCCCTTCAAAACAGTGCCTGGAAGCGGGCACTGATTTCCTTTTTATTTCTTCTGATTCAGGGTGTAGGCAGGCAGCTCTAGTAATCTGCTTTAAGTTGCACACTGGGTCTCTCCCCACAGAGAAGTTAATCCTGGTTTTCTTTTGGTGTTGGGGAGGACCTGGGGGGGGGGGCTCTTTCAGGGTCAGCACATGCTCAGTGAGAGCAGGCACAGCCAGCTCCATCCTAGGCTTCTTCCAGGGGTAATGTCTCAGGGCTTTCCCAAGGCCAGCACAAACAGGCATCCTTGAGTCTCTATCTGTAGCATTGACTGATGTGCCACTACTGGTCAAATCAAGATGGGGCCATGAAGAGCCCAACATGGGAGGGAAGGACAGGTGGTGTGGGCATCAGATGGTTACTTTTTTGCCTGTCACTAGGCTCCTGATCCAGGGTCTGCTTTGTGTACTCTCTTCCCTATTTGGGGGCCGGCTGATATGCTAAGCCCTCCCCTGGCTCCTAGAGATTCTTACTTGTGCGCATGTAAGAATCTTCACTGGGCTGCTGTCAAGGAGCCATGAAAGCTGCCATGGGACCATCAGGAAATTCTGGCCAGTCCCTATAGTCACCCTGAGTTAAAGACATGTATACTCCTGTGTCTTTTGTGCATCTGTTTCTGGAGGCAAAGTCGAAGTTGTGTGTGTGTGTGTGTGTGTGTGTGTGAGNCTGAGTTAAAGACATGTATACTCCTGTGTCTTTTGTGCATCTGTTTCTGGAGGCAAAGTCGAAGTTGTGTGTGTGTGTGTGTGTGTGTGTGTGATATATATATAGAGAGAGAGAGAGAGAGAGAGAGAGAGAGAGAGAGAGAGAGAGAGAGAATATGCTATATGCTGGTGCACTGAGACTGGAACTCAGGTTGCTGTTCCTCTTCTAGAAGATCGTATGTGCACAAGTATCTCTGTTTACAATGTCGTGTTGTGAATACAGCTTTGAAAATTATGATGTTCACCTAAACTGCACCACTAAAAATGCCCCCACGCAATTACAACCCCTGCCAAATAACCGAGTTGCATGACAGGCAATGAGACATGCTATTTTAGCTTTCCTTTAGCCACTTGGTTCCTATCTAAGCTATTATCAGCCATGCTATTGTGACTCATTCAGTACAGAAGTCTTGATCTGTGCTTGGATTTTTTTTTTTTTTTTTTGGACTGAGTCCACATTTTTCCCCCTTACATTAGCATAAGGTGTTCAAGGTTGCTTCAGTGTTTCTCAGTGAATAGCTGAAGAGAAAGTTTTCTTCCCCACAGATGAGTGCTTCCCTCTGCTCCAGTGAAAAGCTGGCCAGGCACAGCCAAGCCCTTCAGAGTGGACCTGTTTCCTCTTGTTTGGTTTCCTCTTAGTTGACAGTCCTCATCTGTCCCCGTTTCCCACGCAAGCCTAGCTGGGTTGGCTTTTCCCCGATTTTACCACAACTGGAGAAAACTGTGCATATTCCCACGGTCGCCTTTGTCCAAACTATGGAAAACTGGCCTTTTCGTTACTCATAACTGGCATGGGCTGTGTTTTGGGTCAGGAGCCCAACACAAACTACAAAGAGTGACCTCAGCCCAGGGAACTTGAGAAACATCTAGATAACACTGTTGGGAATTGTTCCCTCACATGAACTGGCATTTGAACTATGACTTGTTTTATGTACATTTTTTTATATTACTCAAGCTAATGTAATGGAAAAGACTGCATTAGCATTTCATGAGCCAAAGAACTAGCTTAGAGATGGGCATGCCGCTCAGTTGGTGAGAGTACTATTCTAGCTTCAACGGGTCCTGGGTTTATTCCCTAACACTGCATAAAGCAAGCATGGTACTACCTACCTGTGATCCCAGAATATGGGAAGTGGAGGCAGGAATATCAGAAACCCAAGATCATCCTTGGTTATACCATATGGTTGAGGGTAGCCTCAAAGATATGCGACTCTGTCTCCAAAACAAACAAAAACACACAACAAACCTGGTTTGACTAGAGTGTGTCAAAAGGTATTCTGGGGCTGGGAGCACAGCTCAGTGGCCATGAGCATAGTTCAGTGGCTGTGAGCATAGTTCAGTGGCTGTGAGCATAGTTCAGTGGCTGTGAGCACAGGGCAGTAGCTGTGAGCATAGTTCAGTGGCTGTGAGCATAGTTCAGTGGCTGTGAGCACAGGGCAGTAGCTGTGAGCACAGGGCAGTAGTAGAGAACTTGTTTAGCATGCCAAGGCCAAGGGTTCAATCTCCAGCATCAAACAAAATATGGTAACCAAGGGTTAAAGAGATGGTTCCGTGGTTAAGAGCAAATACTGCTTTTCTAGAGAACCGTGCCCACAACCACTTAAAACTTCTTAACTCTTCTGGCCTTCAAGGGTGCCTGCTGTCATCTACACACAGAGAGACCACACCACATACACACATACACACACACACACACACACACACACACACACTTATAATAAAAATAAATTAAGAGTTCACAGTTGGGATGACAGATTGGCACAATTGTATATAATGTGTTAATGTGTGAATTTGGGGAATATAAATGGAGGAGGGGGGGTCCCTTCACCTGCCTGTGCAAACAAAGCTGATTACTACAGTCTGTACAAGAAAGGAGAGAGGCCTAAAGGCTTCCCAAATGTGTTTATCCAATAGTGCGACGATGAACCACTGTAACAGGGGCTGACCGAATCACGTGGTTCCTATGGTTGGGACTGCACTTGCTTTTAGATTGTAATGAAAATGAAACCCTGAGACACAAAAGGATTTTTGCCTTCTCATTATTGCCTGGTTTTTGATGGGGATTTTACTGGCTGTGTTATTGTCTGTCCTTCTGTCTAAAAGTGGAGGTTACAGCCCCAGAGCTGGTTTGAAAACATCTTACTCAGCACTGTAGGGAGACAACGAAAGGGTGTGGCCTTACCTGCAGGCAACTCTGTTGTGGAGAATGGGTGGGGAACCGTAAAGTCCTAACTCCTTTGACTGCTTCAAGTAGGCAAGACCTTGAGAACACATCTAGAGACACCCAATCCAGATTTTTCTTCTGTTTTTCAGGAGACACTACCAGATGCATTTCGGTCTATCTCTTTACATCATGTCAGTCTAACTAATGACTGATCATGTGTTTAGCAAGCCAGGTCCTAAAAGGATTTTGACCTAGGATTGTTAAGACACAACAGAACTCCTATTGTTCAAGGGGGACAAGCAAACATGATCTGGCATGTGGGTGCTGGGAACCAAACTTGGTTCTTCTGCAAAAGCCACAAGTGCTCCTAACTGGCCATCTATCTCTCTAGCCCCACCATCATGGCTGGGAAGGCATGGCAGCTGGAATATGGAGCACCTACCTGATCATGTGGCACCCATAGATCCATAGGAAGCAGAGAGGGAAGGATGCTGGTGTTCATCTTGCTTGCTCCTTCAGACTGGGTCTGAAATCTCAGTCTTACGATCCCAGGCTTACAACGCACACTGAGGGCAGAGCTTCCAGTCTAGACATTCTCCTATAGACATGTGCCCTTGGTGATTTTACACAATCACAAAGTATGAGCCCTTTCTAGAAAAACCAGGGGTGGGGGGTGAAGAACAGCCACAGATCCTTGGCATTGGAAAGAACTTTTTAGGGGATTTCCAGAAGTCTTCCAGAGGACAAATGCACATTAATAGTAGAACGAAGACCAAACAGTGATGTGAAGTAGAAAAGAGCATCGAAACCCCTGCCAAGGCAGGAGGTTAGGGGACTCGTGGCTAGTGAGGACCATCTGGGAGACAAGACTTAGACCCAGGATCATCTCAGCAGGCAGCCTTGGTGGTCTGAGTCCTTGCAGGAGGATGATGTGGGTACTGTCAGGGGGAAGCGAGCATTGAGCCAATCAATGCATGGCTGCGAGGGCCAAGGCTGTGGTGACATCAAGGGCCTGAGGGAAGCTTGGGAAGGTGGCTATGGTTTGAGTTTGGTTTGTTGCCTCCAAAGCTTGTGTTGCGACTTGATTCACTGTGTAGTGATATTGAGAAGTGATGGGGTCTAAAAACTGACGTCTTTCTCACCGGATTGGGTTAGTCATTGCCCCCTCCCCCACCTCCGCAAGAAATGATTATACAGTAGTACTATATGCCTGTAATCCTGGCTGGTACCCAGAAGGCTAAGGTTGTAGGAGGAGTTCCAGACCAGCCTAGGCTACAAAGCCGGTTCCAGGCTACTCTGAGACTCCACTATAAAACAAAAGGAAACAAAGGATGGGTTGTGGCGGTGCAGACCTTTAATCCTAGCACCTGGGAGGCAGAGGCAGGTAGATCTCTGAGTTCCAGGCCACTCTGGTTTACAGTGTGAGTTCCAGGACAGCCAGAGTTACAGAGAGAAACCCTATCTTTAAAAGCCAATAAATAAATAAATAAATAAATAAATAAATAAATAATAAGGGCTGTCAAGATGGTTCAGCAGGTAAGAGCACTGACTGCTCTTCTGAAGTTCCTGAGTTCAAATCCCAGCAACCACATGGTGGCTCACAACCACCCTTAATGAGATCTGACACGGGGCGACCCGAGCGAACAGGGTTGACCAGAGCCAGCACAGGTCCTAAAAATTCAATTCCCAACAACCACATAAAGGCTCACAGCTACAGTATACTTATATACATAAAATAAATATATAAATCTTTATAAAAAAGAAAGAAAAGCCAAAAAAGAAAAGGAAAGAGAGAAAGAAGGAAGGAAGGAAGGAAGGAAGGAAGGAAGGAAGGAAGGAAAGAAAGAAAGAAAGAAAGAAAGAAAGAAAGAAAGAAAGAAAGAAAGGAAGGAAGGAAGGAAAGAAAGGAAGGAAAGAAAGGAAGGAAAGAAAGAAAGAAAGAAAGCAGGCAGTCGATGGTTATGAAGGAAGTGAGACAGCCCTTCCTGAAGGGCCCTCTTCTCACTTTCACAGCGCAATAGGAAGCCTTCACAAGAAGATCAGATGTGACTGTCCAGTCTAGGCTTTCTCAGCCTCCAGATCCATGCCATGGCAACACGAGACAACGATGAAGAAATGGGAGAGTGACCTTTTCTGATGGGACTACTGGAGAGGTGCATCTTGGGAGGCAAAGCTAGGAATGAGGAGGAGCCATGTGTGTGCAGGGCTCTGAAGCACTGCTTGGACATCCTGTCCGGGAACCCTAGAACCCTCATCCAGCCACTTCCCTTACGTGAAGATGATGTGCCTTGAGAACTCCGCTGTCCACCACAGAACACGAGCCCTTTAACTTCACACGTGACTCGTGTTTACAGAGGCACCGCTGGACAGCCGGTTTGTACCGCGATGCAATGGATGCGTGTCCCATGGAAAAAATGAAAAAGCCATCCCAGCAGGACGCCAGGGCGCAGTTGAGGAAATCCTGTGATGTGTCATCCGTGCAACGCTAGAAGGTCGCCAGAGCACTGAGCGGCCCAGCAGCAACTCTGTTCTTGAAATGTCACCAGGAGGTGGAGCGCCCTGTTCTGGGCACAGATCAAGTTTCTGGTGTCTCAGGGATGAACTGGAAAAGCTGAGAGAGCTGAGTTCTCAGGCGATGTCTCTGCCTGAATGTGAGTTCCCACCGAGGCCTGGGCACCAAAGTTCTCCCACTGGCTTCTCCCACCACAGGGCTGGACCAGCTATGTCAGGAAAACATCGTTCCTGCCCCCGAGGTGACTGTGGCCGTTTTCCTTTCTCTTTTATCCTCATCCAAAGCTCTGTTTCCTGTTCCACCCTTCAACCATGTGAGTTTCCAGTGGGAGTTAAGAGGGCTTGAGGCAGGGCACCCTTCCAGCACCCTCTCCATGACTGTGCCCTGATGTAGCCTTGGCATGTCAAACAACCAGCGCTTTGCTCTTGGGTAGTGGGAACAAAAAGCAAAATATTTTTGCACACACACACACACACATTTTACACATTCTTCCAGAATTGTTCTCCCCAGAGATACAACACCTTTATTGTTAAATAGGTTAGAGATCACGTGGTACCAAATTCAGAAGACACCAAAATGTTTAGGGTAAAAGGTAAACATTCACCCTCCCTTCACTGACTGGTCCAGTTCCTCCTAGGGAGGCAAGGGCCTCTCTGGGCTGTTTTTCTGTGTCTCCTACATACTTTGTTTATTTTAAAGTCCACTCTCCTTAACAAACGTCACTCCTGTGACTGCTACCCTCATCACTCCCTCCTCTCCTGTCACATGATTAGCTGCTATTGGCCTCAGAAGAGGGAGCCAAGGTCAAGGGCAGAGAAAGCTGACATCTGGAAGTCTTGTCAGTAGGGGATACCCCGTCTCCATCTCCTCTTCCTTTCCCCTCTGCCCTTTTGCTTGGTGAGGTCAGAGTATGGCCGGGAAGCTTGAAAAACCATTCTCTCTGGGCTCTGGAAAGCGACAGTACCCATTTCAGGAGGGATCACTGCTTAAACATGACAGCCATAGATGAGGCTTCCTTCCTCTGGTTTCTCTGTCTCCGTTTCTAAAACCTCGATACATTAGGTTTCCAGAGCAGGACTCCAAAGTCCTTCAACTTACACTTTTGCTTTCCCAAACAGCAGCAGATTCATAGGGTCTATTATGGTCTGGTTCTATCATTTCTAAGATTCATGCCTGAGGGGCCTCAGGGGTTCCTGAAGGGGCAAGCATCCTGAGAGAAATGGTCGATGCTGTCTCTCCCTATAAGGACAGTCTGGAAGTCCAGCTGCCCTTCTTGTCAGGGACAGCTGCTCCATGATTTTCAACTTTTTATTTGAATCTGTAATCACTGTCAAGTAGGCCATGAACAGCATTGTACTGGCTAGCTTTGTGTCAACTTGACACAGCTGGAGTTATCACAGAGAAAGGAGCTTTAGTTGGGGAAATGCCCCCATGAGATCCAGCTGTGGGGCATTTCCTCAATCAGTGATCAAGGAGGAGAGGCCCCTTGTGGGTGGTGCCATCTCTGGGCTGGTAGTCTTGGGTTCTATAAGAGAGCAGGCTGAGCAAGACAGGGGAAGCAAGCCAGTAAAGAACATCCCTCCATGGCTTCTGCATCAGCTCCTGCTTTCTGACCTGCTTGAGTTCCAGTCCTGTATCCTTTGGTGATCAAAAGAAGTATGGAAATGTAAGCTGAATAAACCCTTTCCTCCCCAACTTGCTTCTTGGTCATGATGTTTGTGCAGGAATAGAAACCCTGACTAAGACAAGCATTTACCTTTGCATGTGTTGACAGGTGCGTTTAGCTGCCAGGAAGCTGGTCATCTCTGACTCCTTCCTGGAGGGTGGTGGAGAAGGCTCTTGTCTCAGGCCTCAATGATCTCTAACTCGTCTGCTACTTTCTCCAAGGTTTCAGGCTTCCTTCGTGTATAAATGCTCTCCTGAGTGTTCCAGGACTGGCTGCCTCTCCTGTTAGAAGATTCTCTTCTTTAACCCAGTGTGAATAACTCCCTCTTAGTCTTTGTTTAAGTGGTTAAGTTTCACAGTTCTGTGTAAGACTGCTGTTTCCAGTAACCCAGGAGGGCATTAAACCACAATGTAGCTGAGTATGACCTTGGGTTTTGGTTGTTTTTGTTGTTGTTGTTGTTGTTGTTGTTGTTTGTTTGTTTGTTGAGTCAGAGTCTCACTTTATAGTCCTGGTGAGCCTAGAACTTACTATGTACAGAGACCAGAATGACTCTGAGCTCACAGAGACTCATCTGCTTCTGTCTTTTGGATACAGGGATTAAAAGGATGTATCACTATGTCAGGCAAGCTTGACATTTGAATCTCCTACTTCTGTCTTCAAGTGCTGGGATTACGGGCACATGCCAGGCAGCACTATGCCTACTTTTATGCAGTGCTGAGGCTGAGAAAGCCATAGCCCTCAGGCTTCCAAATGCTGTGACCCTTAATACAGTTCCTTATGTGTGGGGACCCCCCCAACCGTAAAATTGCTTTTGTTGTTACTTCATAACTGTAATTTTGCTACTGTTATGCCTTATAATGTAAATATCTGATAGGCAGGATATCTGGTATGCAGCCTGCGACCCACAGGTGGAAAGCCACTGAAATGGAGCCTTGTTCTTGTTAAGCAAGCTCTCTTGTGACCGAGTCATATCCCTAAGACTTGCTTATCATTCCTCCTATCTCCCTGCATTAGAAGACATCTCCCAGAAGTGAGGGGTGGGGGTGGTTTGTTTTGTCCACTGCCACTGGTGTTTCCCAAACACGTAGAGCAGTGCCTGACGCACAGTAGGTGCCTAATAGTCAAGTGGATGCTCTACATTTGAGGGGTCCTGGCTGATGAACACTTCTTAACTGATACCTGACCGCTTCCTCCTTTCTCTTTCTGGGTCAGGGACTTGCCACCCACAGCCACCACAGGAGAAAAGCCTGCTTGGCTCTCCATGGAAAGTGTCCTCTCGCTTCTCGTCACCTCTGAGTATAACCACCCTTTCTCTCTTTCCGAATTTCTTCCCCTTGCCAGCTTTAACACTTGTTTCATTCCCCCCCCACACACACACACACAATAGAAGAAACCAGGCTTATTGTAAAACGAGAGCAAGATACCTTCTATAGCTGATTCTCTTACCCTAAATGCAATAGGAAGCCCCGGCCACCAGTCACTCTCTTGTGTAGCTCATTTGTCTTCCTTTGTACACCCATCCTGCTGGAATACAGGAAGCTGCTCTCCTCCCATCATTCTGACCCACGCAATGGCAACCTTCTGTGGTTCAACCCGGTGATTTTAGTCTCAGTGGAGGCCCTCCAAAGCACAATGCTGTAAGCCTTATTCTTTTCTCTTGCTCCATCAACACCACTTACCCGTCCCTCTCTGTTCTGGAACCCCTCATGAGCTTGCATTAACAGCACAAATAATTCATAAGCATTAGAAAGTCAGCGGGGAGCCCCGCCAATCAATCACTGTCCAGATTTCCTGAGTCTTGATGTGAATGACTGATGGTCTGTGGTGCTTTTTCCAGTAAACTCTTCCCACTAATTCTCCTAAACAATTGCTGCTCTGCAGTATTGGGCACTGGATATTCTAAACAAACTGTGTCTTCCTGGGGGGGGGGGGCTGCTAACTCTGCTTGCTTCTCATATCGCACCCCTTCTCCCATCAATCTGGTCTATTACTAGAGGTGAACTTTTAGCCTGCTGCGTATCTTCTTCTGTTATGAAAACACCTCTCAGCTTGTCGTTTGGGAATTTTTGGATTTTGAGGCCAGCACCACGAAGACAAACTAATTTATTTGAACTTAATAGCAATAGGGCTGTTCCTGGGGTCCCTGCATTGCTCCAGCAAACAGCAGCGGGACTATTAAGGGGTCTGTGGACTGTGTGTCTTTAGTGAGTTGTGACTCTGCCCCCCAAGTGACTGTCCAGGGACACCATCTATCTACATGAGTCCCTTTGGGCCTGGATCCATTCTCCATGGCTCAGTACAGTCCTGTTCGTAACTGGGCCCCATTTGCTGGCTAAATTCAATGGTGAAGATTACATGTCCATCCAGAAACCAATTCACATAAGATTGGGCGTGTAGACTCTTAAGATCACCTGTCGTTCAAGCTAATATAACATCATGCCAATCCAGCTGCAACAGATTAAAAGGCTGGACTTTAGTATTTTGGCCCTGAGAACAAAACAGTAACAGGAGACCAGAAGGGTAAAAGTAATCTGAGGTCTACAGAGCACATCAAAGGAGGGAAAGCAAGGCAGACTAAAAGGACAGTCTCCTCTACTCATCAGTCACACACACACACACACACACACACCACACACACACACACACACACACACACACACACACACTACACACACAGACCATGTGTGTGTGTGTGTGTGTGTGTGTGTGTGTGTGTGTGTGTGTTACAGACCATAAAACCTGACACCAGCTAGGAGGTCAATGGGCTAGGCTTCAGATCCTCCCCAGTGTCACCAGCTGGGAGCCCACCCCCGTCACCAGCTGTGAACCCACTCCCAACTGTTTTCCATGAAACTGACAAAAACCAAACCAACTGTAAAGATTGAAGAAAATTTCATGGAAAAACATGGACCACATTTGAACTGAATCACAACAGTTTAGATACACACAAGACAAAATTAATTTTATTTTGGGGGGAATGTTCTTCATTGTGTGTTTTTAAATTTTTGTTCGCTTTCTTTTTAATGATTTATTTATTCTATTTAATTTGCATTGGTGTTTTACCTGCATATATGTCAGGGTAAGATTGTTGGATCCCCTGGAACTGGAGTTACAGACAGTTGTGAGCTGCCATTTGGGTCCTGGAATTGAACCCAGGTCCTCTGGAAGAACAGTCAGTGCTTTTAAGGGTTAAGCCATCTCTCCAGCCCCTCTTTCTTTTTTTCTTTTTTCTTTTTTCTTGAGACATGGTCTCTTTATAGAGTCCTGGAATTTCCTATGTAGATCAAGCTTGCCTAGAACTCACAGGGATCTGCCTGCCTCTGCTTTCAATGCTAGGATTAAAGATGTAGGCCACCATACGTAGGTCTTTATGTATTTACTATCACAAATATAACATCAAGACATTAATCAACCAAAAACTAAAATGTCGAAGGTGGGCATGGTGATACATGACTTTAACCTTGGCACCCAGGAGGCAGAGACAGACAGATCCCTGAGTTCAAGTCCAGCCTAGACTACAGAATGAGTTCCCAGGTAGCCAGAGCTACACAGAGAAACCTGATAGGTTGGCTATTTGTCTGCTAGTGAAATGGGCCAATTCAAGCCAGGTTAAAATATATTTAAAGGAGGTTTACTGGGAAAGTGCTCTGGGGGGTGGTGGGGTGGGTGAGTTCCCTGGCCCCAAGGACCTAGGGAAGTTGCCATGGAGTCGGGGGAGGTTAGGGGGAACAGAAAGAGAGAAGGTGTGTCTGCAGAGAAGGAGGAAGAGAAGAGGGAGAGACAGGGAGAGGGAGAGGAAGGGATGAGGGAGGGAGGGAAGGAGGAAGAAAGAAGAGGCAGACCAACATGCCTGGATTATACAGGGACAACATACCTGGATTATATAGGGACAACATGCCTGGATTATA
>NC_034595.1:11129477-11241302 GCF_900095145.1 Mus pahari | reverse complement strand
CCTGGATTATATGGGGAAGAGCAGTGCAGCTGGTAGGTTGGAACGTTTAGAATTGGGGGCAGGGTATGCCAGGTAGGGACTGGGGGATGCTGGGAGAATCTAGACACCAGGTATGCTTTGGTATGTAAAATATGTACCTTAGTCCCTTGTCCAGGGGTCGGAAACCAAACAAACCCTATCTCCAAAAAAAAAAGTCACATACAAAACAACAGCAAAAACACTTAGGAGTTAGAGGATAAATGTAAGGGAGAAAAACCAACTCAAACTCCCCAAACTTTATTATTATTGTTATATAGTCTTTGTTTTGTTTTTTTAAAACTTATTTTATTAGGTATTTTCTTCATTTACATTTCAAATGCTATCCCGAATGTTCCCTATACCCTCCTCCCACCCTGCTCCCCTTGTTTTGGTTTTTTTGAGACAGGGTTTCTCTTTGTAACTCTGGCTATTCTGGAACTCAGGCTGACCTGATCAGGCTGACCTCCGGACTCACAGAGACCCACCAGCCTCTGCCTCCCAAACGCTGAGATTAAAGGCGGGTACCACAATGCCTGGCTTTAAAGCTCAATTATTTGCATTCTTTGCACGTGTGTCCTTGTCACCTCTCCACGGTCAATTCAGCTTTTCCATTCGTCGTTGTTTTCACGTTGCAGTATACTTTCATAATTTCATTTATTTATTGTGTGTATGGATGTGTGTGCGCACATGTGAAACGTCAGAAGACAACTTGCACAGCTCTCTTCCACCCTGACAGGTCTTGGGGACTGACTGAACTCAGGACACAAAGCTTGGCTCCAAGTATCCTTACCCACAGACCCGTAGTAGGGACCCAAGATTTAATTGTAATAATTATTTCAACCAATGTATCAGAACACAGTCAGTCATTATTCTACCTTTGAACATCCACTTGTTTCCAGTTGGGAATGTATAAGAGTGAGTTCCAGGAGGAGCCAGGGGTACACAGAGAAACACATGTCTCGAAAAGCGAACAACAACAAAAATAAATAAATTAATTAAAAAATAACGTTTAGAGATTTTCACTGAAGTTCTCAGCGATTTTCCAGCTCAAATCTGAGAACACTGCTTTAAGCAGTGATGGGGGGGGGGGGAAGGTAACGATTTATTCCGGCAGGCTTTATTTAAACTGGACAGTTCTAACAATTCCCAGGTCCCTCACCTTAGCAGTCCAAAAAGTGTTAGAGGATGATGGATGGATGATAGAGATAGGCACTTAAGAAATGAGTCTGGGACAGGACTTAGTTCCCTGGAAGAGATTCGTGCTTGCTGTGTGCAAAGCCCTGGATTCAAGCCTCATCAAGGGGAAAAAATATTTAAAGTGAACTGAATAAATTCACGTTCTTTTTTTTCAATTCCCCACACTCCCCCGGATCCAAGCATAGGCATTTGTATTATTTAGGGCACAGAGAGCACACGGCTCTGGTAGAAGATCACACAGCAGCTGGTAGAGGACACTGTGTGCAGTCAGCTGTCGCTGAATTTCAAGTCTTCCCACCGTGCTTGGGGGAGGAGGGTGACCTAGTACTCCCTACCGGGAGGTAGAAGACTGACGGCCAGGTGGGACTCAGTGGGCAGCCTCGCCAATCCCTCTAGGGGGTTCTTCCTTCCGGACGCTGGGCTCCCATGGCTCCGAGCATGCCCAGTGCTCTCCCCGCCAGTCCGAATAGTGCTGCCCTAGCGCCCGAGCTCCAGGTTTTGCGTGCGATCCTAGGCGGGGCCAGGACAGTGCAGCCTCCTGGACTCCGGGCTCTGTAGGAATTCCCCGGACGCGAGGTTCTGGCGGCGCCCGCAGCGGTGCACTACCTTGGGACGGAGACCAGGATCTAAGCCAGGAAGTCAGGCACGGCTGAGGGTCTGTCTCATGGTGACATGGGAACAAAAGGTTCTCGGGACATCTAGCACCCAGGTCCGACCATAGACTCCTAACCATCTCTCCATCCTTTTGTTATCATATTCATTCAACAAAACGTTTTTAGTTCTTACTGGAAGTCAAGCGTAGTTTAGAGGCTGGGTCTCTTGAGAGGCGGAGCTACCGAGCTGTCACAGAGGGGAGGTACTCCTTAAGGGGGAAATCTAAGTCGCGAGAGACAGCCGGTAACCGACTCCAGCTGTCCCTCCGCTCGCCTTTCCCTTTCCGTTTCACAGGCACAAAGCTTGCGCTCGTTTTATGTTTTTTGGGGTTTTTTTCCTTTTTTTCCCCCTCCCACCGTCTTTTTCGTCCCAAGAAAGCTTCCTCGTTTAGCTGCGTGACTGAATGGTATTTGTCACCTCATCTGGTTGTTCCACCAGCTCTCACCCGGCCACCCCCTATCTTTCTTGCCTGGCTCCTTTCCCCTCCCTGTTCTTAAGAATTTATCACCTAATACACTGCGTTGTTTACGGACCTGTTGTTTGTTGCGAGAAACTCCCTTCCAAACTCCCAACAAGGGACAGAGATTTTGTCTATATATTAAGTGTGAAGAACGTAAGTAACTGTTGAATGGATAAGTGATACATGCTTGGAGTGCGATAATGGACTTGGAGAGAGAGCAAGAGGTCAGGGCTAATTTGGAAAGATAGCCAGAAAGGACTCTCCTACGAAAGGCACCTGAATGGTGAGAGGGCTTGAAACACCAGCAAAGCCGGGCAAAAGACGTCCTACCCCGAGGGAAAGGCAGTGTAAACGTCTCGAGGCGGGTCAAGTTCAGAGGGTGTGATGGGGAGGAAGGTGCAGTCGGAGCGCAGGAAGGCAGGTGTGGGAGGAGGCGGAAGAGGCCGGCTGGAACGCCCGCCACTAGGGGCCCTGCAGGCTTTGGGAAGGGCTAACCTGCCTGGTGTCCTAGGACCAGCAAAGGAGCCCTGCGACCCCCAACTCAGCCACGGAGCCGCTGGAGGCAGCGCGACCCCCAACTCAGCCACGAAGCCACCGTGCAAGGCTCGCTATCATTTCAGATTCGTTGAGCGCCAAGCCCTTGCCATTCCTAGGCATGCAATCCGGGAAAGCCAGGCACACAGTAGGTGTTCAATAAATACTAAAGGCACGAATGGCTGCGTGCGTGAGCCAGGGGACCCGGAGGTCTGCGGGAGTTTGGCAGGTGGTCCGCGGAGGCCAGTGGCAGCGTCCCACGGGTTTGCCCCGGGCCCGCCCCTGTCCCGGGTCCCCCGCCCCGCGCGCGGGCCCGTCGCGGCCACAGCCGGGCTGGCGGGAGCCGCCCGCGGGCTGCACTGGGCATGCTCAGACGGCGGCCAGGTCGCGGCGCGAGCGAGCTTCCGTGCCGCCCGCCCGCGCGACCTACCTGGGCGCCCCGCGCCCCCGGATGCTGCAGGTATGGGAGACTGGGTCTTCTGCAGGGAAGGGTCAGAGCGCGGGCTGCTGCGATCGCGGACACGCGGGGCTTACCCCACCCCCACCCGGTCCGGGGCTTGGCGGACACGCGGGAGGACTAGCGGGAGTGCTGGCAGCCCCAGGTCTCCGCGCCACGTCGGGCATCTGGGGGGCGCAGGCCCGGATCACCTGGCGGGGCTGGGGCGGGGCGCGGGCGTGGGCGACAAAAGGCTGGGCGTTCTGGACGCGGCGGCGCGGGCGTGGGCGTGCGCACCAGTCTGGCCGAGCCCTGGGCTCCGCGCCGAGGTATCAGCAGCCCAGCAGAGGGGGCGCACGGCTACGGAGACCTAGCTCTCCGCGGTCCCCGAAGCTCAGCCACCCGGGGCGAATTCCCCTTCAGATTGCAAAGATGGCATTTCCTGGGCCTGGCACGAACTCCAGTGCCAAACCAATCCGCCCCGTTCCGCGGGCGACCGGGGTGGCTTCTCTGTTAACTTGGGGTGACACTGCTGCGTTGTGCAGGGAGAGAGCGCGCCCCGGAAACCCCCGCCCCCGGTTGCTGCCTCCTAAACTTATTACGAACTTGAGGGTTGCCTTTAAAAAATTCATGAGAAGTTAAGATAACTTGACACCTGGGTGTTCCGTGAAGGTACTGGGAACTTGTGGTTGGGAAACGCGAGACCTAGGTTCAAGTTGGGCTCTTCCCCTTGGCCAGCTGGTGACCTTGGACGAGTCGTTTAACCTCTCTGATCCTCCATTTCCTCCACTGCAGGCAGGCAGCAATAATGCCCACCTCGCCTGGTTGGTGGTGGATTAAGTAGGATAAATGGTGTGGAGGTGTTTGGCTCCGTGCCCGGCATAAAGCAAGCGAGCAGTTGGCGTGATGTGATTTTAATTCAGTTAGAGACCCTCATGGCTCCCATTTTGTCAGGAAGGTAGAATTAGGCAGTCATTTTCTGGGTCTGTGTTTGTGCCCAGGAGAACGTCTGCTGAGGCTTTGAAAAAAGCAAGTCCACCGAGCGGTGGTGAGCTGAGAGCCTCTTGTTTAATGGCAATCTCTGTAAGTCCAGAAACTCCAGAAGTTGACACTCGGGCCTCACAGAAAGAACTATTTTTGCAAGATGATCTATCTTGCAAATGTCGAAACGGATGAATTGGAAATCCTGGTTTGGGAAAAGATGCCTATCCTGCAAAGCTCTCATGCTTAACCTTATGTTCCTGGATCGGGGTCTGTTAGCTTCTCACAGCAGGTTCCATCGTTCTTTGTAGTGGGTGTTCCTTGTGCAGCAATATAGAGTGCCGAGCAGCCTCTGCTCAGTAGATTCCAGTAGCAACCCACTAGGACTGTGCCTACCAGGAATGCCTCTCTATAGTGTCTGAGTTGAAGTGCCTTCCCTCCCCCCCCCCAATCCTCCTCCCTCTTTCCCCTTTTAGTAGAATTAACTGAGATAGCCTCCGCTTTCTGTGTAACTAACCTAGGCCAAGTGAGGATTTCATCTGGAGTTTCGTTTTCTTTTTTCAGTGATAATATCGAACCTTTGCAGTCACCTTGCTGAACTGTGCTAGGTATGTGGGTTATCTCATTTCAGTTTTACAGGTCTCCCTCTGAGATGGGTGTCACGATCCCATTTTATAGAGGAAGACGTTGAGGCTCCGAGCGGGCAACTGTACCGTCTTGAGTATGACCGGGATGGAGGAAACCCTGCTTCTGGTTCTGGGGGCAGAGCTTTTTCTTCTGGATAAGACTGCCATGTGTGTCTTACACAGAAGTCTTTCCTGATGCTTAAATCAGGATCTAGACTGTATTGGAAAACGGAAGCCTTCCTGAGATTGGCTAGTTGAAAATTAACAATGGTAAGCTATTTTCTGACTGAGAGTAGGCCATTCTAGTTAAATATTCTAGTGTACGAGCGCTCCCATAAATCCCAGCTCATAGTTAATGGAATACCAGTCTGCCGAGAATTAGAATAGAATAAAACATGCCTAATACTCTATATTGATCTGTGTTGTCCCTGGTGATTGGTCTCCTCCACAGACTAGTGTATGCAAATTAGACCCGAGTGGCAGACTGGGGGTTACTGAGGGCATTTAGAATAGCTGAGGCGTGTCTGTGAGCAGATGTTTCTGTTTGGCAGATGCGGGGTTGTGGGTAGGCAAACATGGTGAATAAGCCAAGGGACCCGGAATCCAGGCTATCGTCCATCCAGCTCAGGCCAGATCATTGATGGGCCTTAGTGTGACTCTCAGCTAACCAAGATATCAGCTCGAAGCCCTCATTTTACCTGATCTCATAGCAAAGGTGTGGTAGCTTTTAAGATGTTTGTTGAGGTCTTGACTCCCTGCCTGCAAGACAAGGTCGGAGACAGATCTTATTCCAGAAAGAAATCGAGGTTGTAGGTTGGCCGTTGGTCTCAGTCCTGAGATGGTAATTGCTCTCAGTTTTTGTTGGCTGTGACCTGGAAGTTTAATTACAGTGTTGTGCCCTCCCCTCCAACACACACACACACACACACACACACACTACACATATGTGAGCTGGCAAAAACAGTGAGACCAGAGGTAAGAGGACTCATTGTGGCCGTCTAAGCTACATACAGGTCTGTGGGTGCAAGAGGCACTGTTTTCTAAGATGGGTCTAACTTGCTGGAGGAGCCCAAAGATGTGGTATGCACTCTTCCCTTTCAGTTCCCAGGGACTGGTATGTTTGGAAGGGATCGGTGATTTGTGGTCCCCCTCTCCACCATAATTACAGGGCTCACCCTCCTACATCAGTCAATTCCTGGAAAGCAAAGCCTGCCCCTTTTTCTCTCCTCAGGCTCTGCCAGGGCTGGAGTGCTTGCTGGTGGTACCCTACCCTGGCTCAGCAGGTGGGTGTGTGGGCCAATCCTCTGGGACCTTTCCCTCCTATTGCAGATAAGAGAGGACTGGGTCATGTCCACATTGCTCTTGTCCGGGCCCAGTGACCTCAGGCTCTGATCTCACAGAGGTCTCCTAACTTTTGGCAGAGGAGACTCCTTGAAGCTCTTTGTAGCGCTCCCCCCCTGCCCCCCTCCCCGGCCGAAATCCAGAAGTCTCACGTTTATTTCTAGAGTTTCTGCACTCGAAACCACCTCTACCTCCAAGTTACCTGGCTATCTCAAGGCCCTCATAAGCGCAGATCCAATGGCAAGTGCAGATTTTTCTGTGAGGTCGCTCATATGTGTTGGGCCTAGCGTCTAGAAGATGTTGCAGAGTCAGAAGATGAACTGGGCTGTGAACGTGTGCACAGCGGGGTTGCGAAGACTATGCGCACATGCGTATGTGCATCTATCTATCCACCCATCTATCTCCTGAGTGATGTGAAGGAGGATCAAGCTGGATGCAAGTGATGGCAGCCATAGTTGTGTGTTTCTTTTCTCATTGCTGTGACCAAATACCTGACAGAGACAGCTTGAGGAGGACGGGTTCATTTTGGGTCCCGTGTGGTATAGTTTACTGTGACAGGAAAGTCTTCGCTGCAAGGGCTTCAGTTATTTGGTCAGGCTGGACACAGTCAGGAAGCAGGGAGAGGCGAGTGCTCACTTTCTCCCTTCTATGTAGTCTGGGGCCCGGGATCAGGGGATGGTACCACCCACACTGTGAATGGTCTTGCCACCTTAATTTAACCTATCTAGAAAATGCCTGGCAGTCAGGCTTGCCTCCTGTGTGATTCTAGGTCCTGTCAAGTTGAAGGTCCTTATTAAGCAGCGAGGATGGCTGTCAGGAAACACACAGGGAAGGGTACGGCTTAGCACCAGCATTACGCCTCCGAGGTGGTTGGCATTCAGAGTAATGGGGGTTACTTTCTTGCTGCTGAGTCAGGCAGGCCTCACTCTGTGTAGAGCTAACCGTTGGATTTTCTTTCTTTGCTCTGCATTGGAGTACCTTGTGCCAGACGTGCTTCTCCGTCTCTCTCTCTCTCTCTCTCTCTCTCTCTCGTTTTTTTTTTTGTTTGTTTGTTTGTTTGTTTGTTTGTTTTCGAGACAGGGTTTCTCTGTATAGCCCTGGCTGTCCTGGAACTCACTTTGTAGACCAGGCTGGCCTCCCTCCCGAGTGCTGGGATTAAAGGCGTGCACCACCACACCCGGCCTCGGTGTCTCTTATTTCAAGTTAGTATGGCCTTTGCTGGTCACCGGACGCTGCCTGAGTCCTCACAGCCACAGTCTGGCCACATTGCCTCCCCAGGAAGGCTGCTTGCAAGGCAGGTGAGGGCTGAGCTTGTCTGCCCTGCGTGTCTCCTTCAGTGGGTGACGCTCCCACCGGTGTGGACAACAGAAGTGCCTGCCGAGCAGCTACCAAATGGAAGATCCCAGGAAGACCTGGTGGCCCTGGGCTCTTTCTCCCTGGTGCTGTGTGGCTCAGCTGACAACATTTTTCCTGAAATAAGGCTGGGCTCCGTCCATCTGTCCGTCCGTCCAGTGACAAAGAAGGTTGGCAGGCGCTCTCTTGAAGAGGAGGCCCGGGAGGTATTTGGGTATTGAGAGAGTGGAATTTCTGAGGCAGTTTGATGATTTATGTGCAAAGTTAGAATGCAGGCTGTGGAACTGGGATAGTTCTGGAAACCGCAAGCCCCTGGTAAACTGTCAGTTTGCACATGCTTGAACAAATATGACTGCAGCCACGGACTTTCAGTGCTGAGTCCCTGGTACGGTACCCCTCTCTGACTCTAAGATGTAGCAACTCCTGCCACCGGGTTTATTTCATAGGCGCATTGAACAAACAAGGCTGAGAGATGGTAGTGATTTCCCAAAAGGCTCTGCAGCGCGCTGAGGACTTGAACCCGCATCTGTCCCTAAACTGATTATTTGCCTGTGAAGGAGCATCATGGAATTTATGTCCCTTCAACAGGCTTTCTTAAGGGACAGTGAAAGCCCCCCCTCCCTTCAGTATGGGAGTCCCAGAGTCACTGCCGAGTAGCTTCCCTGTGGAGGGAGGCCTTCTCCCAAGTCGCAGCCATGAACGCTCTTCCTCACAACTGAAGAAAAGCAGGATTCAGGCTGGAGAGCCTTGCTGGCTGGGTGTTGTGTTTATGAGTGGAGACAGGCGTGGGTGTGGGGTGGAGTCCTGGCCTCTGTACCCACCTCCCTTGGATGAGTCAGCTTTGAGGGCCCAGCCTGAGAGGCAGCAACTCCCTGGCAGCCGTCCCTGCCCACTTGGCATAAGGCTTGACCCCTTCAGACCGACCACATCCCCTCCCTGCCTCTGGTTGGCAAATGCAAGCATGTGGTTTGTAGATCATTATGGTGTCAGGGGGGCAGGAGAAACACACAGATGGTACTTCACCAAGAGGCAGCTGTCACCACCACCACCACAGTGGCCTCCACATGTCCTGTCACCCGTCCAGTCTATTGCTTCTAGGGTTAGGACAGATCCAAGCTCAGCTCTTCCCTTGGCCCTGAGCTTCCAGCCCTGCCTCATGGTCCTGCAGCCTGGGACTGTCTGGGTTTGCAAATGGCTTCCTTCCACCCAGGTCAGCTCAGTGCCAGGGTGTAGCTTGGAATGTTCAGGCTATCACAACCTTGCCTTGGTAGCCCCGTTCGGGGTGGCAACTTTATGGTAATTAGCCTGGTTTGTATTCGTACCTGTCTCCCTGTCTGCCCTGGGAGCCCTGCTACAAAGACAGAATAGATTTCAACCCCTCTCTTTTGCCTTCCCTCCCTCCCTCTCTTTCTTTAAGCTTTGTTTTCAACTTTCTTCTGGCCTAAAGAAAAATTTCGAGAACACCAGGAGGAACATTCCCAGCCCTCGTGACCATTTTATCCTATTTATCATAACCCTGTGTGTAGTGGTTTTCCTCGGACCATCTAAGGATCATCAGCGGGCTCTTCCCCTGATACTTGCTGAAAGCAGTCACATCCTTGGACATCACTATAGTACACAACTTATTTTACTTTTTAGTTAGAGTGCAAAGACAACAGGTTTATAACCTCTCCGTACACTTGCACTTTGCTCAAGTTGATTAACCCTCTTCCACCTCTCCTGGGCCTCTTCTCTCCTGATGGTGTCTTCCCTCTTCTGCTTTCATTGTTTCAGGTGTGTGTGTGTGTGTGTGTGTGTGTGTACACTCACACGTGTTTGTGCTGGTACATGCATGTAGAGAAAGATTTTCATATGAGAAAAAAATAATTATTTTGTTGTACAAATACTACATCTGTCATTCTGAGATAGGGTCTCACGGAGGCCAGCTAACCTCAGTCTTTATATGCAGTTGAGGATTAACAGGTGTGAGCCACCATGTCAGGTTTTTGTGCAGTTAGAACCCAGAGCTTTGTGCTTGCTAGAGAAGTATTCTGCCAAGGGAGCCTCGTCCCCATCCTTCTTCTCCACCTCTATAACTTTTAGACTCTTGAAATGAATAGTTATGGCATTGCTGCCTAATCTGTACACCTTAGCTCATGCCACTTTATGTCCTTGGCGGACCGAAAAAAAAAAGTCTCTGCTTGAGTGTGGTGGACTCCGGTTTTTATGTCTCTGCTAGAGTGCTCTAAAACTGAACAGCTCTCCAGCTTGCCTGTGACCTTGGCATTTTTTTGCTCTACACGGGTTGGTCATTTTGTCACAGGTCCCTCAACAAAGGCCTTTCTCGTTGCGTCCCTAGAGCCAGGCACAGCCGGGACAGACCAGGGCGCTAGGTAAATACTTGACGAGCGAGCGGAGTTTCGTGGTGGTGGAAAGAGAAGCAAGTTTCCTGGCTTTCTGCATCCCCAGCTCTTGTCTTGCTGTGAGGGATGCTGGTGTTATTTGTTGCAATCTTTCTATAAATAGGTTTGAATCCTATTTTTATCATAGCCTTACCCCTGAAAAGGGTGGGATACTGAACCTACTGATGGCACAGATATACAAGGGTTATGGGGTTATGGGTTAATGGGCGTATTAGAAAGGTCAGTGGAATACTTGATGAGAGGAAGGACGTTCACTGTTCAGGTTCCCCTGCCCACAAATAGCCTCCTCCAAGTGCACCTTTGACTCAAGCATTTTGAGAGTGAACGGGCATGATTTTAGTAAGTGCATCTGATTGACTGGCCTTACCTGGAACTACTCTAGGTATATAAGTGTATGTGTTCAGTTTACCCAAGTATGACTCTGGGGTTGAGATCGGACCAGCCTAGCAAACCTCCTGGCACTAGAAATCCTCCATCTGGGTGAAGACAAAACTCACCGATGCCCTTGGCAGTGCCTAGGGGCTCTATGTGTTCCCTGCCATGGTCCTACCCCTCTGTGCCTTTGTCCTACCCGCTCAGACAGTTCCTGTCATGCATGGCGTCTTTACAGCCCTTACCCTACTTTGCTGTAACTTCACTGCAGGCTCAGGTTGGATGGAGGAGCAGGGTGGGTTTATGATATAAGACCCCAGGGAGAAGCGTGCCAAACCAAGCCTGCTGTTCCCCGCTGCCTACTCCAAGGGAATCCCCATGGGATTCAGAGGGCAGATGTAGATTCAGAGGGCCTGGTAGAGTAGGAGGCCAGAGTCTCCCTAGATCAGACCCCCAACCACTCCCAATTCAAGTCTGCAATCAGACCCATTGGCAGAGGCATGCAGGCAGGTGGCATTGGGAACCTAGTCACAAAGGCCTGTGTATTCGATGCCCAGTAGGTACAGACAGGCTTGGATGCAGAGAAACCAGGCAGGAAACCATCCTGGAAAGATCCTAGTGACAATGTCACTCCAGGCCACTTATCAGGAAGGCCAGGTTCCCAGGGTCAAGTGTGCACTGGGTGGGGGCAGGTCCCTGTGTCCCTGTGGTCAGGCCCCTTGCTCTTTTTCTCCCCCTCAGGAAACACCAGCCAGAATTCCTGGGCTCCAGAGAACTGTAGGATGGGGATGTGAAGTGAGGCAGCTGTTTTCTGGGAAGCTGGCCAGGTGGGCTTCAGAACATCAGGGAAGCAGGGATTTGTGACCGTTCGAGGTGGTGCCTTCCCTTGTTGCCTGGCTGCCCTGGAACTCACAGGCTGCCCTTACAGCCTTAGTCTTCCTAGCTCGGATTGAAAGTTCATACCAGTGGGCCCTGCTCAGTGGGTTTTACAAACGGGCACCTACCTGTTAGAGAACGAGGTGATGGAGTATCCCAGTTCTCAGAGCACAGGGCACAAGATTGCTGAGCGTCACGAAGGCTTTCTAGGTTACTGTTAGATTTTGCTATTTAAGAACAAACTTTCCACCAGGCAGTGGTGGCACAGGCATTTAAAACCCGGAACTTAGAGGCAGAGGCAGATAGATCTCTGTAAGTTCAAGGCTAGTCTGGTCTTCAGTCCTGGATAGCCAGGGCCACCCTGTCAAAAACAAACAAACAAAACCAAAACAAAACAGACAAACAGACAGACAAAAAACCCTTTCCAGCCAAGCCTGGTGTCACAGGAACATAATCCCAGCTACTATTGAGGCTATGACAGGAGATCACAAATTCCAGTCCTGCCCAGGCTGTAGCAAGCAAGTTGGAGGTTAGCCTGGGAAAGTTGTTGAGGCCCTGTCTCAAAAGGAAAGAGCCCTAGGTCTGTGGCTCAGCGGCAGAATGATTGTAGATCACTTGCAAGGCTGTGGGTTCAAAGCCTAAATACTACAGAAATGTCAATCAACACAAGACTTCTAAAACAAACAAACAAAGCTCAGAGAGGCAAAAGCATTTTGCTTTGAGTCTCCTTTTTATAGGAAAAAATGTCACAGTGTCAAAACTTCAGGGACCTCAAAGCAATCTTCGTCCATTCCCCTTTCATTAGATAGAAGTCCTTACAAAGCACTGGGGCACAGGGCAGCAGCTGGGACTCACATCTCAGGGGCATGCCCTGCCCCCAGGTCTTGGGTGTACTTTATTATTATTATTATTATTATTATTATTATTATTATTAGATATTTTCTTCATTTACATTTCAAATGCTATCCCCAAAGCCCCCTATACCTTCCCCCTGGCGTGTACTTTTTAGGTCCAATCTGACTGTGTGTATCAGACTGGCTGTATATTTTTATTATTTGTTAATACCCTTTGGCATTTCTCTTAATACACAAGTACGTATATTGTCTTTAGTTTTCCTATTCTTTTATACAGAAGGGATTACGCTGGTGAGGAATTTTCCCCCCATTTTCATATATATTTTTAAAGGCCATACAAATGTTCCGTTGACTCTGTAGTCCGAGGTTGTGTTTCTCAGAACATCAGAATCCCCTGGGGGGGCTTGATAAGACTCAGGCTGCCGGGCCACATTCTCCGAGCGCTGCTCGTCTGACTCAGACGCTCGGTGGGCCAGCACGTTGCCATTCTTGCTGGCTTTATGGAAGCCACTGATTCAGAGACCCTCCCTTTGCAGAGCTGTGCTAGGGTAGGGGGAGTTGACGATGACAGCTCAGTCCTTGTAGCCTACCAGCGCTCCTGTGTGGTCCTTCCTTGCTCCAATTGGGTCACCCGTGAAGTCCTTTGCTCCGATTGGTTCGCACCCTAGCCTTGACCTCTGCATTCATTCTGTCCCGGCCTCCCTTCTCCAGGTCAGCCCTACCCCTTCTGTCTGTCGCTCTGTAATGCTGGAGGCATTTGAAGGCGCCACCTCAGCTTCCCTGCTTCTCTGCATCTTCCGGCCCTTCTCTCCTCACTTTCCCCTAGTCTGAGAAAAAGAATGTTTCTGATATGGCCTTAGGCCTTTTCTAACCAATCACCACCTAAAGGAGAAGAGGCCCCACCCACTTCCTGCTTAGTCTCTGTCCAACTTCTCTCTACCACAGAGCTCAGTCAACAGAAACTGGGAAAGCGGTTTTCACCTCCCAGGACAGGTTTGCCATTTAATTCCAGTTCAGGTTTGTGGTGTTTCTCGTTATGTTTGTCCTTCCTATAATGAGGGAAAGGCCTTAATAAGAATGGCCTTCGTGGGCTCATATACTTGAATGCCTGGTTCCCAGTTGGTAGAACTGTTTGGGAAGGATTAAGAAGTGTGCCCTTGTTGTTGAGGTGTGTCGCCGGGGGCAGGCTTCCAGGCTCCGGAAAGACTCCTAAGATTTCCAGAGCTCTCTGCCTGGTGGTGGTGGATCAAGATGTGAGCTCTCAACTGTTAACTTTGTTCCCATATTAATAGATGTTAGCCCTCTGAATTTATAGCTAAATTGAATGGGTTTTGTTGTTTATTTTGTTTTTTTGGTTCTTTAAGACAGAATGTCTCTGTGTAACCCTGGCTGTCCTGGAACTCACTCTGTAGACCAGGCTGGCCCAGAACTCAAGAGATTGAGCTGCCTCTGCCTCCGGAGTGCTGGGATCAAAGTTGTGCACGCCACCAATGCTCACCCAGCCTTGAATGCTTACTTTCCTAAGTGGCCTTGGTGGTGTTTTATGGCGGCAGTAGAGGGCAGCTCATGCAGAGGATGTCTGCCTCTGCTTCCTGAGTGCTAGGCTTTCAAGGGGTCATTATGCCGGTCAAGCTCTTTATATGGGTTTAGGGTTCCAAGCTCCAGTCCTCATATTTGTAAGTCAGAAGCTGTACCCTCTGAGCTGTCTCTCCATCTCTTGCAAGGATCCTTAATCTTCATCTTTCTGTCTTATATAAAGTTGATCTTAAAGGGCTGTGTTCAGGAAGGGAGGTTCGTTGCCACAAGAGATATTAAGAGAAAAGTTTGAAAGACTTTATTTTCTTAGCCATAGGCCTCAGTCTATGGAAGGTGTGAAAGGTGCCCCTCTGGGTAGAAGAGCCCACTTCTTCAGTTTGTCCTGGGGCCCAGCGTGTGGGGAGAGGGCCTGCAGAGCAGCCAGCTTGGGTGAGAGTGTCTGCAGGAGGTCTGGAACAGGCCAGAACTCTGCAGGCCCTGGGAGCCTGTGGAGGTGGGACCTAGGGTCAGAGCCACCCCTGGAAGAGGAAATTAGGCAGGCAGTTTGCAAAATGGACAGAAGGTAGGAGGTGCCAAGCAAGGAGGGGGGGGCGAGGATTAAGGTCTTAATCCTTGGGCACCATGAAAGCCTCAGGTGACTGCATTTCTTTAAAAAACAAAAAACAAAAAAAAAATCTCTGGTTGGTTTTCTTTAAGTTCATGGTAGCTTGTAGAAAAATCACACCACAGATGTGGCTTTCAAAAACCTAATACTTTGTTTTTCATATTATAAAATTTCTCTTCCTGTTTTGGCCTGTCGTTTTGAGACAGGGTCTCATGTAGCCCAGGATAACCCGCGATTCAGTTGTGTAGCTGAAGGTGACCTGGAAGTTCTGACCTTTATGACCCTCTGTTTCCCAGATGCTGGGAGTACCATACCAGCATGTGCCCTGGCCATTGCTACCACCTTCATGCCTGGTTCGTGCTGCAGCAACGTTTTCATGGCCGTCTTGTGGCTATTCTGTACCACACTTAAGTGGCCCCCCAAAGTTGGCAGTTGGCCTTTTCATTTTTCATTTTTTTATTTAATTTTTTAAAATTTTCAGTGTGGTAGCTGCCACCAGGAGGAAGAACTTGGCAGCTACAGCCTTTTTCCCTTGTCTGAATGTTTCCTGGTAGTAGGTCCCTGGGAACCATTGGCCATAACCACCTCTGGCTCCACTGGAATGTGTTAAGGCTAACAGCCCTTTTCACAGTGTGAGCACAAGCCCCGTGTGGGTGAGACGGCCTCTTACTCATCCCCACGTGCGTCTCACAAACATCTATGACGGGCAGAGATTCCATCTCCTGTGGCTAAGTCAGTTGCCACCCACACATTGAGCTTGACTGACAGATGTAGGAGTGTCAGATGACAGGTGATGTCCCTGCTCTCCTTGTCCTTGACACCACTCAAGGGTCCCAGACAGCCTGCGGGTCCAAAAGTAAGTGTGGGTGCCTCTATGACCACACCTTACATATGGGACAGTCTAGATCACCTCTGGTGTTTAGTGGGGTCGTCCAGACTTGAACGTGCTGTCTTCTATCTACTTACTCATATGCTAAGGAGAAAAAAATAAAGTAGTGTTCTGGACGTAAGGAATGACGTGAAAGGCCATATTAGTAAGGTAGGTAACATGTGAGCAGACACACGAGGGAAGGGGGAGAGCCAGATGAGTATCTATAGGGTGTCACAGAAGAGGGGACAGTAGGTACGAACCCTGGAGGTAGAATAAGCCTGGCGCAGGCTGGGAACAGTCAAGGGAACTGTGGCTAACTAGGCAGGGTGAACATGGTGAAGGTGGACAGAAGTAGCCATAGCCAGAGCATGCAAAGCACCTGCATAGCTAAGGGAGATGAGGAAGCTGGGGCTCCCACCCCGGCCCTTTGAAGCCAGTCAGAACAATGATACGGATCTTTCTTGCATATGTATGTTCACGTATGTCCGCCAACACTGGGAGCCAGACTCCGCTTGCTCCTGGATAAGGCCTTGGGAGTTGAAGCCCAGGCTGTGGGAAGGTCCCGTCTCAGTTCCTCATCCATGTGACTAGGACCCAAGACAGGAAACTGGTAAGAATATGCTGAGCATCCCAGGGATTTTGTGTCATTTTAGGGTAGCCATTGGGGGTGTGTAGATACCGTGGTTTGTTGACACACAGCTAGTCTGTACTCTGTTGAGTTGATAGATTTAATATCTGTCTGCTGTGGGTGGTCCTATAGCAGTCAGGAGCTTCAGGTGGATGGTCCGGGTATGCGTGCCCTGAGATGGCTTTTCTGCTCACAGTGGCTTACCCATAGTGATTGGGGGGCAGATCTTTTACAGGCCCGAGTGTTAACTCTGCTTCATACCAGAAACAAAAAAAAAAAAAAAAAAAAAAAAAAAAAAATCAACTGGAAATATGCTGATGACCTAAGTATAAAAGCTAAAGCCACAAAACCTCTTAGAGAAAGCCATAGGGATCAGTCTTCATTGCCTTGGATTTAGCAGTGGGTTCTTGGCTTGTGATGCCAAAAGCCTAAACCACAAAGGAAAAACAGAAGTACATTGAGTTCCGTCGAGACGTGAATGTCGGTGCCTCCAAGCAAGCGATGACAATCTATAGAACAGCAGAAAGTGTTTTAGAATCATAAGCTCATACAGATTTAATATTAGGAACTCGTTCTTAAAACCAGGGGCGATAGAGATGGCTCAGTGGTCATCCAGAGGACCCAAGTTCCCGTCTCAGCACCCGTATTAGAAGCAGCTCATAACAACCAGGGCCTTCTATACCCTCCTTGGCTTCTGTGGGCACTGCTCACATAAACACAAGCTCACACACAGACATGTGCTTAAAATAAAATCCTTTTTTAAAAAATGGCCTAAAATTCACCCACTCTAATCTTGACAAGTTCATTTCAGTAATGAGCAGAGGACTTGAATGGACATTTCTTCTAAAGGTGGATGGCCAATAAGCATTGGGTAAAGGGACTCATTCACTGTTGTCAGGTTTTTGTTTTTGTTTTTTTTGCTTTGTTTGTTTTGTTTTGTTTTCGAGACAGAGATTCTCTGATAGCCCTGGCTGTCCTGGAACTCACTTTGCAGACCAGGCTGGCCTCGAACTCAGAAATCCACCTGCCTCTGCCTCCCAAGTGCTGGGATTAAAGGCGTGCACCACCACCGCCCGGCACTGTTGTCAGTTATTATGGTTGGGAAAATCCAAGCCATGAAATACTACTGTATACCCAGGAGAATGCTCATAGCCAGAAGAAAAGGGAGGGGGACCCCCGAGTGTTAGCAGGGATAGAAAACACATTGCTGGTAGAAATGTGAAGTGAGCTAGGTACGGTCTGTCAGAAAGTTCACAGGTCTTGTCTCCTTCAGGTTACTGTTGCTGTGATGAAATACCACAAGCAACTTGGGGAGGAGAGGGTTTATTTCAGTTACACATTGAAGGAAGCCAGGACAGGGCAGAAACCTGGAGGCTGATGCAGGAGAGGTGCTGGTTACTGGCTTGCTTAGTGCTCTCTCTCTCTCTCTCTCTCTCTCTCTCTCTCTCTCTCTCTCCCTCTCTTTTTTCTCTCTCATCCTTCCTTCCTTTTACCTTTCCTTCCTTTCTCCCCCCTTCCTTTTTTTCCTTTGTGTTTTCAAGACAGATAAGTCTCTCTGTGTACCGTTGTCTGTTCTAGAACTTGCTTGGCAGGCCAGGTTGGTGTGGAACATAACAAAGATCCTCCTGCCTCTGCCCTGCCTCCTGAGTGCTGGGATTAAAGGCCTGATTTCTTAATAGACCCTAGAACCATCCCAGAGATAGTACCACCCACAATGGGCCGGGCCTTCCTCCATCAATCACTAATTAAGAAAATGCACTACAGGCTTGCGTACAGCCAGATTTTATGGAGACATTTTTTTTTTTCCCCAGTTGAGGCTCCCTCCTCTCTGACTCCCGCTTGTGTAATGTTGACATAAAGCCAGCCAGTCCATCTTGGGAAGGGTAGATACGGAATCCCCATATAACCTGGCAGTCCGTCCCTGGGTATTGAACCGAAAAACATCCACTGGATTTGTGAAGACAGGGTTTTTCTGGGTAGCCCTGCCTGTCCTAGAACTCTCTCTTTGTGGAACAGGCTGGCCTCAAACTCAGAAATCCACGTGCCTCTGCCTCCTGAGTGCTGGGATTAAAGGCGTTGGCCTGTATGCTCAGTCCCAAATGGATTCGTGCACACTAAAGTCCATTGCATCACTAGGCACAACCGACAACGACTGAATCCAAGCGAAGGAAATCCCGTGGAGAAACACGTTGAGCTAAGGAAAATGAATGTCAGATAGTCATGACAAGGAGAGAAGTTGTCACACTCCCTTAAACATAGAGAACGTAGAGAATATGCTGACTCAAAATGAGATGCTTCATGATGCCGTTTTGTCCAGGTTAGGTTTTTTGTTTTTTTGTTTTGTTTTGTTTTGCCACTTGACACAGGCTCAAGTCAAATGGAAGAGGCTTCTCAGAGCAGATGGTACCTCCATCAGACCTGCCTTTAAGCAAGTGTGTTGGGGGGTGGGGTATTCTTGACTGCTAGAGGATCCAGCTCACTTTGGGAGATATCACATCTGGGCAGGTGTTCCTGGGGCGTGTAAAAGTGGGCTGGGGCAGCCATGAAGAATAAGCTGGTAAGCAGCACACTCCTTCATGGTCTGCCTCACTCCCTGCCTCGACTTCCCTTGGAGTGACTGTGACCTGTAGCCCTAATAAGTGTTTTTCTCCCCAAGTGGATTTTGGTCGTGTTTTGTTTGTTTGGTTTTGGTTTTTCGAGACAGGGTTTCTCTGTGTAGACCCAGGCTAGCCTCAACTCAGAAATCCGCCTACCTCTGCCTCCCTATTTGTTTTTTGTTTTTTGTTTTTAATCACACTAGAAAGCAAACTGGGACACACTTGCATACTCACATGAAAGATTAAAACTGGGTAAATCCATGGAGACAGAAGATACAGAGGTTGCTTGGAATTGGGTAGGTGCATATATTGCTTAATGGGTACAGAGTTTCTGTTTGGAGTGAGGGAATTTTCTGGAAATAGTGGTAATAGTTGCACAATGTTGGGTATGAATATAATTAATGTCACAGAACTGTACTTAAAAGTGCTTAAAATAGTCGATTCTAGACCCTATATATTTTGAAAAGCACAATTAAAAAAAAAAAAATTAGTTCAGTGTTAGCATCCTGTGCCTGGGGCAAGCTTGACTCTTTCAGGAGCCCCTGGGATGGATTGTGACACAGGATACACAGGCCCAGCTCAGGGTCGGAGCCCTGCTCTTGTCTCTGATACAGATTTCCAGCAAGGCCCTGAGTGGCCATGAGTGGCATTGACGGTGGCTCCCCAGTATCCGTCTAGTCCAGTGTAAGGATTGCTCTACCTGATGAAAAGACAGAAATCGGTAAACTTAGGTGACTACCCACCACCCCCAGATTGCCCTCCATAGCCTGTTGGTTGGTCTTGCTGGGTTTTTGCTTGAGCATTGGTCTGGTCTCTTCCTATCAGCTCACACTCAGCCAGGTTTCCTCCCCAAAGAAAGGAGTTTCATGGTTTCACCCTAACACACATCTCTTCTGGCCCCGTGTCTGTCCTAGTCACCCGCTCCTTCTCTATGTTTTCTGTGTGTCCTTTTGAAAATCTGAGCCCCACTAATCAAGAGTGGGTTGAATGTCCAACTGTGGTCACGCACACCCACTTGGAACACTGTAAGTTTGGAAGGTAGGAGGTCCGTTATGTTTGAAGTACCCGAACCCATGTGGACCATTGACAATGTAAATGCTGGTGTGCTGTAAAGTGGAGATGTTACAGCTTCCTGAAACCCATGAGCACAACTCAAACAAAATCACACTGCAGATTGGCTTGTTGCTTTACTTCAGCTATGCTCTCCAGAGAATGCCCTTGGAGATCACCAGCCAGAGCCTCCTTGCTTTGGCACGTGCAGATTCGATCTTGCCACACCAGAGCACCCATTTGTGTTAGATTCTGAGGCTGGAGTCTGTCTTCCTGCAGACTCGGCTCTCCAACTTACCCTAGGTGTCTCCCTTGCTTATAGTCCCCACAGTGACCGTCTTTCTTCATTAGCTCCTCTGTTTGGAATCCTTCGGTGTACCTGCAAATGTAAAAGAGCTAGGGGCTGGCTGAGTTCAAGTTCATAGAGTCCAGGCTGCTGTCAGGACCTCTCTAGGGTCATAGGAGGGGTGGGGCCCAAGGTCAACTCCAGGGTCTGGCCTCAGGTACTGGGTGGCTCCTAGGAAGCTAATTATTAACGGTGGATGGTTTCTGATCTGCTGGCAGGGCCTTGATTGGCACATGATGCTTTCAGCTGGCACCTTTTAGAAAACTGAGGAATCCGTTTGCTTTGTTTCTCAATGTGAAAAGGTGCTGAAAGGGCTGTGACCTTCACAGAAAAAGGACTGTCCTTTGTTGTTGTTGTTGTTGTTTTTTAACGTTTTCTGAGACACCTGTTAGAAGCAATGTGTCACCTTCCAGTAGAGGGACACTGGTAATAAACAGCCATATTACCTGTGTTTCTAATGTTGCAGAATTAACTGGGGAGAAAGGCGGCTTTTCTGGACCACTTCCTTCATAAGAGGAAATTCACCTCCACGTGAGCCTTGGGGAATGCTTATAAAGATTATCTCAAAAGGGTAAGAATAGACCTGTAGTCAGTAAATTACAGAGGCAGAGTGATTAAGTATGGGGCCCATGTTTTACCTCCAGTGAATCACCTGTAATTCGCCTCCCGCCCAGTGGCACTGGGTCAGGAGACTTGGAGCTGGCAATCATGTAATGCTAGCACTGAATGGGGATCCATATGACTGTTAGAGTTGACCATGACTGGGCATGCTTTCCTGAGGCTAATCTACTGACCTGCACAATGGTTCAGTGCCTTCAAAAGCCACGATGTCAGGAGAGATAATGGATGGAAAAGCACTTGGGAACCTCAGGTGCCCTGTGGGACCTTCTTCCTCCCACAGCAATCCCAGCTTGGGGGTAACCCAGGGACCTAAGAAGGAGGTAGGTCGAGTGTAGACTGTGGGTACGGAAGAACAGGTACTCTGCTGCCCCTCAGAAATGTTTACAGGGAGACCTAGGAAGTAAGTCGGTTTGTCCAGGGTCACGTTAGTCACTGGTAAGTGGTCCGAGCTGGAGGCCTGCTGACTAATTCCTCTAAAATGGATTTTCTTCAGTTCACCAAGCACTGGCCTCAACACATGGTGGGGTTCAGTCCAAATAAATGCAACAGTACCAGCAAAATACACTTTTTTCTTAAGACTTGAAACACTTGCTTTTATTAGTAGTACTAGGAACAACCCTACCTTTTGGCATTTTATGCATGTTCAGTTTCCAGAACCAGGGTGTTTTGAATGTTCATATACATTTCTTTTATTATTCGTTGGTCCTCATTTTATCATGAGGGGAAAAAAAAAAAACTGCAGGAAGCTGAACAGGCGCCATGAAAGCACATCTATATCTCAGGTTCTAGAGGCAGTGGCGGCTGTCATGGTTATGTGTCTGGTCTAACCCAAGATGACCCGTTGGGATTGAAGCCTTCCAGGCAGAGGGCTTTAGGGCTGGAACGAGCCTCTACAGGCTCTTTCCTAGGAAACCCATGAAGGAAGAGGTGGCCGAAGAAAAGACTTTGCAGGATGCTGGAAGTAGGGCTGGGAGTGGGAGCAAGGATAAGGGTTGGAGCATTTTTATGTGTTTCCTTGAGATAAATCCTTGGGGAAGGCTGCTCTGTGGTAGTGAGTATGGGTTTTCTCTGGCCCGGCTGGCCCTGGCTTCAGACATCCTGGCAGGGTGGAGGCTGGCAGGACATTCCGCTGTGAGATTCCAGCTTCTTGGCTGGGATGCACCATGATTAACACATCTCAAACCTTTCAAAGTGACTTTAGCTGTTTTCTTTAGTGAAGGCTTCTGCTGCTTTTTTGGCTGTAAAGGGGTCGGGGGCTGGAGCCCAAGACCAAAATATCAGAGGCTGACACCCAAATGGGTGTGGCCTTGGCCTTGGGCAAATATTAACACAGTATTTTTGTAAAGTTTATGCAACTCGATTCATGTCCCTGCAGAGTAAATTTATTCCATCCTGCTTTTTCCAGTCTGTTCTGAGCTTGGTGGAACTGTCCACAGGCAAGACGGAAAGAGGTTGGTCACTTAATTTTAGGTAGAAGTGCTAAGAATTGGGCGTACTCCGTTCTCACTTTTTTTTTAAGCCTTTCATGATGCTTCGCTCTCTTTAAATAGTACTCTTACACCTCTGATGGACCATTTAAAAACTTTCAAGAGTCAGGCATCCGTGCAAGCCTATGTAAGGAGATAGAATCTGAACAGTACTACAGTTGAATACGGCTTCTATAAGCAGAAATATACCCTGGGCACTTTCAAAGCAGAAGTCATGATATAATTTTGGTCCCCAAAGCCTAAAGCTCATTTTTCATACTCTCCAGTAGCTTTTTCAATGTGAGTTCCTTTATTTACCTACAGTAATGGGGTTTGGTCAGCTAAGAACCTCCCACCTTGCGCCACCAAGTTCCTCAGAGCTCCCCAGTCTTTCAGCCGAGAGAGCTCAGCATCTTCCATGTTTATGCAGCCTTCACCTCAGGCTCTTTCTTCTGTTGAGCAGAAGTCTGTTTCCTTTTCTTCCTTTTGTTGTTTGAGTAAGCGCGGTGTGTGCCCGCGTGAGGGTCGCTACATGTTTATGGAGGTCAGAAAATAAAACATGGGTGTTGTTGACGTTTGGCATCCTTCCGTGTTGGTGATCGGGGGGTCTCTCTTCTGCATTCCACTTCTTTGTACCGTATGCCAGGTGAACTGGCCCGTGAGCCTCTGGGAATTCTGTCTCTGCCTCCCATCTCCCCACAGGAGCTCTGGGAGCCTTCACAGAAGGTGTGGGCATAACATGGCATTCAAACTCCGGATCTTACTCTCACATGGAAAAGATGTACCCACTGAGCCACCTCCCAGGTCCCGAACCCACCCGTTCACGTCACCTGTTTAACCATTGGCTTAAAAAGAATCAGTCGAGTGAAAATGGCTAATTGGAGTTCATATTCTCTGCTGATCTCAAAGCTGGCCTTGGGAAGCGGGGATGGCTGCTCTTTTCTAAATAACTCTTAGAAAAAAGTAAGCGACTGCTGAGGTTAACCTCCACTAACGAGATTACATCAGAGTTCCCACCCCTCCCACCTCCAGATGCTAAACCTCTCACCGTGTCCTGATTCCTCTTTTATGTACCTGGCCTTACCCTCCCTAGGCGCTCTCTAAGCTATCAGCTATCCCTCCGGCCCCTCTGGTTGCCCTGGAGCTCATAAAACCTCCCTGAACTTCCCCTGCTGACCTCTCACTGAGGTCCCGTGCATGGGTGTGGAGTCTTTGCCGAGCTGGTCCTGTCACCAACCTCACCCTGGAAGGTCTCAGCCTCCTGTCCCCTGGAGCTTCCTTCACATCCCATGGAAGCCAGGTTCCCCGCGTCTCTACCTTCCCCCACCCGCTGGCCACTTCCTGGCTTGGCCGAGTAAATGAATATTGAATCAATGGCCCAGAACTCCTTTGCCAAAGGAGTAACAAAGGAAGTCAAAAGTAATTATAAACAAGATCTACAAGTCCTGGGGCAGGGGGGTGGGGCTACTGAAAATACCCTCGTAGAAGGCCGGAATTTGGGGATTGCTTGAAGGCTTGTTAACATCCTCCCAAACTTTAAAATAACTAACAAAACTCTTGTCTTCAACAGCCCCCCCCCCCCAGTAGGTATCAGCTGGGGAGGAGTCGCCCGAGGGGGACTTGGGACCTGCGTAGTTTTGGTTGCCTTTGCCTTATGTGATAACCCCAGGAAAAAGGCTTCTCATACCTACACAGGGCTGCCACCCTCCTGTGCTGGCCTGGCTTCCTCTTGCCCCAGGCAGATGTATTGAAGGTAGCTGAGGCCCGCAGGGCTAGAACCTATTTCGCTTTTTACTATAAAGTTTATAGGCCACCTCTCCACCGCCTGCGGCTTCAGCCTGCTTTCCATCCTGCGCTCTGAGGAGGGGAGCTTAAGCCTCCTCTTAACCTCCCGGTGTCCAGGCTAACTTTTTTATTTTGTTAGCTTTGACGGTGTCACGGCGTCCAAACTATAAATAAAAACTAAAGATAGACCCTGGGCTCAGAATAAGAAAACTATTCTGACATTTTGAAGTCATCTGGGAACAAGGGAGCTAACTGCAGGTTTTGGTTTGGGTTGAATTGACTGGACAGATGACCTCAGCACTGCTTTGGGGGTTCAGGGACTTCTTTGGGAGGTCCCCTCTCTGAACAAATGAAAGGCCAGGGAACAAATGAGCTGATTCTGCAGTTGTAGTCCTGAAACATGACGATTGGTGGTGCAAGAGAAGATGATGGAGTTTTGTGAAAGTCATGACTGCTTATTCTTAAGCGCACTTCTGATGAAAAGTATCCATTTTGTAAATGCATATGTAAGTTTCAAAAAAAAGTTTTGTTTTTACACCATTTGTGATTATCATTGGTTAGCAGGCTTTAAGCTTTTGTGTGTGTGTGTGTGTGTGTGTGTGTGTGTGTTTCTTGTATGTCTGTGTGAGGGTATCAGATTCCCCAGGAACTGGAGTTACAGACAGTTGTGAGCCGCCATGTGGGTGCTGGGAATTGAACCAGGGTCCTCTGGAAGAGCAGCTATCTTACCCTCTCTGCGCTGTCTCCTCCAGCCCCTAGGGTTTTTTTGTTGTTGTTGTTTTTATTTTTGTTTTTGTTTTTGGTATATAAGCTTGATAGTTTTTTTAAGTGGATTTTAACATTAATTTAGCAATAAATATGATGATGCCTTGTTTTAATGAACAGGCTTGTTTTGCTAACCTAGTAGGTGTGTGTGTGTGGGGGGAGGGTATGTGTGCCCATACAGGCCCAAAGTTGGTGTTGGACTCTTGTCATTCCCTCCCCCCACCTTATTCTTTGAGACAAGAACCATGTAGCTTCCTCTCCCACTTCTGCTTCCTGAATGCTGGGGCAGCATGTACCTTACTTTACCAAGTGTTCGGTACTGTGAACAATGGAAACCAACATTAACCTTTGAAGATGTGCAGGGTTGTATTTTAAGAAATTCAGAAAGCCATGAAAAGGAAAGGACAGTGGTGGCCGATAGCGTTGGCCAGTTTGTGAGAGTCACAGCCACGAGGGAAAAGATGAGATTCCATGTGCCACTTCAGAATTTTGGTACCAACTGCACATAATTAAAATTGATCAAACGAAACCGCGTTGATGCGAACATATGTGGCTATTTTACAAGGAAAAACTAAAACTGCTCATCTTTTTCTCTTCCTCTTTTTTAAAGATTTATTTATGTATTTATTTATTTAATGTATGTGAGAACACTGTCACTGTCCTCAGACACTCCAGAAGAGGCCATCAGATACAGATGGTTCTGAGCCACCATGTGGTTGCTGGGAATTGAACTCAGGACCTCTGGAAGAGCAGCAGTCAGGGCCCTTAACCGCTGGACCATCTCTCCAGCCCCAAACCACTCATTTTTAATTCATGTGGCTGAATTGAACTTTAAAGCATTTGGCAAGCCTAGTAAATCATACACAATGTAACCCCCTCCCCATGCACTCCTTCCACATGTGTCTGAGAGGGATCCAGTCTGTGCTTGTACCCTGCCTGGTCTTTATTTATTCTCAGGTGTTACAGAGTGATGAGAATTTGGGGTCCGGTGACACCAACTCTGAGGGAACAAGCCAGGACACCTGGTTATGTAATCGCAAGGTGACAGAGCACTTTTGAACTTTCTCTGTTTGACCTCTGGGCTGATCCCAGCACTGACCTATAGACAGGAAAATCTGTCGCTTCATCAACCATGAGGTAGGAAGCACTCAGTCCATCCGGTTATGGGGCAGCTGCTGAGCTATGTAGCTCTGGGAAGCAACGTGTAGCATAGGCTCAGAAACTGACAGCACTCTGGCCCCCAAGACCCTGGTTCTAGGCACAGATGGGCAGAACCAGAAATGCTGGAGGCTGTGGTTGACAGGTTCCCAGTGTGGGGCTCTCAGGTTGCCTGTATCGGTGTCTTAGGGTAGGGGGCTTGTTAAGGCATGTCTTCTCTCTGACAGTAACATCAGCGTGGTTTCAGATTGCATCCTGGGACAGGAGGAAAGGAAGGACCTGAATAATTTGTAAAATTTTACTATCAGCTCTAAGATAAACGCTTGGTCAGTGTTTGCTTTCTTGAGTGCTGTAGTTTCACTGTGATTTTGAAATAAACAAACGTGGTCTTGGGAGATCAGTGCTAAAATATGTAGAGGTAAAATGATAATCAGACCTGTAGCACGTGCTTGAGAGCAAACCTTGGAGTCTGTACACTTGGACGTGTGTGTGTGTGTGTGTGTGTGTGTGTGTTTCACAAGCACCTGCAGGCAACCCACCTCCTTTTGTTTTAGGAGTGCTGGGATTAAGGGATAAGCTCTCACACCTGGTTCCCTCTTATTTTTTAAATTACATGTAAGCGTGTGTCTGTACCCATGTGATACCTCCTCTCACTCACCCAGGAGCTTGTAGACTTTCCCCGTCCAGAGAGCCGGCTTGCCTCTGGCTCCTAAAAGCTGGGGTCACAGATGGCCGTGTTGCCTGGGTTTTATGTAGGTGCTGGGATCCGAACTCCCAAACGCCAGTCCTCATGCTAGATGCTGAGTGCCTTATCCACAAACTCATCTCCCTACTCCTGTAAAGTTTTATCTGTAGAAGGCATTCTCACTTCCCTTAGAATGTAAGGGCACCTTAACCTGGTTCCAAACCAATGCCTGGGGGCATTGCCTGTCAGGCGGAGGCAGTGGTGGAAGAACTGGTTTATTTTTATTTTTTTTTCTGGGAGAATCATAAAGCATGTGACATGATTGTTAAGGGCCTGGTTGATTTCCCTCACCCCCACCCCTCCCCTCCTGCACCAGGACTAAATTGTTAAAAAATGCAGCCCAGCTTCCATGATCCCAGTAAAAAAAAAAAAAAAAAAAGAGGCACTACTGATACTCTCTCAGCAGCCAAATAACCCTCTATGTCCCATCCATTAAATATTGATAATTGATGAGAATTGCAATTGATTTGGTGAGTCATCGCTTCCCGGGGACGCTGTGTTCCTTTCTGTGCTAGAAATCTCCCTGTCCAGCAGATCCATCATCTGTTGATGCTCAGAATTAGAAAGAAAAAAGAGGAAGGAAGAGAGCTTTCTTCAGCCCAGCAGGGAGGAAGGATTAGGACAAAGAAGCTGAGCGCAGAGAAATTGTTACACACCCAGGGAGTGATTGATTGCACGGTAAACAAGAACCCAGCCAACCTGTGTCTCCCCGCTAAATCCCTACGGTTGGAGGCAAGTGCTTTCCACTCCTGGACACTAGATGGCAGTATTGGCAAGGTCAGCCTGAATGTGATTACCTGGGTTGGCTCTAGTCACGAGGTTCACCCACGGTTCACTTACCGAATACTCACACATTAGTTTATAAATCCAGACTGTTTTCTTTAAGATCTGCTTGTGGTGAGGCGTGCCTGTGATCTTGGCATCTAATAGCACCAAGATTTTCAAGTCTATCCTCTACCACATAGATGCTTCTAGGCCAGCCTAGGTTACATATGACCCTGTCTCAAAGAAATTAAATTAAATGGAATCAATATCCATTTGTCTTTTTCTGAAAGTCTTATGACCTTAAGTTTCTGCTGTCCCTGCCTCCACCTACTCCTGAGGGGCTGGGGTTAAAACAGGTGGATGTTTCCCGGTTTATACAGGGCTGGAGATCAAACCCTGGTCCCTAGACCTGCTACACAAACTGAGCAACTCCATCAACTGAGCTCCATCCCTGGGCCCTGAAACGTGGATTCTCAAGTTAAAGGCCTAATTTCTTTCTTTCTCTTTCCAGAGGCATATAACAGCTATAGTAGCAACTGCCTTTGAACACCAGGGAATAGCTTTAAAAGGGATAACATTATAGAAATGAAGTCTTTATAAATGTGTGAGATTTTTGTCATTAAGATAGCCTTACAAAATCTGGATTCTATAGTCAGTTCCTGTTATCATCAGAAGCTTAGCATTGATTAAGAGCCTTGTATTCAGGCATGGTTGCATATACCTGTCATCCTAGCACATGGGAGGTCGAGGCAGGAGGATAACGCCCAGCCTCAGCTATGTAGTAAATAAAACACCAGCCTTGGCTACATGAGACCCCACCTCAATGGTAATAAATAAACAGTGCCTACATGCACATGGAGTGCATGTCTACTCCATGTCCATGCTAGGCACCTATGTATTCCATCTGTAACTCAGCAGTATTTACTGAGCCCCAGCTGTGTGCATAATGAGATCATGCTTTTTCTGTGTTTTCAGAATATCGTCTTTGATTAAGATCTGAATCACAGTAGAACCCACAGCCAGTGTTCCAGCAACCCCAGAGCTCTTTGATTGGAAACACCGTGCAAATAGGCTCAGCTCCCATGATGTCAGTGGCTCCCTCTGCAGCTGTGATGTCCGTGGTTTCTGCGGCCAATGTGTTCCTGTTTGGGTTTTGGCTTTGTTTGGAATTAAGAGGCTTATAAAGGAAGCCATAGAAACCCCGAGTTCCCCAATTGCTTCGGTACAGGAAACAGGGCAATTAGTCAGCATCTATTGTCCAGCCAGATTGTTTAAGATACAATTTCAAGACAATCTGGAAACACCTCCTGGCTCGATAATATGTAGTTTAGCATCGATGTCAAGCAAGCTCTTATCAGGGTTTATTTTAGGGACAATTGCCGGAAGAATATTCTGCAGTTTTCATGAAACAACTTTGAACGACACTGTCCTTAGGTTCCAAGGCCTTCATGTGACAATGAGGGAGGAGGGAAATGTCTCCCTGAATATACCCTGGCCATGCTGGGGAGCATCACCAACCATGGTTCAGTTTTCAGGGCTAGGATCCCTGATGCTAGCTAGCACAGGAATAAGAGGTTGCCTGGGGGCAATGGCTTCGCAAAGCCCTGCCTGTGGTTGGCATGCCGGCTGCTCTTGCTTTCCTTCCCGCCTTCCTCCTTGGAGACCTTGTTGGTTTTCTGTTCAGGGTCTGTGTGAGGATACATACTTACCTGCCCTGCAGACCTGTGTTCCAAAGCCAGCCGTGGGAAGAGACACTGTCTGGACCTCAGCGACCTCAGCTCCCAGACTGCCCTTTGAGGGGTTCCCAAAGGCCCAGGGCACTGAATCATCTACAGGAGTTCCCACAGAAGCTCCGAGGGCCGCTGCCCATTAATAATGTACTTCATAACTATGCTACTGTATCTTAAAAGAACACCGTCCACCTGGGATTCTTAAAGAAGAAGCAAGCAACAGAGCTGACATTTTTAGTTGCGTGTGGGATAAAGCATTTGGGAATACATTTGTTGTCTCTTGATAACTTTTTGTATTACTCAGAAAAATGCATCCCTGATTCCAGTGACATTTTTATTGAAAAGGGCATGGTGGAGGTGGTGGGTGAGTGGGTGGAAATTTCTGTGATTTTGTGTGTGTGTGTGTGTGTGTGTGTGGTGGTTTTTTTTTTTTTTTTTTTTTTTTTTTTTTTTTTTTGTACTATCAGTATCCAGGAAAAATTTTTTTATTATGCTAGGAACTCAAAGCACAGCTTCTGTCATCTTCTGTATTTAGTCTTTTGTGGTCCTTCTATCCCAGAAGTTTGATTTTTTTTTTTTTTTTTCTCAGTCTCTGGTCTGCTCTGCCCTCCTTCCCACAGGTGAACGACACCTCTCTCTTCCCACTTGCCTAGGTCTTTACATCTGACCCTGCCCTGGTATCTGGTGCTATCTCTCTGGGTGTCTCTGCCTTGGTCCCCCAGAGCAGATGGACCCTGGAAGACTAGGAGCATCCCCTGGAAGACTAGGAGATGCTTCATCCTCCATGCATTTATTGGTTTACTTAACGTACTTAACCAATGCCCATCAGTGCTGAGTGTCAGAGACCCAGTGAGCCAAAGTAGCACCCGACCTTCGACCTGTCCTCACGGAGCTGGTTTGTAGTAGGAAGTGCAGCTAGAAACCCACACCATGACTTTTTAAGTGCAGAATTACAGTGAGCACAGTTGAGAGTCTAACACATTGGCTGAGAGATGCTGGAAGGCTTCCCCCAGGGAGTGGTGTGTGTAGAATGGTCAGAAAGCAGGGAGCACAGCATGGGGGAGGGGGAGGCGTGCCCTCCTACAGCCTTCATCCGCATTTGCTCTTCCTCCAAACCGCTTAGTTCTCCCTGAGCACATCCACAGGATGCTGCGGCCTGTGTGTTCAGTTGTGAATCTCTTTATTCTGCCGTCCCACTATTGAGCTCTCTAGCAAAACCAGCTAAAGACGGAGGGTAGGTGTTGGCGAGGCGGCACAGCAGGCCAGAGCGTCTGCCCACAAGACTGACAATCTGAGTTCGATCCCTGGGACCCACCCACGTGGGAGAAGGAGCCACCTGCCTCCTGCAAGTTGTCCTCTAGCCTCCTCAGGCACACACAAGCACACACAATCTAAACAACGTGGAGAGAAGTTACACAGCAGCGACCTCTGTTGACCTCTCCTGCGCACATACAAAAGCATTCAGGACCATCCAGAAGCAGCCACTAGCCTGTCTTAAACTTTCAGTACCTGGAATTGTGCTGTAGGTAATCCATTGTGTCTGGCTCCTTAAACATTAAAGTAGCGTTAAAGAAAACCCTGCTATGCACACAGCGAGGATTCATTTCTCCTGCCGCAAGAGGGCAGGGCATTGGTTCCACCTGAGCTGGTGTTAACAAGCAGTTGTGAGCTACCTGATGTAGGTGCTGGGAGTAGAACTTTGGTCCTCTGCAGGAGCTGTATGTGCTCCTAACCGCTGAGCCATCTTGCCAGCCAAAATGAAATAAATCTTTTTAAAAAATAGTTTTTACAAACCCTGTCTCGAAAAACCAAAAAAAAAAAAATTGTTTTTACAAAGAAGTAGTTCTTAATTTTAATATAACATAACTTATTAACCAGCTTTTGTGTGTTTTTCATCATATTTCTTTCATGCTTAGTTTTGCCAAACTTACAAATACCTAAGGTAGGGATTGTCCTCTGGGAAATTAGAAGGTACTGCCTTGGAGATAACAGGACAAACAGATAAATAAGCCACGTATGTATTTCCTTGACCTAACATGGCATTACATCTTTGAACAACAGATTCTGCTTAGCAGTGGTTCTCAACCTTCCTGATGCTGTGACTGACCCATGTACATAGTTCCTCATGTCGTGATGACCCCAAACCATAAAATTATTTTCATCGCTACCTCCTAACTTAATTTTGCTACTGTCGTGAATCATAATGTAAGCCTCTATGTTTTCCAGTGGACTTTGGTAACCCCTGTGAACAGGTTGTTTGACACCTTCCCCAAAGAGGCCACAACCCACAGGTTGAGAAACACCAGCTTAGCACACCTCAGAAGTCAAAAATGAAATGCAAAGATGGCTTTGTTAGCCTGTTCTCTACCTACAGGTTCTGCGGCTGATGCTGTGAGGATCCAGGCCAACCTGTGAGGGGCTGGGTAGGGCCTGATCGCATGCCTGGAAACCTCTGACAGGTGTCTCGTCTTGCAGGTTACTCGGCGGCCGTTATGACCTCCCGGTTACGTGCGTTGGGTGGAAGAATTAATAATACCCGAACCTCCGAATTGCCCAAAGAGAAAACTCGATCTGAGGTCATCTGCAGCATACGGTTTTTAGATGGCTTGGTACAGACCTTTAAAGTTAATGTAAGTTCTCCATAATTTTTTCTTTCTGCCTAAATCCTCTTAGATAGTTTTAAGTTCTTGGTTTACAAAACGAAAAAAAAAAAAGGTTAGCTAACAAAGGAAAGCTTGAGATTTCAGAACTGGTACAGGGACATAGGGCTGGGCATGGGACTTGTGCTTCAGTCTCTTCTTAAGAATGTGAATCTGTTGGTGTCTTCCAAGGTGGATGTCTCTGGGATGTTATTCCCCTCCCCAAACAGTCCCCTAGGCAGAGCTGGTCCTTGGACGACTATGTTCTATACATGATTTATTCAAGCCCATGTGACTTTGTGTTTTTAAAAATAGTAAAAAAAAAAAAAAAGCAACCTAGGATATAAGTGTCCTACTAAAGTGTGAGCCCCATGAGGACAGGCCGGGTGTCCTGGCATAGCACTGGGCACGCAGCTGTGCTCTGTGAGATGATTAGCCTCGTGGGTGGCAGGAATCCTAAAGGTCCTGCCTGGCTCCTTCTCAGAGCCCTTGATCTCAGATCTTCATGTAAGCAGCTATGAGAGGCAAGGACGGCCGGCAGCTGCCTCGGCTGGCTCCGCACCCAGCCACCACCCATGCCCGGGGACTTCTTGTGTCTCTCAGTCCTGATGGCATCAACTCCAGCCCCAAGTCACCTGTGCCCCAGTTTTATGTGCCAAGAAAGAGAACGGCGGTAGAGGAGCCAGGCTGGATGTGATGGTAAAGGCCTGTGATTCGGCACTTGGGAGGTAGACTCCGGAGGAGTAGAAGTTCGAGGCCAGCCTGGGCCTCAGATAAACAAACAAAATTGGGGAGGGATGACCAGAAAAGGCCATAACACTTAAACCTTAATGAAAACTGACAGACCCCTGCTGTAGCTGCTACTGTTATCTTACCCTGCCTTCTCCTTCCACAGGGACTCACTGCGTAGTCCTGGCTGGCCTGAACTCACTATATAGCCCTAGAAATCACAGAGAACTGTCTGCGTCTGCTTGCTAAGAGCTAGGGTTAAAGACTTGTACTACCAGCCTTGTGGGGTGTTACCCAGTCACCTCCCGGCTTCCCTTTCTCTCTCCTTCTTTCTCTCCTTCCCTCCTCCAACCCCCCTGTTTCTGTCTCTGTCTTCTCACCACCATTAGTCATCTCTGTTCAGGCGAAAGACAATTTCCAGTTCTTCTAAATCATGGCCAGGGGAGCCGCCCTGTACGGCGGAGGTGAGAATGTTCTCGGTGGGCACACAGGACCCAGGGGTGCAGACAGTGGCGGCGATTAGCAGAGGCTCCTTTCCCAGCCTTCCTCCCCACTGCCCGGCTCTCTTCTCGACCCGTCTCTAAGGCCATGTTCTGCTCTTCTGAAGACGAGCTAACACTTACTGTTCTCAAGAAAGAGAAGGGCAAGATAGCTCAGGGAGTGAAGGTTACCCGCCACCAAGACTGACAAGCCTTGAGCTCCACATGGAGAAAGGCCAGTTCACGGGGAATGGCCTGAGCCCCCGGGGGGAAGAGAGCCGGAGATGAGTGAAGTCTGAGAGGTTCCAGGTAGGGATGGGGTGAGAGGCCGGCTGGAGCCCGGGCATGCTGGCTTCTACCCGGGGTAATGTAGAGAGCTCTGACTCGCAGCCTGACATGACGTGACTCAAGGGTCACTCAGTCTGAAGTAGCCAGAGAGGAAGAGGGCTGACAGACCTACCATAGCAGTCCCTGAGAGAAACTCTGGTGGTGGGCAGAACAGTCTTGAGAGCTGGGCTAGAAGTCGGTCCCTGGAAGACAGAGCCACATGGACCTGCTGGCAGGGCTCTCTCTGTTATGTTTTCCTGCTCTAGTTTGTCCTCTCTGTATTTCCCTTCCCCCACTTTATTTATTTATTTATTTATTTATTTATTTATTTATTTATTTACAGTCTCACTGTATATTTATCCGCTGCTGGCCTGGAATTTGATCCGTAGACCAGGCTGGCCTCAAACTCACAGAGATCCACCTGCCTCAGCCTCCAGGATGTTGGGGATGCAAGGTGTGCATCACTGCACGTGGGACTCTCTTTTAATTCCTTTGGGAACTAGAAGTGAACAGAACTGACACCTGAGTGTTTCTCTGGCTCAGAGATGAGGCTCAGTCCAGCAAGAACAAAGGGCTTGGTGTTGCGGCCGTTGACTCCAAGTCAGGGGATCATGCAGCTACTGGTTGACGGTGCGGGTGTGCCAGGCATGTCGCCTCGAAGTGCCGGGGCCTTCGGTGGCAAGGCCGATGTTGGGCTACTTTGCCAGGTGTTCAATAAATTACAGTCACTGATGATATAAGTCAAAGTTACATAAATGATAACCCAAAACATGTAAGTAATAGTTACACTAAGTCAAAGTTACATAAATGATAACCCAAAACATATAAATAATAGTTACACTAAGTGAGAAGATAGCGCTGGTGCACCAGGAGATTGTCCCGTGTGCCGGAGAGATGGCTCAGTGGGTAGGTGAGTGCTCGCTTTGAAAGCATAAGGTGTTCAGGTCCTTAGCCCAGGCGTAAAAAGTGGCTGATGGTGCACGTGGCTGTTACCCTGCACTGGGGCTGGGACGGGAAGAACCCTCGGGCTCTGAGCAACCAGTCTGTCTGAAACTGTAAACTTCAGGTTCAGTGAGAAATTCTGTCTCCAAAATGAGGTGAGATGTGATCGAAGATATCCCAGCATCAACCTTTGGCCTACACACACACACACACACACACACACACACACACACACACACATACACATCTAGTTACTTGGGGGAATGGGTGGGCTGTATTGCTTTTTAAAAACCCGTGAAGACTCTCTTGTGACGGATGGTGGCAGGTCCAGAGGCCTTCAGGATGGACAGGTGGTGCGTTCTGAAAATGACCGAGTTCACACACAACAGAGAAGACCCCATTAAGTCACGAGGAAGCCACTGCCGCAGGAGTGTCCGCATGTTACCTTGTTCTCCCCGCCCTGGTCTCTGCGACCCACTTTCTGCGCATCATCTGCTCTCAGAAGCTCTCAGGAGGAGCCTCTTCTATAACTGTCTATTTCTGACTTGCATTGTCCTGAGTTGAATGGGTTGGGTTCAAAGCATCCCTGGGAGGTCGACCTCTGAAAACAGAATCTGAAGTCCCCCAAGTGCTCCGGGCCCGTTTTGTGTGTGTCCTGTCTCACACCGTCCCCAGCTGTCTTTCGTTGGTGCGGCCAGCTTCAGACTGGGTGGGGACTAGAATGATGGGAGGGGTGACACTCCACCCTGTTGCCCCACTAAACACAAAGGGGTTCCTTATCCCTGTCCCCAGGTGGACCCCACTGTCCGTGCTGTGTCCTCTAAGAAATCTATCTACCGTGCCTTGACCGGTTCAAAGCACTTGACAGCATTTAACACTCCATGTTAGTCACCCCTCCTGCAGCCAAGCAAGGAAATAGGTGCTTCCTGTGGTACTGTCCCAGCGCCCACACAGGGCTGCCCCGTAAACACCGGTGCAGGCCGCCGAGTCCCGCTCTGGAGTGAAGTGTGGCTAAATGTCCCCACCGGCTTCTCACTTCAGATGACGAGAAGCAGCAGGGCAGATAATCCCACAGGGGGACACAGGCCAAGTCACTTTGAGGGTATTTTGGATGGCGTTCGAGTATTTTTAGCTGTTAGTAGAGTTTTCCTCCATGCACACTCTCTGGGTTCCTCCGGGGGCAGGAGCTGCAGCTGGGCCCCCAGCAGCCAACAGGAGCTGACCTGGGATTAGCGTTTGCTGGGGGTAATCCGCAGCAGGTCATGGCGTGTTTGCTGTGTAATGTGTGAGTTTTCCTTAGAAGTCACTAGAGAACCTCAGCTAAGGGATGCAGGCAACCTACGAAAGCTAAGTTAAGCTGCACGCGCGCATGTTTGTGTTTGTGTGTATGTGTGTGTNTTGTGTGTGTGTGTGTATGTCTGTGTGCGTGTGCGTGTCTGTGTGTGTGTCTGTGTGCGTGCTCGTGTATGTGTGTGTGTGTATGTCTGTGTGTCTGCGTGTGTATGTCTGTGTGCGTGCATGCGCGCGCATATGTGTGTGTGTCTGTGTGCGTGCTCATGTGTGTGTGCTTGTGTGTGTGTGTGTCTGTGTGCAGGCCAGAAGACAACCTACAATATTATTTCCCAGAAACCATCAGTCTTTCATTGGCCTGGAGCTTCATGAGTTGGCCAGGCTGGCCAGAGGCCAATATTGGATATCTTCATTATTCTTTATTTTTTTCAACATTCTGCCTGCCTGTCTGTCTGTCTGTCTATTTACCTATTATCTACCCATCTATCACCTATCTATCTAATCTATTTACTTATTTGAGACAGAGTCTCACTGTGTAGCCATAGTTGGTCTGAACTCTCTATGTAGACCAGGCTGGCTTCAGATTCATCGAGATCTGCCTGCCCCTGCCTCCTGAGTTCAGGGATTGAAAATGTGCACCACAACTAAGATATATTTTTATTTTTGTGTCTGTGTTTATAGTGTACATGCAATCAGTGGCCAGAAGAGGCCATTAGCACCATACACACACACACACACACACACACACACACACACACACACTCCAGCTGGTGTTGTAAGTGTTGTGAGCTACTCAGCTTAGGTGCTGGGAACGGAACTTCAATCTTCTGCACTCCGAAAGCATTCAACAACAGAGTCATCTCTAGCCCCCTGCCATAGTTTTTTGAGACATGATCTCACTGAACCTGGAGCGTCTATATTTATTTAGCTAGATTGCTTGGCCAGCAAGTTCCAGGGTTGTGTCTTCCCCTGTATACACACAGGTTCTCACGCTTGTGAGGCAAAGAGTCTACCGACCTTTCTCCTCAGTCCCTTAAATCCAGAGTGTCTGAAAACATCTCAGTGTAGTTTGTCTTAACCCGACTTCTGCATCCTTCCTTTCAGCCTTGTAACTTGAAATTTATTAATGCTTTTGTTTCTGTGGGAAGTATTTATTCTTAAAAATCTCAGAAAGGTTTACTTTTTCTTTGCCTACTGTTAAAAAAAAAAATGGTTACTTCTATTTCTTGGTTCGTTTTAATTCTTGACGGTTTTGATCTAGAAACAAGATTTGGGCCAGTCGCTTCTGGATATGGCCTATGGCCACCTGGGCGTGACAGAGAAGGAATACTTCGGCTTGCAACATGGCGACGACCCAGTGGACTCCCCTGTAAGTGCTTACATGTAGGAAGTGTTGCTTCCCTGCTTGGGTTGGTTTCATAGCTTATTTTTCTCACTCAACAGAGATGGCTCGAGGCAAGCAAACCCCTCAGGAAGCAGCTGAAAGGTGGGTACGCTCTTGCTTCGCTTGGTCACTGGGTGTACAGCAAACTGTCTTCTCCTTATGGGGGACTTAAGGTGGCGGTGGGGGCAGGGAAAGATGCTTCAGGGCAACCTTGAAGGTGAGGGGAGAGGAGGCAGCTCGACAAGGGAGCTTCCATTATTTTTCTAAGGGAGCAGGTGGATGAAGGATAGTCTTTCTTAGCCCAGTATAAGAAGCAGAGACCTAAAAGGGCTGGGGTGGTGTCTTAGTTGGTAAAAGTGCTGGCTGTACAAGCTTAAGGACCTGCACCAACACAAGAGGCTGGGAACTGTGGTGCATGCCCAGAATCCCAGCGCCGGAGACAGAGACAGGAATCCCTGAGCTTGGCCGGCCAGGCCGTCGAGCCAAAGGAGGAGCCCCAGGTTCAGTAAGAGATCCTGTCTCAGAAAACGAAGGTGGAAAGCAGTGGAAGACGACACCTGACGTCAGCCTGTGGCCTCCACGTGCACATGCGGAGTCCTGCACACATACAGGGAGACCAACACAAGCCCTCATACTCTCCCACAGCACAGATACTATCTTGCCCACCATGAGTGGGCAGGCCCCTGTGGTCTCAGCTCCCAGTGAGACAGCTACTCTAGCCTTGCCCACTCCCTCTGGCCAGCCTTTCTCATCCTGCCTTTCCTCGTGGCTCTCATCGGCCCCATGTGCACCTAATGTCCCAGACTAACTTGACCAGTCTGCAGGACTCTGAACCACCCTTTAATCTCCTCTCTCTGTGGTAGCTGCTCTTCTTCTTGTCCCTCTGCCCATCTCCTATTCCTCGGGGCTCCTCAGATACCTCCCGCCAGCTCTCTCCTTCCCTCTCATTTCTTTGTCCCCTCATGGCTGGCTGGGTACTCTTGCTGTCTTCTCACAGTGAGGCGCTTGCACTGTCTCTCAGGACTGTTCGGCTCCACTCAGCTCCACACCCTTCACGGTGCTTGACACACAGGACATGGCAAGTCACACGAGGCAACTGTATGTCATCCTCTCTCTGGCTTGTCCGTGCAGCAGACACATCCCCACTGCTCAGACCAAAGCAAAGCACTCTGCCGAGCCTGGGAACTGCAGTCCAAACCAGATTTGAACCCTGCTGTAGAAAAGAGGAATTCTATGATAGTACTCTGCACACGTGTGTGTACACACACACACACACACACACACACATACACATACAAGCTCTGAATCCACAGAAGAAAAAAGAAAAACACAGAGACCATACCTGAGACACCAAAGTAACAATGATGGAAGGGAGAGACTGAGGAGGTAAGACAAAGACAGGGAATGGAAATACTTTCCTACAGAGTTAGCGCCTCCCACTGGCAGCTAGGTGTGTATCTAGAGGCACACATCTACGTTAAAGATTCTTTTGGTACCAGCCCAGAGCTGACAAAGGAAGGAACTAAGAGATTTGGGGTGTGTGGGGGGAAGTGTAGAGCCACAATGAACAAGGCAGGAGGCAAGATGAGCAGGACCAGGCAGCTGGGCAGCCCACAGAAGGACTTAGATTTCAGAGAGCCCGAAGAGTGCTATGTGAGCCAGTAGACAGGACCTTGGCATGTTAGCCAAGAAGTCAAAAGGTCTCCCCATGTCTTGGCAACAGGTCTTGATCTTCTGTTGTCCTAACCCTAGCTGGTCTGATCTTGTATCAGACACACGGCCAGTTTTAGCCACACAAGGAAACTGGCACTTGGTGTTGATGCCTGAGTAATATCTGAGTGACTTGTGTAACATTCAGGATCACAGTGACTATTTTAATATGCTCTGAACTAGAATTGTAAAAATGGTTTCCAGTTTGTTTGTTTGTTTTTAAAAAAAATCAAGTCAGAAACTTCAGTGCTACCAGATGTTCTGGTCTTGTCATTGGCTACCTAATCCAGAGAGCCGTTTACATTTCTCCATCTGTAAACCACTCAGCCCGCAGGTACCCGTGGTAGTAGTAAGTCTCTAGAGGCTTCATGGAAATGCTGGGAAAGCGTTAAGTCGCTATGTCAATGTAAGCTGTAGACCTTTGGGAGTTTTACGTATAGCTGCTAACTTAAGACTACTTTTAAACATTCTTAATACAGATATCGTTGTCTGAACAGGGCCCTAAGGCAAACATACAGCCGGAAGTGGGTGTACATGGAGGCCCCTGAACAGCTAAAGGCTCTGGATTGGAAGTCGGGGCTTTTCTAATGGAAAGCTTGTGGTGGAGTGATAAGAGCTTCCTTTAAAGAGAGTTAGCAGCTGTGAACGTGGACTTTCTTGTTGTTTAAAGGGAAAAACCTAATCTGTTTTTTTGAAAAATGTTGTAGGAGGTTTCCCCTGCACCCTGCATTTTCGAGTAAGATATTTTATACCTGATCCCAACACACTGCAGCAGGAGCAGACCAGGTAATCAATCACCTTTTCCTCTCCGTGTTCTCTGTCCAGTATATGCAAATGAGTAGCTGCTAAAAATGTACTCCTTGTCTTCTGGCTGTGGACAAATAACTTGATTGGGTGTCACCTCCGACCATCCTGAAATCCAAGTAAAAACTGGATTGAAATCTTAATGGCAGGTTTGTTTACAGTTTGTGGCCTACCTCCTTCAGCCCCAGTCTGGTACAATGCATGTGGGCCCCCCCCCCCCACCTCTGGTAAGCATTGTGTGTACTGAGGTTGCTAAGTCAGTTCTTGTGATGCAGGCTTGGAGTAGAGCAGTCAGCCACGGGGCTCGGAGTGTGAAATCTGAGGGGCTGGAATGAAGTCCCTTGGGGATGACAAGGCTTAGCTGAAACCAGAACTTTCCACCAGGTCCCCGTTTGCAGGGGTAAGGAAGGAGAACGTGTTCTGACTGGACCCGGCTTGTCTGCTGGGTGAATCAGCGGGTATAGGAAGTTTGTGAGGCAGATAAGGGAAGGAAGGCTCTGATAGGAGCTGTTTACCCTGCAGGGCTTGCAGGCTGGGCTGACTCTAGTTGGTCCTGGCAAGTGAGTTTTCTGGGTGGGGAAACTGGAGGGTGCAGGATGGGAAGGGTACACTGAGAAAGCCATTGCCTCGGGGTGGGAGACCCAGCCAACCGCTTCCCCTGCCTCAGGCGCAAGCCCTTAGTATCCCTTTGCAGTTCTTTAGGAGGGAAACTGTCTCCCTGGGAAGAAGCAGAAGGCGTTCTGGGTTATTGAGTCCCATTTAATGGCAGAAAATCTCATCAAAGAGACTCCATTAGCTCAGACACAGAATGTTCTCTCAATTTTTTCTTTCTTCTTTTTTAATGACAATTACACATGTACTTTAGTTTTTGATATGTTTAAAGGCCAGTTGCTGGTTTATTATTCTGTTTTTCCTGCCCCTGTATGCATTGCTTTTCTCCACAGAGGCAGGCCTTGGGGTGGGACTACATTTATCACTTTGGTAAATGTGAAGTTTGTATAAGGGAGGCCTAGGTGGCTCACTGGGAAGCCACGGTGGAGTGCATGCTGGTTTGAATCATTTTGGAGCCTTCCCTCCATCCTTCATACCCCCCATCTCCCCCCCACACACACACACACACTCACACACCACATTGCTCTGGACTAGGGGCAGTGTTGAGACACTCAACCCAGCATATCCTGTCATCAGTTAATTTACATAAAACTGATGACATCATCTGTCAGTATGATGACTACATCTCTGAGGTTTCCTGACAGTATGAAGGAGAGTCTGGTTGAGGGATGCTTTACAGGACATGAAGGGCCAGACACAGTGGTACACACCTGATTGTTACTGGGGAGGCAGAGACTGGAGGATCCCTTGAGCACAGGAGTTTGAAGCCAGCCTAAGCAATCTAGCAGGAACCTATCTCAAAAAAAAAAAAAAAAAATCAAGATGAATACCTTTGAAGAATTATGTATGCATGTTGCACACCCCCGCGCTTTTAAGTGACCATTGTGACCCACCAAGTTGATTTTACCTTAAGAAGTTCCAGTTCATGTATGGTCACAGTTGTCACAGTCCTTCCTATCTCATCCCTGGGATGCTGGAGCCCCAGGTTATGCACACTCAAGCTTTCAAGTGGAAAGGCTTGAGGGAGATGCTCCCAGGGCCAGGCTCATCTCATGGTCCCTTTAGAGTTCTTCGTGGCCATCAGCTTCTACGCCCCTTAGAAAAGAAGCTGAGAGCCGGGCGCGGTGGCGCACGCCTTTAATCCCAGCACTCGGGAGGCAGAGGCAGGCGGATTTCTGAGTTCGAGGCCAGCCTGGTCTACAGAGTGAGTTCNNGGAGCAGGAGGGGGGGGGAGAGAGAAAAGAAAGAAAAGCTGAGACCTTGTGGAGTGTGTCTACCGGCCTCCAGGGAGCATCGAGGGGAGAAGTGTGAGGTGGTTGGTCACATCAGCATCCACGAGCTTGCTTACTTGTGTTCAGCTTAGTTTCCTCCCTTCTTAGGGAATGGGGCAGCCCACAATGGGCTGGGTCTTTCCATATCAATTAACTCAATTAAGGCTATCCCATAGACATGCCCTCAGGCCAACCAGGTATACAATACCCCTGTGGAGACTTTCTTCCTAGGTGATTCTTACTGACAGCCATCACAGGATCTGGGTGGAGTATACTCTCAAAGGGGGTCAAACATTTCTAAAGTTAGACAGCTCTCCTGGTGATGGCTCTCCCTTCTCGAGGGTACTTCCATGTCTGTTTATTGTGAGCCTCCACAACTGCTGTTACTGATAAATTTAGATTGTTCTGAGCAGCGTTCCACATACCGACAATCTCTAATGACAATTTGAGCTCCCTGAAGAAAATGACAAAGCCTCCTAAGTTTGGGACGAATTTGGTGATTCTCATTTTGTCACATATGATTCTGTGGGGTTGGTTCGGGTTTGCTCTGCAAAGCACCAGGTGGCCTTCGGTGAAGGATCTCAAATGTTCACAGTCTCATTTGTGCCCCTCAGTGAGAGCACAGGTTTGATCAGTGCATCATGTATAACACTGCCCCTCTCTTCTTTCTCCCAGTGTCCTTCCAGGAAGAGAGAACATTTAATTCTGGTTGAATGTTAGCCTGGATAAACATAGAAACCAACTAGAAAGAACTGGTTATGTTCTCCTGGGTGCAAAAGATGATCACACTACCAAGTGGACATGAATTAGCACAAGTATTTCATTATTATGACCAGAGTTTTAAACAAGACGCTACTTAAAGGAAGAAGGGCTGGTCTTGGCTTACAATTCTAGAGGCTACCTGCCTTCACGGTAGAGGGCATGGCTGTGTGTGTGTGTGTGTGTGTGTGTGTGTGTGTGTGTGTGTGTGTCAGCTGATCACAGCATACCCAAGGTTAAGAAGCACAGATGAATTCCTGACCGGCCACTTCCTCCCTTTATTTGGTCTGGGATCTCAGTCCATGAGTTTATGCCTCCCAGACAGAGGGTGGGTCTTCCATCTTCACTTAAGCCTTCTGGAAATGCCATCAGATACATTCAGAGGTGTGTTTCCATGGTGATTCTAAATTCAGTCAAGTAGACAAAAAGTTTAACCACTCAAGCCCTTGTGAATAATACCAGCATCAGTGTCCGATGTTCAAAACAAGTTTCTCCTGTTGGTAGCTTTCATAACTCTGCCACAATACAAAGTGATAATTGTGTCAGAGTTGACATAGATCCTAAGCTTAGTAATGACTTATGCAGCCCACAGAGATTGTTCTTGTCTCACATCTGTCCAGGGTAAAGGAAGGCAGAGAGTTTATCGAGGTGTATACTCTTGAGGCCTGCTTCATTTTGTAGTGTGATTTTTTTTTTTTTAATTTGCAAGTTCTTTATCATGGAAGTTTTAATAAGTTAAGATAGAGATGGTGTTACAGCCTCACAGATTCACTGGGAGGCTGACATGAGGAAGAGAGTCACAGTACCAGGCAGCCACCCCCAGACTGCACACAGGAGGTCTCAAAACAACCAGCCCCGTGACCTTTGTCAACCCCCAGGAATGAGACTGGTTTGTTTAAATTGACAGAGTGATCTCTCCCCCGCCCTGGCACTTCTGCGTCGTCTGTATTAGTTTTCAGGAGGCTTCCCTTTTGTCATCTTTGGCTAGACCTTGGAATGTCAATCCCGCTTGAATCTGGGTTTTAAAAAAAGAGTGGGAGGTAGGAGCCAAGCGTCACATGTGTGCCGCGTCCCTAAATATAAATGCCTCCATGGCGCTTCCTGGCCTCACCAGGGCTGCTGATGCCTCTCCGTGGCGCTTCTTGGCCCCACCAGGGCTGTTCATGCTCGTCTCCTTTTCCTCTCTCTGTCCCAGGACAGAGATGCAGCCTGCAGGGCTCAGGGGCCTGGAATAGTTTGTGCCCCCCCCCCCAGGACAGCTCTGATGCTTGCAGGTCCTGGTAACTACGCTACTAATACTTTCCCTCTAGCCCCAGTGGTTCTTAGGCTCCAGGAAAAAGCCCAGCTGCTGTCACACTCCAGCCAAGCTGTGGTCTTCACAGACCCACACTCCCCTCTTAGCAGTTTCACAGAGCAATGTGTGTGTGTGTGTGTGTGTGTGTGTGTGTGTGTGTGTGTGTCTGTATGTGTGTGTGTGTCTGTGTGTGCAGCTTGTACAGAATGTTGTGGGTCCCTGTGCCTAGTTGAAAGCCCATGGGGGTGGAGGGGCACCCTTGGCTCCTACCCCATATATCCCCTCAGCCCTCCCTAGGACAGAACACCTAGGCAGTTAGCAAATAGGCAAGATGGCATTTGCATATACTCTGTTTTTGAAAAGTGTGCTTTTTTTTTTTTCTTGCTCACTTACCACATTCTGAGCAGTTGTTAACGAACATGTTTGTTTTCCAGGCATCTATATTTCTTACAACTGAAGATGGATGTTTGCGAAGGAAGGTAATGAGAATTTTGAATTATTCTTTTCCTGTCAGACTAGCCAGATTCCTGGTTTTAATCTAATGAGCACGCATTCCTGGCAACAGTATTCGGTTTAAACCAAGCCTGTATGTTAGGCTAGTTTCAACTCCCTCTTGGTTTATAGAGGCTAACGATGGAGAGACTCTATTCCACTTCACTACAGTTTTATACAAAGCACACAGTGATCTTTCTGGTAAAGACTTGGGAAACTTTAAAAGGGAAGAAAAGATTCTGAATGTAAAACAGGCCTCAGCTCAGGTGAGCTTACACCTAGCGAATAGGTGTAAGTTAGAGCCACTTCTGAGACCATGGGACTTAAGGGATTTGTCTTCTCTCTGGGAGGAATTGTGTTCAGATGAGCATCTGCTTGTGAGTCAGCACACTGGGTGTATCCAGACCATTTCAGTGCTTAGAAGGCATCTGAGAGTGGCCAGAAAGAGGATTCCAAGCCCACAAAATCCTGTCTTCCAAATCCTTAGTCTCGTCTCGTCTCTTCTCTTCTCTTCTCTTCTCTTCTCTTCTCTTCTCTTCTCTTCTCTTCTCTTCTCTTCTCTTCCTTTTCTTTTCTTTTCTTTTTTTTTTTTTTTGGTTTTTCAAGTCAGGGTTTCTAGAGATAGAATGGATGAGTATGTATGTGCATATGTATGTGCCCATGTATGTACAAAAGTACACATTTGTGCAATTGGTTCTCTCCTTGCACCTTTACATGGGTTCTAGGGATTTAACTTGATTTGCCAAGGCATTTGCAGCAAGCTCCTTACTTACTTACTAAGCCCTCTTGCCTGCCAGCCTTTTTGTTGTTGTTGTTGTTGTTTTGTTTTTGTTTTAGCCGTGGAGGAAAAATGGCAGCAGGAAAATGATCCATTTACCTCAATTCTGCTCATCCCCACTCCCTCCTGTGAGTTTAGTTCTATTGTAGAGGGTCATCAGAGGCCATTGGCCTGCTGCGTCACAAGGAGGCCGGCAGTTCTGACTCATGACCTGGGTCGGGAAACCCATGAGGCAAAGGAGACCCATATGGGCAATGGGAGTCACAGTTGGCCTAGGGTTTCAGAAGCTCTGCTGCTATGTGGCCTAGAACAGTCTCTGAGGTGCTGGGGATACGCCAGGTTTAGGGTTAGTGGAGAAAAGAGATTTCCCCTGGACAGCAAGAAGGTTCCCCCATTCCAACCGGAAACTATGTGCGGTTGACTTGCAGGAAAACAGAGAGAAAGGGCTTCTTGTGCCCACTGCCGGTGTGTGTCTCATGCCCACCAGACGGAAGAGAGCAGCTGTGGGATGAAAGCAGGCTGGAGGTTGTGATAAGACATCTGTCTGGAGGGATGGTGCCTGGGCACACGAGGGCTTCCCTCCAAATCCATGCAGCTGTCCATCCTCTAGCAAAGGCTAGATGTTAAATGAAGCTCATCTTAAGTAGGAGACTGGTAGCCTGTGTTTATCACACACCTGTCCTGAAGGTGTTGTCGCTGAAAACAGGTAGATAATGAGAAACCTTAGGGCCCATCCATAGATTCAGAGAGACACAGACATCTGCAGGACCACACAGAGTTACTCATGGACATCAGGGGCCTTCAGAGAGGGAATGCTACCTTCAGATGTACCTTCAGAACCAGCGGGAGTACAGTGGACAGACAGGGAAACGGCTGGGGCTGCCATGCCAATGGCAAATTCTCTTGACTTGCCACGGGACTGGAAGACACTTTTAAAATCTTATTGTCTCAGTGTTACTGGTAAGGAGGGCTCACTTTCCCAGTCGCTGCCCCTAGCCTGTCCCAGCCTGGTTCTTGGATTCAGCAGTGGCCCTTGCTCCAGGTCTGCCAGCAGGCAGAGCTTGAGCAGAACACAGAGCCAGGATGAAGAATGAATGGAGAAAAGAGAGCAATAAAGATAGGTAGCGTCACTGAGAACAGGCGTTTGGGAGGACTGAGGTTAGCTGGCAGCGAGAGCAAACCCGGGCCAAGTTAGTGGATAACAGGGAGTCAGAGACAGTTGAACCTTGTCAACCTCAGCAAGAGCGGTAGGTTTAGGAATAGTCAGTAGTTAGTGAGCTAAGTAATTTAATTACAGAATTACAGATGTTAAAATGCAGAATTCCTCCTCCCACCTCCCTATTTTTTCCATTTAAAAGGTATCACCATTCCGGGGAGGAGGTATCTAAGAGTCACCCAGTCTCTAGGACTCTGGGACGTAGTCAGGGCCTTACACAAAGTCTCAGATCTTTATTATTTATTAGAAAGCTCGGAAGGCTGCAGATTTATCTCAGATTCTGTTTTCTCACTTCTTCTCTCAAAATTTGAGCGGGCTGTCCAATGCCAAACCATTAACTTCCTAGTATTTGTGATGCTTATCGTTTCAAACCAGAAGTTACATTTTTTATTTTTTTTTTAAATCTCCAAAACACTCGCTACTGTATTCCGAGTGCTGCTCGAGATTGATCTGTATGGGAGTTGCCTTTAAGATTCAATCACGTTCATTAACAGTTAATGGAGAAAAGAAAGCCACGGGCCATCTGTGACTTATGAGTGTCTGCGGTTCTTCTGACTTAGCCAATCCCTCTTTCTCCCGACAGGTTAACCTGCCCTCTCAACTCTGCGGTGGTTCTAGCGTCCTATGCAGTACAATGTAAGTTCTGAGGGAGGCTGGCTAGACTCATTTGCGCCACCCTATCGCTGGCTGCTTGCTGAAGAATCTCTTCCTCAGGATGCTGGGATGCAGTATAGATATATCTCTTGTTGTCTTAATAGTAAGACTTTTAACCCGAGCCACACTCTTGTCTTGCTTGGGGATATCAGATGGACAGTGGAGCCCGGGGAAGGAATGGTGTGGCATTTCCCTCTAGGGAGCTATGAAACAGCAGACAGATACAACCAGCTTTTTCCACAGCCTCTGCCCAGGTATTTGGATCTGGTCTCCGTACAAACCCCGGTGGAACAATATTTATATCCCTCACCTCCTCTGAACATGGAAACCAAGCCCTGGCTAGGTTAAGGAATTTGCTGGAAGGCACTCCTGCTGCTTGCTTGATTCCTGTCTAAAATGCTACTGAGAGCTTACCAATTTATATTCAGAGCTTCAGTGTAGCTATTGGGTTATACACTGGTCTGTGACAGAAGATCACATGTTCAAAGTCATCCTCAGCTCCATAAAGCCAGCCTGGACTACATGAGACCCTCCTTTAAAAGTGTGTGTGTGTATAATTTGAAAGTTTTATTTAGCCCATTTAAATATTAATATATAATCATAATCAGCATAAAAATGAATGAGCTATTGGGGGGGTGTTGTTCTGTTGTGTTTGCTTTGCTTTTTAACTAAATCTTTGAAATCCAGTCTTGGTTTTGCAATTTACACACTTTTCCAATTGCACAAGCCATACTTAACTACAGGTGCCACAGTGGATAGAAAGTCTGGGTGGAGTTTTCCAGCCAAGACTTTTTTTAAAACTACACAAGAAATCTCTTCATCCTGTCAGCAAAACTTAATAATTAAGCATACTTGGTATCAGATGCCATGCAAGGTGAACTACCACTTTGCCACTCATCAGCCCTTTGGTGCGGGCCCAGAGCTCCCTCTTGGTTGTATAGAGTCATACAGTTTAGCGTAAGACTGAGGAGTCCCCTCTGTCTTTCCAGAAGTCTCAGCTCACAGCATGGCAGGTAACTAAGAAAGCAAAATGGTCAGGTCTCAGAGCAGGTGCAGGCCAAATTACTCATCTTACTGTGATCTCAGAAGCAAAATGGCAGGAAAGAGAGGGAGAGGGAGAGGAGGAGGAGGAGGAGGAGGAGGAGGAGGAGGAGGAGGAGGAGGACACACACACACACACACACACACACACACACACACACACACACGGGCTACTGAGGAGGCCCCAGTTGTACTTCCTTCCTGAGTAACAAGGACAGCAACAAGAGAGGAGGTGAAGAACAAGCCTGGTGGGCCCACAGCTTACCTGCCTACTGCATGGAGCCAGAGAATGGAGGAACGAGGATGGTGGGGTGACCCCATGATGTCAAGCATGCAGCAGGCCTCCTCACTGCTAAGACACACTCAGCCTCAGCTCCATCCCACCAGCCTCCTCTTCTTGTGACCAAAAAAAAAATCTCAGACACGGTTGCCCTCTGGGACACAGCCGCATGTTGCATCCACTGGGAAGACATGAACCAGGAGATAGGGCACCAGCAACAGATCAGAGAAAGTACTCCATCCAAGTCTGGCCTAGTGAGCTGCTAGGGTTTTACTTTAAATGAGTGTGGCTGACTTCAAAAAGAGCTGCATGACCAGAGTCCCACCCTACATGAATGACCTCCCCAAGCTGCACAAATGGAACCACCCCCTTCAGCTAACATTTCACCTACTGTGTACCTTGGCACCTTCAGAAAGAGATAGAGCAGTAAGAATGAATGGCCGGAACAATTCTCCTCCTCCTAGAAGGGAAAGTCAATAGGCTCTGTCTTGTGAGGCTCTGAGACTATAGTCACAGCTGCTGTGATTAAGATGGTGTCTGCCCTGTCGTGACACAGAGCGGTGATACATAGCCAGATGTCAGCGTGTCCTCATCAGTCTCTAGATTTGTGGCTCCCATCTCTTCTGGGCTGATGAGTGACAGAGGCAGGACCTTCTCACACTGAAGCCAGGGCTGGATGTTCACTGCTGGAGCATCTGGGCTGAGTGGCAAGAACTTGAGGATGGAGAGAACTGTGCTCAGTTTAACCTCGCCCTCTTCATTTGTTCCTGTAATATAACCTGGCTGAACCTCGGGCTTCCTACCTGTGAAAGGAGGCGGCTAGTCCTTATGCAACATGGCTGCTTCAGATTAGACAGTGAGCTTGAAGGTGGCCTATAGCCCAAAATCCCTTAATACCGAACCTACGCTGGCCGTGTCGGTGAGAACCGGGATGGAAGCCATATTCTCTGAGTCTTAGCTTTTCCTCTCATCCTCCTGGCTTGACCTTCCAGGCCTCATGTGGCGAGCAGGACCGGAAGTGTCTGTTCTGCTTTGTAGGGCTGTAGGGGCGAAAACATGAACCACCGTATGAAGCACTCATAGTCTTAACTCTTGGCATCTTTTCGTGCCAGTCCAGAAGAAAACTGTGTTAAGTTGTGTACAGGGTGGGAGAAATGACTCCTTGCGTCAGAGCGCTTGCAGCCAACAAAGCCTGTCAGCCTGAGGTCAGTCACAAAACCCACACAGAAAGGAGAGAACTGACTCCTGAAAGTTGTCATCTGACCCTGACACATACCATAAAAAGTAAGTGCAGGGTCGTCAGACAGACGGTTTGAAGTCTAAGTTCTTTATATTCCTCTAGCCTTGATAAATGAATATACATGTATTTGCATACCCCGCATACATTTTTTGTTTTGTTTTGTTTTTGAGACAGGGTTTCTCTGTGTAGCCCTGGCTGTCCTGGAACTCACTCTGTAAACCAGGCTGGCCTCGAACTCAGAAATCTGCCTGCCTCTGCCTCCCAAGTGCTGGGATTAAAGGTGTGCACCACCACGCCCAGCTTCTACATACATTTCTTATAGGACTGATTCTTAGATATATTTATATTCCTCTAGCTTTGATAAATAAATATTTGCATACTCTGCTAACATTTCTTATAGGACTAATTCTTAGATATAAAATTAGTGGCTCAGAATGTATACTAAGTACATTTTGTCAGGTTGTTTCAAGATGGTCACCTCGTATTTAAGACCTATAGGCGATCTGCTAACTTAAGCACTTTCCTATTAGAACAAGAAGTACAGTGTTCAAGAGAGAAAATACTTCCAGCCCAGTGGCTGAAGATTGCTGCTAGCTAGTCAGGGGCTTATGAGACACAAAAAAAAGAAGGTTTGGGACATACGTAACTACTCTATAATGTTCCTGAGCCTCTGCCACGAGCAGATTCTGTGCCAGCCTCAGGATGAAGGGAACTCTGCAGCCTAATGAGGATGAGAAAGAGCACACACACTGTGCGTGCCCTCTCCTGCTTGTGCCGGGGAAGGGGGTCTAGAAAAGTATCGGAGGAGTAAGCCCCAAGAAGAGGATCCAAGATGAAGGTGGAACAATAGCAAATGGAGGTTTTGCCCATCGGCCAGACTGATCGGTCGACCGCTTGAAACGTGGGTACCTGGGATCTCAAGCTAGGGGCACGTGTTCAGCAGACAGATAAGACAGGCCCTGTGGCGAGAGCACAGGGACTCAGGTCATACCTTTCTGTCTCCTTGTCTGTTTATTATTAGAGTCACCCATGTTGTGTAAGGTGTGTGTGTAGGGGGGCATTTGCTTAAGCCCTCCAGTGATATGACATCATTGACACCGTTAGCAGCCCCGCCCCCAGGCTCTTGCAAATGTGTATGGCTGTGGCTGTTCACTGTTTCCCCCTAGTGGTAGCAGCATAAGATTTCAAGTGAAGAACCGCCCCGAGGGGGAGTTTCGCTGCTCTCACATTGGCTCTGCTAAAGCAAGGAGCTTATAGTTTATTCCTGTTGAATGGAAGCCGGGTGAGTATGACTAGTTAACAGGACAGATGAGCAAGTAAATGATTCAGAGGGCTCTCCTTGAGCTAGCTAAACCAACAGGAAAATTAAAGAGGTTTCTGCCTTTAGGCTTAGGAAAAGCGTTGGCAGCACCTTGTTGGCCTTTCTAGGACATCAAGAGAAGAGTCGGCAGCTCACTGGACAGGCAGGCGGGAAATGGGGTGCTAATCTAGATCCCTGTCACCTAGATCTTTACTCTGCTGAAAATAGCCCTGGTTAGGGCTCCCTTCTCCCCGCGTCTCCATTTCTTCCTCTTTAATGGGAATCCTGATGAAGATATATTAATGCATCCTCACTATGAGCCCTCGTAAGAGCTTCCCAGTGGTATCTTTTTAAGCATACTATTGTGAGTTTAACCGCCTCTGCCCCTCACCTGCCACACCCCTGCGCTTACTTGGAATTTAGCCCTAAGTAGAGGTTCAGATTAGAAGCAAGCATGGGATTGAAAGCTAATGAAGAGCTGGTTCTTGTGGCCCAGAGATTATCAGCCCTGTTCCCACGGAGGTATCTCTTGTGATGTTATTGATGCTTGTTGATGAGGACCACACTGCAGAGTTGAGGCTAATCTTGATTTTCCCTCATTGTATCTTAATAGCTCATTTTGGAGACTTTAACTCTTCCATACATCATCCAGGCTATCTTGCCGACAGCCAGTTCATACCAGATCAAAATGATGACTTTTTAAGCAAGGTGGAGTCACTCCACGAACAGCACAGGTGCGGGGACTGGGGCTTGGGGGTGGAGGGGTTGGGGGAGCGGAGACTGGCGTGGGACTGGGCTTAGGAACTCAAGCTCACTTGGTATTTATAGATAACCTACCTCTTTGTGTGTGATGCCCCCCCCCGCCTTCCTGTGGTTTTCTGTATGTTTAACCTGGGATGGTGGCAAATGTATATTTAGCATCAATTTCGCCTTTTGTGAAGCATAAAAATGCTGTAAGAATTGAGGACATTGGCTAGCCCGTTCCTCCTCCAAGATGTCATCCACCTAGGTTAATTCCTCAAGGAGATGCCCGTTTTCAAGCCAGTTGATTGGCCTCCAAGCTGATAGAGCCAGGTGTACCTTTTAGCCGTTTACCCCATGTAATAAAACAGGCCATTCCCTCTGGTGTTGTTGAGTGGAGAGATGGCTGGACCGGAGAGCTGACTGACGGACGGGGTGAGTGGTCCTGGATTGAGACTGCTATTCCTCCACATAGGGAGTCGCATTGGGACACGCTTTGCCTCTACCAAATACTTCCCACTCCCAGCCTCTTCTTCCCACTCCTCACGTGACCCAGTGCTACCGTGGCAGCTGTTCTGTTCCCATTAAATGAGAATCACACTGACCCAGGCCAGCCCTCCAGAGACCTCTCAGTTCTTGGGAAGGGCCATTAAAAACAAAGGGCAAGTTAGCAGTGTACCTTCTCAGAGGGCGCCGCCAGCCCTTTCTCCCGGAATTGCTCCTGGGACAGAAGTCAGCATCCTAAAATAGCACAGGGCCACTGGCGTTTGAAGCCTGAGGCCACTGTTGAGAGAATAGACAGGCAGAATGATCAAAGATTACCTATTAATTGAGCAACCTGATGCGATGAGAGGGCAGGATCTTGAAAGGCGATAGACAGTTTTCACTGTCGGGAGACCTTCCGGAGAGCCCACCAAGTGGGAGGGTGTCTTAGTAAAAACCGAGGGGTCCAGAGGAGGTCAGGTTCCATGGACAAGAAGAAAAACCTACTTCGTTAGCATTTAAAGCTAGAGTGCTTATGGGGGACTGGCCCAAGGCACTTAGTAACTGTTAATAACTTACAGACGACTATTACAACGTTTTCCCAGGTATTTTTCACTTTTAAAAGCTCAAGGTTATATTCTCCATCTATTGGGTGAGTTTTGCATTTCCTCTTTTCTTCTGCAGTGGGCTAAAGCAGTCAGAAGCCGAATCTTGCTACATCAACATAGCTCGAACCCTTGACTTCTACGGAGTGGAGCTTCACGGAGGCAGAGTATGTACCCTTTAGCTCAGAAACTATTGTATTATTTTTAATAATGTAATTTCGAAAACTTCCTTGGGGGAATTGTTTCCCCTCCTATTATCACAAACAAGATCTTTTAAAAGATATTTAGGGGCTAGAGAGTTGCCTCAGGGTTTTAAGACTCTTGTTCTTGCAGAGAACCTCCAGAACTCACTTGGAGTTTCGAAACCTCATTGGGAAGTAGGCACATATGCAGTGCACAGACATACATGCAGGCAAAACACTTGTGCACACGAAATAATAAATAAAACAAATGTGATTATTTTTAAGAGCGATACTTGAAAAGTTTATTGAGTTTATCTGGGTCTTGTTGGCCATTCAGTTGATGTTTGTCCCACACTTCTGAGGGACCAGGGCGTAGAAGACTTACAAGCTTTCAGTGGGAAAAAAATCCATTTTTTTTCTGGCTTTTAAAATTTTTAATGAATGATGGGTTTGAGGGCTGAGGATGTCTCTTGGCTGGTAGAATGCTTGTCTACCATTCATGAGGCCCTGGGTTCAATTCCCACAAAAGAGGCAAGAGGATCAGAAGTTCAAGGTCATTCTCTGCTACCTAGTGAGACTGAGGCCAGCGCATTCCCTCATCTCAAAGTGGGAGGGGGGGTTGTTTCCTTCCATGGATGCATTTCATTGTATTTTGTTCATGCTTAACCTCTCGTCACCCTCCCCTGTCTCTCCTCCCCCGGACCCTCCTTCTTCCCTCAAATGCTCCCTCTTCTACATTTACATGACTTTATAAATCCATTTTTAACTGGCTGTTGGCTGAGCCAAGGTTTATTCTACATCTTAAGCAGTACTCAGATTAGAGCTGGTTACTCAAATACAGAAACATGTATATGTTTGTGTATGCTGTGTGTAAGTAATGTGTGTGCTGCTTGTGTGTGTGTATGTATGTGTGTGCATATATATTTGTAGGTATAGCTAGATGCAAGGTACATACATGACTGACTGGAGGTCAGGTGTTAGTCCCCTTATCTTTCTTTCTTCTTTTTTTTTTTTTTTTTTTTTAAGATTTACTTATTTATTTTATGTATGTGAGTACACCGTAGCTGTAAAGATGGTTGTGAGCCTTCATGTGGTTGTTGGGAATTGAATTTTTAGGACCTCTGCTCACTCTGGTCAACCCCTCTTGATCCAGTCAGCCCCACTTGCTCATGTCAACTCCGCTTACTCAGTCCCTGCTTGCTCCGGCCCAAAGATTTATTTATTATTACACATAAGTACACTTTAGCTGATTTCAGACGCACCATAAGAGGGCATCAGATCTCATTACAGGTGGTTGTGAGCCACCATGTGGATGCTGGGATTTGAACTCAGAACCTTCGGAAGAGCAGTCAGCGCTCTTACCAGCTGAGCCATCTCACCAGCCCCCCCCCTTTTTTTAAGGAGCGCATGTCCTGTACCTCACTTCTCATATCCTCCCTTTTTAAAAAGAACTATTTATTTATTTTATTTATGTGAGTATATTGTAGCTGTCTTCAGACACACCAGAAGAGGGCATCAGATCCCATTACAGTTGGTTGTGAGCCACCATGTGGTTGCTGGGAGTCGAACTCAGGACCTCTAGAAGAAAAGTCTGTGCTCTTAACTGCTGAGCCATCTCTCCAACTCCCCTCACCTTTATCTTTTAAAACATTTATCACTGAACCTGATACTCGCTGCCTGGCTATCTATTGAGTTCCGAGGATCCACACACGTCTCCACTTCAGTGCTGGGATTACAGTCATGCAAGACCGTGGCTGGAGGCAAGGGATTGGAACTCCCACCTTCTCGGTTCCACAAAAGGCACTTGATTGCCTGAGCTCGCTCCCAGCCCTATTCAAGTGTAATAGTTTTGTAGAAGAAATTATGGTGGTGTGATTGTGAGATTGATAAATAGTTTACATTGTAATTAGTTTAGAAGACTAATACATGTCATCTTCTGGGCAAATTTCTGTATCCAGGTAGACAGTTTCTTCCAGTCATTCCATCACCTGGGGGATAATCACTTCTCCCACCTAATAGATGGGAGACTGATTAAGGTCACTCAGCACCTAGGTGGTCAGCATGGACTCAGCACTAGCTGTCTTAGTCACTTCTATTGCTGTGAAGAGGCAGTTTATAGAAGAAAACATTTGTTATAGCTCATGGTTCCATAGAGAGTTCAGTAATGAGCATGGCAGCAGGCAGGTGTGGCTCTCGAGCAGTCACTGAGAGCTACATCCTGATCAGTAAGCATGAGGCAGAGAGTGTGTGAGAGCTAACTGGGAATGGTACTGGGTTTAGTATGGGTCTATTGAAACCTGAAAACACTCCCTGCCCCCAGTGACCCACCTCCTCCAACAAGACCCTGCCTCCTAATCCTTCCAAAACATGTCTACCAACTAGGGATCAGGCATTTCAATACATTAACCTGGGCAGGGCATGGTAGTGCATGACTTTAGTTCCAGCACTTGGTGGGATACAGAGGCGAGAGGGTCTCTGTAAGTTTGGGGCCAACCTGATCTAAAAATAGTGAGTTCCAGGACTACATAGAGAGAACTTGTCTCAAAACAAACAAACTAAATACATGAGCCCATGCGGTCCATTCTCATTCAAACTACCGCACTAACTAATCATGTTCAACATTTTAGTGAAGACACACTAACATTTCTGCATGTCATTGGCCCAATTGTACCCACAAAGAAACAGTTACTGAGCTGGGGAGATAGTTCACTTCATAAGGTTTTTGTTGGAAAAGCAGGAGGACCTGAGCTTAAGCTCAGAACCCATGTCAAAAGCCAGGCCTGGTGACAGGAGACCCCTGGACCATGATGGCTAGCTGCACTAGCTTCCTTTCATGATGAACTTCTGACCTCCATACTCACAAAATACACATATGTACCTGCGAGAGCACGCGTGCGCGCACACACACATACATATTCTGGGTTTAGAGGCAGATGATCAGCTGAGATCCAAGCCCAGTCCCTCCAGTTGTTCGCGGGATTGCCTTACACCAGGCAGTACTGAATGGATACTCCCATATCTGAGTAGCTTGGCACCACGCAGAGTAGTTTTCAGTAGACTATTATATTGTCCTTGGGTCCAGACTTCTCTTCAGGCAGCTCTTACCACCCAGTAACTAACTCTCCAACCAGTCTAGGCTCCTGTCCATGTGGCTTCGTGCTTTCCCCATGTGGCTTGCTTGTTGTCAAAACCCCGAAGGTGGCACACAGCTTTTCAGTGCTTCCAACGAGAAGAATCATGTCGCATTAGCTCAGAGCATGGCGGCCAGAATTGGTCACATGATCTGTTCTTCTGCAAAGGAGGCTGGCGTGTGGGGTTGGTGTGAGGATTTAGGAAGAAGCTAACTACAGTTATCTTCAGAGGAAAGATACACACTGAAAGACAGTAGAACACCTGACATGATTCAGTTCCAGTCCACCAAGCCATTCGCTCAGTTCCATTGGCCAATTCATTCCTCTTCTTATACTGGTGATTTGTGCTTGCGGCTGCCTTGTTCTTCACTGCACTATTCTGGCTTTGTCTTCGGGTGGGGTTTTAGCCTGGTGCCTAGTGCGAATACTCAGGACTTCCTCTGTATCAACACCACTTCCCTATCCAGTCCTTAGTTACTCATAAGTGATGGCCCCACCCCAATAGAAAGTGAACATTTGTTGTACCTGCCAAGTGCCCATGCATGTCCACAGATCTGTTATTTATTATATGTAAATATACTGTAGCTGTCTTCAGACACTCCAAAGAGGGAGTCAGCTCTCATTACAGATGGTTGTGAGCCATCATATGGTTGCTGGGATTTGAACTCAGGACCTTCGGAAGAGCAGTCAGTGCTCTTAACCACTGAGACATCTCTCCAGCCCCTGTCTGTTCTGGGTTCTTATATTCTGTACTTTAAGCCTGATACAAACCTTTGAGGGGGATCCCAAAATGTTTATAATGTGAAAAGGGGAAATGGAGAGGTTCCTAAGCCCTGGATAACATAGGCTATGAGTGGAAGGCCAGCAGGTCACACTCACTCGTGACTGGCCCTGCCCAATGTTTGTACTTAACGATACCTGATTGGAAACAGAAATTATGTGCGACTCAAGGAAGCAACTCCATCCCTTTGAATGTTATTTGCTTATACTCAAGTGGATTTAAAACCATTTTAATCCTCTCCATTTTCCTTCTGTGTCTGTATAATATATGGCAGTGCCAGGCATGCAAGCCCTTAGCCAGTGTAATTCCATTGGATTCATAAGTAACGTTTGTTTCTTAATTGGATTTAGAGTCATGTCTACATGTGTAATTTTTCTTCATCATTTCACAATAGCTAAAGCTTTTTCAGTAATTGAAATTGAGATTTGTACGGAGCTGTATGTGGGAGAGGCCTGTTTGAGTCTCATGTGGATCCCAAAAGCTGATGTTTGAAAATTCAAGAGTGTTTATATGTGACTCTGTGGATGGAATGCATAATCGTATCTGGTAACTTCCTAAGCCAGGTATCATGACTTTGTGTGTGTGTGTGTGTGTGTATGTGTGTGTGTGTGTGTGTATGCATTCATTATGTGCTGTATATGTGTTCACTTTAGAAGAACTAGGTACCAGCTACTTGCTCTTTTTTTTGTTGTTTTTTTTTGTTTGTTTTTTGTTTGGTTTTTCGAGACAGGGTTTCTCTGTATAGCCCTGGCTGCCCTGGAACTCACTTTGTAGACCAGGCTGGCCTCCCACTCAGAAATCTGCCTGCCTCTGCCTCCCGAGTGCTGGGATTAAAGGCATGTGCCACCACTCCCGGCTCCAGCTACTTGCTCTTAAGTGGCTGCAAAGCAAGAATTTTTCGTGTGTTCATGGCGTTCCCCCTCTTGAGTGGACGCCACATACTGCTATTTATAAAAGCGTGGGTGCTTTAAAGTTAGCAGAGTAACACACTGTGAACCTGGACGCTTCATTTCCCCCCCCCTCCCCCCCAGGATCTGCACAACCTAGATCTAATGATCGGGATTGCATCTGCAGGCATTGCAGTCTACCGAAAATACATTTGCACAAGTTTCTACCCTTGGTAAGTGTAAACACTTCATATTGTCTGAATCACGCTATAAAAATATGCCGAGCAAAAGCAATGCTAGCTCTAATTTTAAACTTGTATTTCTGAAGAATGGCTAGAACTCCGCAGTACTCCCCCCCCCTTCCCCTCCTTCTTCCCCTCCCCCCAGTCCTCCAAGTTTTAAGCTCTGAACTCTGAATTTGATCCAGACTGGCCACTTGGAAGAGTTACCTTTGGTTCTCATTAACTTCTCTCCAGCAGTTGTCCTGTGGTTCGGTTAGTTGGTGGATAGATGACACAGGGCAGGTCTTGTTGAGAGATCCTGCCATCCTCTTGTATGTGTATGGAATCTGTCCTAGATTCTGGTGACCCTGAACCTGCAACTAGTACTAAGTGCGTGTGCGTGTTGGGTTTGTTTTCTTTTTCTCCTCTACATACATGCCTGTGGTAAAGTTTAATTTATGAATTATGTCGACTAAATGGTGTCTCTCTCTCTCTTAAAAGAGTCAAGGCCGTAGTATTTTCAAACTGTGATTGACTCCAGGCAACTGAATGTATAGAAAGCAAGAGTTGAAGTGGGCGAGGGGAGACTCAATTGGTTTTTCAAGATGAGGTTGAGTTTACTGTACCCAGGCAACAGAGCTTTCTTTGGAAAAATATTACACCACCCAGATGATACATTTTAATAAATGATAATATAAGCGAGTGCAGTCAGGGATGGGGCAGGTTGAAGAGAACATGTGCTGCAGGCTGTGAGAGATTAGGAAGTACACACATGCAAAGAAAAGCGGCCATATGGAAATTTATAGGTAGGGCGGAGGAGATTTGGGTGGCAGAGCAGATTTGACATTAGGTTTCTGCCTGTTTCTCAGTTTGACCATTTAGAACTTCACAAATGGAGACAGGATGGAGTTTATTGCAGCATTATTTATAAAGGGGACAAAAACCTATAAATAAAGTGACAGGGACCTTAACCGTGATAGCAGCTGTCATATTATCGAGTGCTGGCGATATCCAAGTTGTGTTACTCTGTATTTTACTTACCTCACTTAAACCTTGGGTAAGCCATCCTTATCCCTGACTTCTCAGCAGAGAGCGTTGTAGACCAAGGAAGTTTGCAAGACCTGTCAGGCTCATGCTGCTAATAATGGCGCATCTGAAAGTCACATTCAGTTTGTCACTCTAGACGTGTTTTATAGTCTGCTACTCTTAGTTGTGTTTGTGGGGACATGCATAAATAGGATGTACACTTACAGACACTGGCTTTCAATTAATTTTATGTACATCTGATTTTCAACAAAGCATGCTATGGTCCCGCTTAGTTTTACTATAGTATCAGTCTGACAGATAAGACCTTCCTGAGCCGTCACTGGAAGCAGGAAACCCCAGCCATGGCTTCACCAGCTGAGTGTGGCCTGTGGAGTTCTCTGGCCTGCTTGGAACTAAGGAGCAGGCAGTGGGTGCAGGCCTGATTTTTCTCTCAGTGCCTCTAATCTTCTAGTTCTGTAACCCAAATGCCACCAGAGCCTAGCTCCATGAATCTGCGAGGGTCCCTTAAGCAGGTACTGAAAAGCACATTTAGAAGCAGATTTGGATCCCTTAAGGATACTTCAGATACCTGATAAGGATATCCGAGTCTGGATTTCCTTAAAGATATCCAGAAGCCAAAAACTTCACAAAGCAACTTTGTACACAGAAGCCTTTGCGGCAGGCCTGACGGGGACTCTTGGCACATCTCCTCAGGGGCTCTTTCTGATCATCTTGGTTATTCCTCAGCTTCAGACCGGTTCCTGTTAAAGTCTGTCTCTGATGCCAGTGCTGTATTACTTACTTCTTATAACACTGTGACCCAATAATTGAAAGCAGCAACTTAAGGGTAGCAAAGCTGGTTCGGAGGATCCAGAACGCCGTGCAGGTGAAGCGTGGACACTTGAATGGGATGGAGTGTTCAAACACGAGCACCTCAGACTCCATCTATAACAAGAGAGACCAGTAGAGGTCAGCCTTGGCGAGTGAGCCAGGGCAGGGTGCAGAAGGGCCCAGAGCCTACCGAAGCGACTCTAAAACAGGCGTTGACCTCATGGCCTTCATTCTAGAAAGAAGGTACAGAGAGGGTATCTAACGGGAGCTAGATTCTCCTGCATGCAGAGGTCACAAGGCTATGGCTGTGTGCATCATTTGACACCTGTCTCCTTCATTAGGTTATTACATGTCCAGGTTGCAGTACCTAATTGCTGTCTTGTTCTTTCTGTCCCTGGGACCTGGCCCAGGACTTGGTCCCTCTAGACACACAGTCCATTTCATTGTTCCTGTGACTAAAGGGCAATAGGCAGCCAGATGTAAGACTTTCAGTCCAGAAATCACATCTGCATCCTTCTGATTTGCTCTAGTGAAGAACGCAGTCAGAGAGAGGATGAGAAGCCCTGGGCAGAACCCTCTGAACCAGGGGCCCCAGCAGGGGCTCATAGCACGGTCTTGGTATGGCCCCAGAGAGCAGTAGATTTCCTTTCTTCCCCCAGTACTGTGTAGATTATAGTCGCTTGTCATGGTGAATAAAATCTACTTAAAAGGTGAGCTGGCACTGAGCGTGGTGGCACACATTTGTAATCCCAACACTGGTGGGTCAGAGAGGGTAATCTCTGAGGTCGCTGGCCGGCCAGCCTAGCCTCATGGAATTGGTGAGCTCCGGGTCAAATGAGAGACAGGCCCTGTCTCAGAGTGAGGTGGATAGCACCTGAGGAAAGACATCAAAGGTAGACATCTGACCTCCACATAGGCACCCACCTGAACACACACACACACACACACACACACACACACACACTGGTTTCATTCACCAGTTTTAATGAAGACAATCTACACCGCAAGCCTGTGGTGTACCATAATCTTATAAGAACTTGGCGTGCTTACTCCGTCTAAATTATCATAAGACCGGGGTGAGAAAGGCTGCCATGGGCCACCACTCAGCAGATATCATAGGGTCCAAGATCCTAGGCTTTGGAGGCTGAGCTCTAAGCTCAGAGCCTGACTCCAAACAGCGGCATCTCTGCACCTCAGCTTCCTCTTCTAGAGGATAACTATGCACTATTCTGGACTGTTGCAAAACCCAATAGAGGCAGTGTTTATAAAGCCCTTGGCAGTGGCCTGGTATATGAAAATATATTTGGTGATGACGAGTGCCTTTTATTCTGTATTATGCACACGTGGCTGTTAAGTAACAGAGCTGGGGTGCATCCCAGGCCTGTCCACACTGCTCCACACTGCCCTCAGCTGTCTTCCCCCATGTAGGCACCAGCTCCTGCAGGGCTTCAGTGTCACAAAGAGACTTTACAGCAAAGAGTACGCATGGCCCACGCTCCTGGTTATTTAAAAGCTGCCTCACAATCCAGAGGCCCCGTGGAGATCCAGCTCGGTCAGCTCCTTGAGTTCAGCCAAGACACACTCCCAGCGGCCCGCCGTCTCCGGATGATGAAATAGAGGACCCGTGCAGAAGAGGGTCAGCCGTAGCCCGGCTGATTCCCGATGTCTCTGTTTGATTTGCATCTTGCTTTATTTTTTGTGCTATGCGTGGTTTTGTTCTGCTTTGCTTTTTACAGGGTGAACATACTCAAAATTTCTTTCAAAAGGAAAAAGTTCTTCATACACCAGCGGCAAAAACAGGTGAGTTCTGTCCCCACTTGCTGCGTTTGCTGCTTTGTGGAGGCTTGTCCCACTCTCAGCTCCTCGGGGATTGCTGTCTGTGTCTTTAGGAAGGAGAGATTGTGGCCGTCAGGTCTTCAGACCCTGTGGTCATCTCTGTGAGTCGGCCGGTGTCTGTGAGGAGAATGAACTTGCTTTATAGTCAGACTCTAGGTCTAGACCCTGCCTCTTCCCCCTTTAACAGCCGAGCATTTTCTTTCATCTCCTCGAGTCCGTATTCCCTCATTTCTAGAGGCTCAAGTAATGAGTGCCCACCTCTCAGGGAGCTGTATGGATCAGACAAAAGGGGCCCAGTTTGGGCACCTGGCAGAGCATAGCAGGAAGCATCCACACGGCTAAGTTCTGAAGGTGATAGCTTGTTACGGCTATCATAACTTATCATAGCTTGATAGCTGGGTCTTACAGGAGGAGTCGGCAGGATCCTAGACAACTCTGTTTGTTTGCTTAGCCACAGCACAAGTACACCCAGTAAAGAAGCCAAGGCTCCCACAGCCTCAGAGTGAAGGAGCTGGAATTTGAACCAAGGCGCCTGCCCTTTCCACACCACGCCCTGTCTTGTTATGCTGCATAGTTGTCACCGACTGCCTCAGCTTTTCAAATAGGATATGCCCTTAGACTGGCCCCACACAGAGAATAGACCCTTAGAAATGGGATCACTAAAGCTCAGAGTACCAAGGACTAGAACCTAGACTGTCTGACTGTCCTCCCCCCACCTCTAGTGCACAGGGTGTCAGGTTGGTACCAAAATGCATATGGAATCGGAAAACCTAAACACAAGTCGCCTAAAGGCAAAACTAAGGACAAAACTGCTTATTATATGTGAACACTGGGGTAAGAACTGGAGAATCCTCGGGATTCCAACATCTCTACTACCTGCTTGGTGGGAGAGTATTTCTTCAGGAAAGAGCTGTTCACAAAGCTGAGTTTTAAGTTTTCACATGGTAGCAGCAAATAGGCCCTCTTTTGAACTATAAGCAGGTTTGAAGCAAGAGTGACTGTGAAGGACCCCCAGATAGTGAGGAGACATGGATTTGGGCTATTTCTATTACCCCATCCATGGTGGGTTCACAGCCCTGCTCCAAAAAAGAAATATTCGTGGGACATTGGGGTGCATCTGAGATGTCTGGAAGCCTGCCTCCTTCCTCGGTCACGTCTTCCCCGGCTGTTACAGATGGGTAGCAAGCTTGACACACTTTTATCCTCCTGTCCTTTTCCTGTTCTTCCTCCCAGGCTGAATCCAGGGAACATATCGTGGCCTTCAACATGCTGAATTACCGATCTTGCAAAAACTTGTGGAAATCCTGCGTCGAACACCATTCGTTCTTTCAGGCAAAAAAGTTACTACCTCAGGAAAAGAATGTTCTCTCTCAGTACTGGACTCTAGGCTCCAGGAACCCCAAAAAGTGAGTCTACTTCCGGGGGACCATCCATGTTATCCTGCGGTGTTGATGTGTGCTGCTTGCCCTTGACGCGTGGGCAGAGAGGCAGCTCGGGGCTGGACTCCAGATTTGAGATCCCTGAATGGTGGCTGAGTCTCTAGGGGAGGCTGAGCTCTTTGTACACACTCAGGTGCATGTTGCTCTCCCAGGGTTAGATTCCGCACACTCAACCCTGCTGTCATCTGAGTTCTCAGACAGCTAATATTGCAACTGCCACCACACCCTGTCCAATAAAGGTTACTGAGTGTCATCCTGGTGTCAGCATGGTAGGCTCCTCACAGCTGGAGGCCACTAGGCCAGCCCCTCCCCCACAGTATGAATCCATAAGGCACCCTATAAAAAATTAACTGAGGTGACTTCAGGATATATTACCTATTATAGTTACAAAGTAATAATTATAAATAATAATTACCTAGTGCTTATAAAAGGAGGGCATATATTTAATTGTATTTAGTTCTTATAATGAACCTAAGAGTTAAATGTTACCCATAGGAGTGATATTCAAAATACTTAATGGTAAGGACAATAAAATAAATGTACATATATGTCATATGTACATTATAATTTTTGAAATAATATCCTTTGGGTCTCTAAATTAACTGTTTGTTCTAAGCCAGCTTTGTATAAGACACAGCAGAAATTGTTTATCAAGTTGCTAGGATCTCTAAACCATTTGCTGCTGGTTTTTCAAAACTGTGATTGATTATTGTTAATGTGGCTTTTTCTAAATGAAGCTCAAGTATGAGCTATTGTATGATGTGAAATTTTGTAAGAATGTTCTAGCGGCTTTCCTATTATGTGTTAGTCTTTAGGTAATGTAATGATTAAGTAAGTGGCAAATTGCCTCTGGTAGGGGAGGTATTATTTCTTAGGAGCCAATAGCAAACATTATCTTTAAAGTGTTTACCTCTTATATTTCTGTCTACTATTTCTATGCATTCAATATTCTACTACTGAGCAGGCCATAAGAATAACGTAGCGGGGACACCTGTAGAGCCTTGTCCCCATGATGCCACATGGAAACTGAATCCTTCCTGCATGGTGGTCCCTCTAGCCAGCCAGAGGCCTCAGATGAGAGCTGTTCCCAAGCGTTATTCAGTCAGCCACCAGCGATAGCCCCGCTCTCCGCAGGGGGCTTACCTGCTGCTGCCAGGACTGACTGCCCAGATCGCTGTAGCTGGTGAGGCTGTGCATTTTGGTTGAACATTCCCTGGGTCATGCCCTCCCAGGGGACGTCCCTGATGGAAGTAATACTGAACACTCCGAGCCTGGCATCCCTTACTAGGTGCCTCAGGAACCTAGCGAGTGCAGCAGCCGCAGCCATAGCAGCTTAGCAGCCCCCTGTCGTGAGAGTTCTGGAGTCAGGTTCAGGTGGCCAACAGGTCAGAGAGGAAGTCAGGTTGAAGAGCAGTTTAGCATGAAAATATATAGTTGAGCATAAGGCATAGAAGAACCAATGAGCTTCTCTGCTGTACGCAGCTTCTGTGCTGCAGATGGGCCATGTGAAAAGGAATCCTCCCACTACAGTCTAGTTCAGTGAGATGGCTACAGTTGGCAGGGGGCCTCCTTACTGTTGAAGTGTGTGTGTGTGTCCCCCACCCAGATGTGGTAATGCTACTTACCGTTCACGTGTTCATTAGAAGCAAGCAGTTTTCTTCCAAAGAAGAGTTGCCTAGACCCGAGTCTCCAGGCGGCAGATGGGAAGGTGGCAGATGAGGAACCGAAAGGGTGTATTCCAACACTGTGTTGACAGAGCTCAAATCCCTCTCTCCCTTGAGTTTCAGCATGCTGCCTCAGTTTCCTTAACTGCAAACTTCTCCCTCCACAGACAGTACAGGGTGCTGGCTGGGTCCTGCTCATCTTCTGTGACATACGAGCCCCTGTGTTGGAGATTACAGCCACATTAGTCTGTTATAGCTCCAGATTTGTGGGTCAGGAATTCGGGAAGGGTTTACCGGGGACTCTTCTGCTCCATTAGATCTGCCCTGCTACATAGGGATTTTGCCACACACAGTTTCAAAGCAACCACTTTTAAACCTCTGTATGGGGTCGCTTGAGGAGGACAAGGCAGCTTGGGGTACAAGTCATCAGTTTCTTATTGATACCATCTTTTAGTACACTATTAATTTTGAATATATATATATACACACACATATATTCTTTTTAAAAAGATTTATTCATGTATTTTTATGTATGTGAGTACACTGTAGCTGTACAGATGGTTGTGAGCCTTCATGTGGTTGTTAGGAATTGAATTTTTAGGACCTCTGCTCACTCCGGTCAACCTCACTCACTCAGTCCCTGCTTGCTCTGGTCCAAAGATTTATTTATTATTATACATAAGTATGCTGTAGCTGTCTTCAGATGCACCAGAAGAGGGCATCAGATCTCATTACAGTGGTTGTGAGCCACCATGTGGTTGCTGGGATTTGAACTCAGGATCTTTGGATGAACAGTCAGTGCTCTTACCTACTGAGCCATCTCACCAGCCCCATATATTATTTTTCTAATTTTGACTCTTAAATTGTTCTTTTTATTTCACACATATGTATGTATGTATGTATGTATGTATGTGCGGGCGGTATGAGGAAAAACACATGCCTCCCATGGTACACATGTGTCCAAGGACAATTTCTGGAAGTCAGTTCTCTTCTTCTGTCCTGTGGGACTCAGGGATTGAATTCAAGTCACTAGACTAGGTGACAAGCACCAAGCTAGGCCATCTCCCCTGCCCTCATCACTTCTGTTAGTTTCAGAGACAAGGAAAACATGGCCAGTCCAGCCCTAGAGATACATCTGTAGGTCTGTGTGTTGCGCCCTCTGATAGGTTCTGTGAAAGAAAAAATGTGCTCATTATTTTCCAGGGACAGTGGCACAGTTCCAAATTTCTATTAATAGCCCATGACATGTGCTTTAGGGATCTGCCACATTAAGCCTTGCTGCCTGCTTCCCTAACTTTAATTTGACAGCCTTAATCAGTGGTCATGTGGCTTCTAATATAACTGACCTCAGGGGAATAGGTCTCCCAGTGATGCTATAGTGAACTTTGATCCGAGTGACGGCCGCAGTCGATACTGTAAACTAGAACCTGAATTTCATTGTATTTATGTGTTCTGTTGTTTTCATCAGTTGGTCTTGGGGCATACAGAAATACATGGAATGTTTAAGACATCAGAGGATGGGGTAAAATTAGAAAATGCCAGATCTATTACTGCTAACCAGACTTCAGACAGTTTACTAAGGCGATCTACACCTTGGGATGTCAGTTCTCTTAACTATAAATAAAATTCAGAAATATCCTTCAGTCAGAGGATGGGATAGGGCCTGAGGCTGTTCTAAGCACATCCTCTGCTTCTCTGTCAAAGAGTTCCCAGTGACTTATGGTCACCGCATCTGGTGGCCGGGGTGACAGAGGTCATCTGCAAGGAAGACTGCTTTTGTTCATGGCAGCGGGAGGCAAGTGAGGTAGATTTATTGGAGTCATCGAGCCTGTGCTGGTCTGTGCTGCCTGTGCTATTCTGACACTCCTTCTAACCTGGTAGCTTTGGTACAGTCTAGAAGCAGTTCAACTATTTAAAGTAGTAGAAACACAGAAGCACTTTCACCAAAAGACCTACAGAAAAAAACAGAACAAGAAAGGAAGTCCAGGACCAATGGGGTGGCTCAGCGGATAAAGGTACTTGCTGCCAAGCCTGACGGACTGAGTTCGATTCCCTGCCCCACATGGTGGAAAGACAAAACTGACTCTTGCAAGTTGTTCACTGAGCTCCACAAGGACACGGTGGCACACCCCCCCACACACACACACACCTATATAAAATAAATAAATCTAATCCTTAAACTTTTTGAAAGGACACTCTGGAAACTGACTGGCTCCACTGGTCAGAGCCCAGCCGGTCTGAAGGGGCTGCTGTCATTGTGATGCTCAGTAAGCGCCTTCCCAGGGGAAGACTACGTTTTTATGGATGCTGCACTTGCTTTCTTGTTGGACAGGTCAGGGTGGACAGTGACCTTGCATCTATTTTTCAGGTCTGTAAATAACCAATATTGCAAAAAGGTGATTGGAGGGATGGTGTGGAACCCAGTCATGAGGAGGTCCTTATCGGTGGAACGGCTAGAAACCAAGAGCCTGCCTTCCCGGTCCCCTCCCATCACCCCCAACTGGTATGTCCTCTTTTACACCACACACCGGGAGATACCTTCTGTCTTTTAAAAACAGAGTTGCCTTTAAATTCCTTAGCGGAGATGGCGTAGAGTCAGACTTCCCGTGTGTTTCATGCGTTGCAGGAGTAGTCTTCTGGTGGTGCTAAGGTGGCCTTACAGTTATCATAAGTTCACCTAAATAGTTTTATCTGTTCATGAAATACATGGTGATATTCCAGTACATATATAGTATTCAGATCAAGTTAACTGCCACATGCGTCAGACAAATAGCCTTTCTTTGTGTTGAGAACTTGGAAATCCCTCCTGGTAGCTGGACATGGTGGTAGATAGTTGCATGCTTAGCATTCAGGAGCCTGAGGCAAGAGAGTAAAGGGTTTAAGGCTAGCCTGGGCTACGTGTACCTAATCGCTCATAAATAAATAAGCATATCTTTTCTATTGACTGCTTTGGATTATTTAGTTGGTTACTATACATCAGATTTACCCTGCCATGCTAGAATATTAGATATTATCCCACCTATCTATATTCTTGAACTTCTTCTTTGAAAAATTAATAAATCGGCACGGGCCTGAGGGCATAGCTTAGTGATAAAGTGCATACACAGCACGTGCAGACCCTGGTTTCATTCTATAACCCTGCAAAATAAATAAATGATAACATTTGGCCTGAGGCTTCCTGAAATGCCTGCCTTAGAATCGTAGCATAGGATAGCACCTTTAAGCTCTAAGAAGTCCCATGGTAAAGACTTTAAAAGGATTAAGGATGGAAAGATGCGAGACCCTCGGGGTTCTAAGTTTGCCACAAATGGAATAATGTATGAAGGCTTCTTCGTAAGCTTGTTTCAGAAAAGGATCAAACGGAATTTTCTATTCGTTATTTTAATGGTTCACAAAGGCCTCAGCCTTTTTTTTTTTTTTTTTTTTTTTTTGTGAGTGTCCAAGCGTCTGCAAGAGAAGTGAAGCCGGAAAAGATTGTACCCTGGCTCCATAGGATTAGTGTTGTGGCTTGCAAGACAGGTGGACATTTCCTAGCTAGGATCTATGGGATTAAGAGATATGAGGAGAAAGTCTTGCTGGGAAAGGACCTCCCACAGTGGTGACGACGATGACATGTGCTGTAAACAGAACCAGCTTAGTTTATGTGGAAACTTGTCAAGGAGGCAGAGAGAGCCCCGGGTGAGCTCCAGGAACTAGCAAGGTTGTATGTGACTATAACACTGGCTTGGCTCTCTTGCTGCTAATTATAGATCCTCTCCCAGGACTCACAAGAGCCATCTTGCTTACACAATGGTCACATAGTATTGATTGTGCAGGAACGGGGGGGGGGGGGAAGGGGGGAGGTGGCGGGGGACGATGATTGCAAGTCCCTGGGAGTCCCAAAGAGAAATAGCTAACTAAGGGAAGCTGTAGAAGAGAGCTTGAGACCAGGTGATAGAGGGCCTGATGCCCAGGGGCAGTCCCAAGTGTTCCATGAACACTGTCCCATCTGGCTCATTCTCAGGGGCTGTAAGTACAGCTGAGGTCCAGAGAGGGTGATGGGACTTATCTGAGATCGCCTGGTTACTTCATCGCATGCTGGTCCCCGTCACATTACAGATGTTTAAAAAGGAGAATATTAAATAAAACAAAAAAACAAAAAACCAAGCATCTCTGGTCCATAGCTGTCTGTGGAAAGTGCTTGCTGTGTGAACAGGAGGACCTGAGTTCAGATGCTAGCATACACCTTAGAAGGCAAGGCATGGATGTAGATGCCTGTAATTCCAGAGCTGGGAGGCAGAGGCAGGAGGGTCAAAGGAGACATCGAGACAGACAGACAGACAGCCTAGCTGGGTTAATGAGCTCCAGGTTCAGTGAGATATCCTATCTCCAAAGATAAGCTAGAGAGTGACAGAGGAAGACATTTGATACCAACCTCTGACCCTACACATCCACATGAACGGTCAAGGAACACACCTACACACGTACACCACACGTGCGCACATACACACGTACACATACACCACACATGCACAAAAATTTTAAAGTCAGTTACTCTTGGATCAAGTGAGATTCAGTGAGAAGTTAAAACTGTCTTCTTTCAAAATCTGACAGTGTACATCGTTGAATTGGTGAGAAAAGTTATGTTTTGAGTTTTCTAGAAGACTAACTCACCGTTAGTCAGTATTCACGGACCAATGGCATAAGCCAGTTTAGATCTTCCCATATCTTAAGTGGAGAGTATGGTTCTGGGAGCCACACCAGTTACCCAGACCTGCCTGAGACTTGTGTCATCCTGGCTGGCTTCTGCTGGATTAAGAATGACCTCACTGGCTCTGACTTATATTTATGTTGGTTATTTTTGAGACAGCTTCTCATTAATTCTCCCAGCTGGCCCTTAGCACTTAATCCTCCTTAGTGCTGGGGTTATGGGTGTGTACTGCCACACCCAGCTCTGGGTCTGACTTTCTAAGCACCATTCAGGGCATCCACAGAGAGGCTGGGTCACAAGGTCACACAGCTGCCATTGGGTCAAACCCCTTGTACTGTTCTCCTCCCCTTTGCAGGCGAAGTCCTCGGCTCCGGCATGAAATCCGCAAGCCCCGCCATTCCTCCGCGGACAACCTGGCCAATGAGATGACCTACATCACAGAAACCGAGGATGTGTTCTATACCTACAAGGGATCCCTATCCCCCAGAGACAGCGACTCTGAAGTTTCCCAGAACCACAGCCCACACCGGGAGTAAGACTTTATATCTTTCTGTCTTTGTATCTGTTGAGTTTGCTCAGTCCAGGGTGCCGGTTGAGAGGAAGCAGCATCTGGTGCCTGCAGAGAGCTCTCCTGAGATGGGGACATAAATTCTCATGCCCGTCTGTACAGGTGACGAACTGTATGCTGGAGCTCAGAGAAGAGCAGCTACCACGCTCCAAGAACCTTCAGGTCTTGTACTGCCCTGCCTGCCCAGGGCATATGCAGAGCCTGTTTGAGATATTTCTATATAGCATAAGTACAGACCCAAGGATGTGCTTGCCCTGACTCCTCTACATCATGTAAGCTTGACCACCCTGTGACCTCAGTCATCCGGACCATACTAACATGTAGGAGCCTGCCAGAACAACAGGATGTCCTTGGGTTTTGTTTCCTTTTCATTTTAATACGCTAAAGAGAAATACAAAACAATACAAGGCTACCAAAATGGCTCAGTGGGCAAAGGCACCCTTTACCAAATCTGTTGACCTGACATGGTAGAAGGAAAGAATGAACTTCTACCAGTTAGTTGTCCTCAGACCTCCATGTGCACATTACACACACACACACACACACACACACAAATTAAAAAATGTAAAAGAGCTGGGTGTGGTGGCGCACGCCTTTAATCCCAGCACTCAGGAGGCAGAGGCAGGCGGATTTCTGAGTTTGAGGCCAGCCTGGTCTACAAAGTGAGTTCCAGGACAGCCAGGGCTACACAGAGAAACCCTGTCTTGAGAAAAAAAAAAAAAAAAAAAAAAAAAATGTAAAACAAGGCTTTTTATTGGCAAGTGTTTGTCAAGGACAATTTCTTCGAAAGCCTTCTGTGGCCACTCTCTTGTTGTTTGGGACTAGTGAGGCAATGTCCTTCTTCCTACTGTGGCTTACAGTATGGGACCATCAAACATCTGGTCTTTTACTGTTCCGTATAATATTCACTTGCTGCAGGCCTTCATGGAGCCTGGGCTTGCCACCAACTTGCTGTGGAGCTGAAGATGATCTTGAATTCTTGTTCCTCCCATCCTCTCCTCTCAAATGCTGGGGTACCACCACAGCCAGTTTACCTTCGCTCTTCCTAAAGAGACGTTCCCCCCTCATAGATGAAGGCCAGCGAAGAGCATGTCGGTCCTGAAAGACAGGTCTGAGTCTTAGTTTTTCAGGAACAGCTGTGCATCTGCTCCCTTTTGCCTTGAGTGTCAGAGCTCAGAGCTGCTCACTCAGGCTCCGATGTTTTTGCTTCACCAGGCCCAGGTGTCAGGTCTTTCTCTTCATGCCTCCCCTTTACAGTTCTGTCATAGCTGAGTGATTGGGGATAAGCTATCTCCAGTTATATTTCAAAACAGGTAAACCATAGATCATAAACCATATCTTTAAATCAAATCATGATAGGAAAGGATAGGCATTAGGAGGCCAGTCTTAGCCATTGGATATTCAAACTGGTATGCCCCAAATAATGGCCAAAACCAAAAAAGGTAACGTCTTCCTGTCGGAGGAGCATTAGCAAACAGGCTCTTTGGTCAATTTGTAAACGTTTGCCACCGAGGCTTCCAGGCTTCCCAGACATTAAGCACATCCTGCATGTGTGTTAGACTTTCCCAGGTGAATTGCAGGTCTCTCTACTTCCATACAGGGGTCCTGTCCACAGCAAACTGTGGTCTTCAGATGATCTGCATTTTTAACACCTCTGCTTAAATGGTCCCTGCGGTCATTATTTCCTTGTGACAGAAACCCCAGGATTCGTTAGTTGAAGTGATCACTCTGTCCCTGCAGCTTGCAACCTGCTATACTGTTGGGAAGGTCGCAGTAGGTGGGTGTGAGAGTCATTGCATAAACCTGTGGCCTTGCAGGCTATGGGCAGATCTAGACATGCAAAACAGAAGTATAGAAGATGTCGATTAGAACCAGTCAGTCCTCCCTGGCCTCCAGACTCTGTTTCTTTTTTCAAGTTGAAAAGAGGGTTCAGGGAACTTCATCCAAGGGCTTAAGGAAGCCCACATACATGTTCCCTGTTTACGGCATTGAAGAGCATCTAGATTTTTCGCTGACCTGTACAGTGGCCACCCACCACGGGCAAGCTGCTTAGCTTTAAGCCAACTGAAGTAAGATGTATGTTCAGCATCTAGGAAATGCACATGCATTTTGAGCATTGTCGAGTCACCTGGACTACCCCACCATAGCGGCCAGTAGATACCACCCATCATCCCTGCCTGCTCCTGGGATGGCTCTTCCATTCATTGAAAAAGGCAAACTAACTCAACAGTCAAGCATAGGATCATCACCTGACTTAACAGTGGAGTACTTGCCACCCGTCACCCAGGTGTGCATTGGTGGGGTAAGTGGGAGCCTCTGGGAGCCTTGTGTTTGCGTGCCTCCCACGACTAAGGTGCAAGGCCAGGTACGAGACCATTGTCTCTTGTCTGGTGACACGTAGACATTTAGAAGAACTCCGTTCCTTCTGAGCTCATCTTTAGACATCCTTGCAGGTTGTGGAGAAGGGACCACAAAGTGGAATTTGATGAGGCTTCATTTTTAGCTTCCTCCAGACCTGGGTCAGTACTGTGTTGCCTGCCTTCACTGTCCCGGTGTGGGCCTCTGCGGCTTGGGAGAACTGTCAGGGTTGGGAAAGGTGAGGCCTACTCAGATTTTCCCACTGTTTGACAGCCACAAGGGATGTTAGTATGTCTAGGCTTTTAGGGGCAGATCTGCAGGCCACCACCCTGATGGGACTGCTTACATTTAAACTCTTGAGAATGAAGTACAATTTAACATCTGCGTGCCTGGGCTCTGTTGACTTCAGTTAATTTTTTTTTTCCTGATCCGTTCACAGTGCATGCTGATTCTCTGAATGTCTCCATGAGACCTTCTCTGTAAGGTGACTCCCAGAGCACTTTTCCTTTTGCAGCCCAGGATTCGGAGAAACAGATGGTAGCATTGTAAAGGGACTCTTTATTTTTTTATTTTTTTTTTTTATTTTTTTATTTTTTTTTGGTTTTTCGAGACAGGGTTTCTCTGTATAGCCCTGGCTGTCCTGGAACTTACTTTGTAGACCTGGCTGGCCTCGAACTCAGAAATCCTCCTGCCTCTGCCTCCCATGTGCTGTAAAGGGACTCTTGACAGCTCCCAGAGTCTGATTTGTTGGTGGGCTTCACTCGTGATAGATATATGGTTAGAAAACCAGAGCCTGGGTCCCTCTCCATGCATCAAGGACCCCTCCTCACTGGAGGGAAATCGCTCTCATCTGGGCTTTCTGAAGTCTTAACATCTGGGGGGGTGGGGGGGTGGGGAGGAGAAGGGCTTTATTCCCCAAGCAAGGGATACCGACTGGTCTGAACTTAACTGAGAAGAAACTCAGCCGGTACCATTGTATTTACAAAATGTTTAAGGAGCGTTTGACATGTTTTCTGCAGCAGATTGGTGCTAAGAGTCTAAAAGAAGTATTCTGTCAAAAGAAATCAGCCGAGAAGGACTCTTTTGGAGAAGAATTAAGTGTAACTTTCTGTGCTCATTCAAAAAAGAGAAGAAAGTGGGGGGAAGCTTAGCCCCATCCCCACCCCTCCCACCCCACCCCCAGTGCACAGGGAAGGAACATGGTTCCGGCAGATGAGTCACTTGCTGGTTTGTTCCATATTTATAGCGGTGCCACAGAGTTTATGATTATAGTTTTGAAGCCTTGGCAGCGCACTTTGTGCCCAGGCAGGCTGGCGCTTTTGTTATTCCCAGCGCTGCTCTGAACTTCTCCTTGCTTCCAGGGGAAGCTGCAGTGCTGGCAGAGAAGCAGCTTTTTTTCTTCATGGTAAAAACAAAAATCCCAAAATTCCTCATCCCCTCACCCAGATACAAGGGAGGGAGGAGGTGTGTGTGCTAAGGAAGAGCTTACCCTCGGCGCTGATGCTGAAGGAGACAAGAGTCACAGCGACTCAGATTTGTATTCCAAAGGCCTTATCGATGTTTCTTTTTCATAGTTGTTTTGGTGGGTCACCAGCATGGTACCACAGAGTCTTCTCTTCCTGTCATAGTAACTTACTGGCTGTTTGCCCTGCCCTCATTTTTAAATGTACACTTTGGAAGGGGCCTTGGGGCGATATCTCTCCATCTACAACCAAAGAGGAGGAGTTCCTATGGCCCATCTTCTGGGCCCCTGGGGTCTGTGAACCCTACTAATGACAGGATTCCCAGTAGTGAGACAGTGTGTTGTGCCGTTAGGCACTCGGATTGTTGGTACAGCTGACCCTCTCTGCCCACATGTCTGCAACCACACAATCAGCTGCATGTCCATTGTCATGAGATCTGTCCTGGTCACGTGTACAGATTTGATTTTTTTTTTTCTCATCAGGCCAGGACAAGTGTTTGTGCAGTATTGACACTGAATTGGGTTCTATAAGTAACCCAAAGATGACTTTTAAAAAAAACACAGGAGGATGCACATAAATAAAATGAAGCCATTAGAGCATTTTGTATAAAAGACTTAAGCATCTGCGGTGGATGCTGTCCAGGAACCGCTCCTCGGGGGATACTGAAGGACAGTGTATTTTTCTCAGACCACGCGATACATCTTCATGCTGGCCTGGCTTGCCGGCTCCCGCCTCAGGCTCTTAGCACACACACCACATTGCCGTCCAGTCCTTCTGCCAGCCCTGCCTACTTTCCTTTAAGCAGTCTGGTTCTTCTTGCCAGTTTTTACCTTTCCCTTCTCTCCCACTGTTCTTAGGCAGCATGGAGGCCCTTACCAGAGTACAGCACAGCAGCAGATATGGGAGGGGGTCTGTCTCTTCAGGGAGCCAGCCAGGGACAGGGTTTCCTTGTGTGTAGGTAGGATGATGGAGATCGCCATTATCCCAGACTAGTGGGTGAACACCCACAGGAGCCTGGAACCTCCCCACCTTGTCTCTGCTCTTCATCTTTGTGTCATGGATCCCGTGCGTCTTGGGGAGGGACCGCTGTCTCAGAGCCACCCAGTTTGCACCTGCTAGGAACCTCAGTCTTCCTTGGTCCTGTTTCCTGCTGCCATTCTCTTTCATGTGGTTGGATCCCCAGATGTCTTTTGAATGAGAGAAAGCATTCCACACGCGCCTTCTTCCCCAGGGCCTGGGGTGTGCCTGTCCCACTCCAACTGCTCTTTCCTGGAGGATGGGGACAGGTCTCCTCGTGTTGCCTGTCTCCTGCTCAGAAATGGCTTCTTCACGCCTTTCTCAGGAACCTGTGAATCCTCCCTACGGCTTCGATCCCCTGCAGTTCCGCAGCGAGCCCTGACCATCCTGGCCTCTTCTCTCCCGGCATCCTAGTGTTCCGCCCACCTTCTCATCGTCCCATGTCCTCCTTGGGTCTTTGTCCTACCCTGTACACCAAGCAGAATGTCATTGTTCCCTGCAGGGATGAACTTTAGTGTGTAGTTGATAGGTCCAAACACTAGCCACTTGTTCCTTAGCCCACCCTGACGCTAACTCTCCTCCAACCCTACTTAGAAGACAGGTTGGGGTGTGGAGTGTCAGTGTGTGTGGTGACTGCTGTTCGCTATTTGGAGATAGAATCAAAATGCTTTAAGATTTATTATTTTTTTATGCGTATGAGTGTTTTGTCTGAGTGTGTGTATGTGCACCACGTGTGTGCCTGATGCTCACAGAGTTCATAAAGAGAACGTTAAATCCCCTGAAACTGAAACTGTAGATGGTTATGAACCACCAGGTAGGTGCCAGGAACCCATCGCAGTCCTCTGCAAGAGCAACAAGTGCTCTTATCCCCTGAGCCATCGCTCTAGCACCATGTTCCCCGTCTGAGCTAGATAAGGGGGTTTTTGTTCTTTTTATTTTTGTTTGCTTTACTTGGTTTTTTTTGTTTGTTTGTTTTTTTGTTGAGACAGAGTCTCTGTATAGCCTTGCCTATCTTGGAATTCACTGTGTAGACCCATCTGATTTTAGACCAGAGTTTTGTATTAGGAAGAAAAAGGCACTTTGAAACCCTGAGAAATAAAAACTCATGAACTCAAATTTTAAAACGTAAGTAAGCAGGGTATTTATTGGTACAGTTTTATTGAAGGTACCTTTTTTTTTTTTTTAATCACAGGCTTGGGAGATGACAACCAGTAAACCTTCAGGCCAAATTCTTCTCTTACACATATGTCTCCACACTGGTCTCCCAGTGAATATTTTGTTCAAATAAATTAAGACTGTGAATCATTGTGTGCGAATAGGTACAGATTTTATATTTAGAGTAGTCTAATTTAGGCAGGGGGTGGGGGTGAGGGGTAATAGCTCAGTTCTTGCTTACCATGTGAGAGGCCCTGGGTTCTCAGCGCTGACGGAAAAACAAAAAAAAACCTAACAAAAAAACCCAACCCCTGTCCCCCACAATTTTAAATCGCTAGTGAACAGAAGCATCACTTAAAGAACAGTCTCAGGCAAGGGCCTGGGATAGAGTGTTAGCGAAGGCAAAAGCAGAAGTGAGGATGTGTGCGGTGTGTGGAGAAGCCATCCATGTGGGAGTTTGCAGGCTGCTGTGCTAGTTACAGCAGTTATCAATGTATAGCCCCTGCCTGCCGGTGGATTATTCCATAAACGATGTTCTGCTTCCTGGCACGTTCAAATTAGTGGGTCCCAGGCAGAGTCCCAGCTAGGAAGCCAAGGCAGAAAAATCTCCTGAGCCAGAAGTTCAAAACCAGCCTAGGCAGCAGCTCTCGTGTTAAACCAGAATAGATCTACACATTTCACTGTCAGCCTTCAAAGCAACTGGGGGAGGGGCCGTTTTCCACGATCATCAGTCCTCCCTGCCCTTCTGCCCTAAGTCAGATGTGATTTTATTTAGCCTAGATGATAGCATGGGTAACCCAAGGACTTTTGCAGGAATGCTCAGGTTCCAGGACCCCGTGGCGATCTCAAGATGCCAGCCCCTACCAACCAATGATCTTTTTCTCTGATAATATTGATCGATTTCTAAATAACATCTCTTTGCTCCCCGTGAAGGAGTTTGTCAGAAAACAACCCAGCCCAGAGCTGCCTGACCCAGAAGTCGTCCAGTTCTGTGTCTCCATCTTCGAATGCTCCAGGCTCCTGTTCCCCAGATGGAGTTGACCAGCGGTTCTTAGAAGACTACCACAAGGTGACCAAAGGGGGGTCCGTTGAGGATGCCAGCCAGTACTACTGTGACAAGGTGAGGGACTTCCGGGTCCTGTGCACGCTCGCTTGTGACTTGGTGACTCGCTCTCACAGAGAGAAAAATACCTTATCACCAGCCACTGCAGAAGGAAGTGGTATAAACAGCCCTCTCGCGTGTCTTCTAGAGTGACGATGGAGATGGCTGCCTAGTCCTGATCCGGATCACACCAGATGAGGAGGGGAGATTTGGATTTAACCTTAAGGTATGCTGTGAGCATCTGTAACTTTCTTAGGTTGTATGCAGTCTTCAGGCGGATTCTGAATTTCAGTCAGAAATCCGCTACCTTACCTACGCTGCATTAAAAATCAAAACAAAAGCAGAAAAGCTCACTTAGAGCTACAGAGAGCTCAGCTGGTAAGGTTCTAGCCATTCAAACCCGAGGACTTGGTTTCAGGCCCCGGATCTACCTGACAGAGATTGTGGGGTGATAGAGGGGGACTCTCCTGTAATCCCAGTACTGGGGAGACAGAAGCAGGTGCACCCCTGGCAAGCTCTTACCAGCAAGTTCCAAGCGAGTAAAAGACACCGCTTCAAGAAACAAGTTAGATAGCCGCAGAGGAGTGGAACCCCGAGGTTGACCTCTGGCCTCCACTGATAGCCACACATTCACACGTGTGAATGCAAACCCAAGCACACGTGTGCACACACTCATGAAAAGCTACTCAGGGATGGGGATGGCTCAGTGGCTTCCAGAGGCCCTGAGTTCAATTCCCAGCAACCACATGGTGGCTCTCAACCGGCTGTAGTGGGATCTGACGCCCTCTTCTGGCACACAGGTGTATATGCAGATAGAGCACTCATACATAATAAATACATCTTTAAAAAAAAAACAAACAGCCAGTGGCGGCGCACACACACACACACACCTTTGATCCCAGCACTTGGGAGACAGAGGCAGGCGGGTTTCTGAGTTCGAGGCCAGCCTGGTCTACAGAGTGAGTTCCAGGACAGCCAGGGCTATACAGAGTTGTTCAGTTGCATTGTATTGTGTACTTATTATGTACCCAACATTTGCAAGACTATATATACTAGATCCCTGTCATTGAAGTGAGTTCTCAGAATAAGCAGAGCCAGCTTATTCTAAGCCAGCCTAGACTACATATCAAGTCCATGGCCTGCCAGAGCTATAGAGACCTTATCTCAAAATGAAGAAATAAATAAAGCATACGACGGCCGTTAAACACATCTTACAAAGGAATCCCGGGGCTCAAATGCAGCCACAGCCCACCCAGGAGGGATTATTTGGAGAACCATACAACCCTGCTCAACCGATATGGGAAGGCAGCTAGCTCAAGTCTCTGGGTCTAATGAGTCCCTCTAGGCAGGGACTGCAAACTGCTGCCACCGCCCAGTACCCATCTGTTTGTGTACATAGCATTATTGAAACAGGTGCTGTGCCCATTGGATTACAGCTTCAGGGATTGGGTGGTGGAGTTAAATGACTGCCTCTTCCCCACACAGCTTAATTATCTATTGAGGAAGCATCTAACTTCCGTCTCTCACGTGCATTCCCACGCCCACCACCGCACTCCTTCGTCTACCCCCCCAACCCCACCCCCACCCCACTCCTGCGCAGTGAACAGACTGCCCCTGCTGGCTACCTGCCCTCTAGGGCTCTGCTCACACTGGGAGCATCCCAGTGCACATGGCCCTTCCTGAGGTCTTGTGCCTCCTCTTTTGAAGAAGCACACATTCTTTTCCAGGAAATGTTTTTGGGTTCTCCAAGGGCACCTTCAGTTCAGGTGATGGGGATGTCAGGATATGCTTCTGGGTGAAGAGAAGTCAGCAGTGTGCGGTAGAATTCCAAAAAGGGTCCCCATCCCTGTGATTGGTCCTCCCGTAAGACCTTCCTGAACTCCAAGGCTCACATTTATTATGTCTTCATATCTTTGTTAGTAAAACTACTCAAGTGTTCTGTTTTATTTTTGGTTTTGCTTACTTTGAAAAAATGTTTACAGGGAGGAGTGGATCAAAAGATGCCGCTCGTGGTCTCAAGGATAAACCCAGAGTCACCTGTAAGTAAACATGCGCCATGTGACTTCCTGTGTTTGCTTTCCCCTACATCAAACAAGTTTCTATCTGTTCGCCCCATTCTTGGATTTTGTTAGGATTTAGTTTGTCTCTGACTGATTGGTTGGATGGTTAGATGATCAGCTACTTGCTTGGTTGGATCGGTAGCAGCATGGGTTTGTGTTTGGTGTGACCCAGACACAGACAGACTGACCGAGACAAAGAGTGGGATGTCCGTTAACTGCAACCATGCTGTGCAGTGTGGTCGGTCCCTGCAGCTGCAGCGCCATGTCACCTGGGGCCTTGTTATATGTGGGGCCGCTGGCCCCAGCACAGGGGCAGGCCCGGGTCCTACTTACTTACCTTGGATCTCTTTGTAACAAGATCCTTGGATGTTTTGTGTGTACATTTAACTTTGGGAAGTACTAAACGAGTCAGGGAAACTGAGGCAGAGATTGATTTCCACCTGTTTCCAGTAGCCGTCCTTTGCCTCTTTCTGTTTTTTTCTTTTTCTTTTTCTTTTTCTTTTTTTTTTTTTATATTTCGGGGCAGGATGTGGTTTGTCGAGACAGGGTTTCTCTGTTGCCCCAGCTGTCCTGGAACTCACTCTGTAGACCAGGCTGCCCTCGAACTCACAGAGATCTTCCTGACTCTTCCTCCTGAGTGATAAAGTCAGGTTCCACCATGGCTTGGCTTTTCTGTTTTCTTGCTGTGTATAGAAAGATGCACTATATGTGTATAGAAAGATCATATAGAAAATGCAGCATGATGCACGGCAAGCCTATACGGAACCGCCGGGTGAGCGTACCCGCTGTCTCCCCTGGTTTCTGTGTGATGGTTTGCTTTCAGTAAAACATAAACTCGAACACTGTGCCTTCTCTGCCCTCTTGGGCACAGGGCTGACTCCTCAGTCAAGCTTACCGCTGGGGCCTGGGAAGATGGCTCAGTGAACAACATTCATGCTGCCCAAGCATGGACTGAAGTTTGGATCCCGAGTACCAACATTAAAGTCAGGGGCCAGGGGTGGTAGCCACCTGTAATCCTGTTGTGTGGGAGTCAGGGGATCCCCAGGACAGATGGATAGCTAGACTAGTGAATTGACAAGCTCCAGGATGAGCGAGAGACCCTGCCTTGGTAAGAGAGTGGAAGACAATCAAGGAAGACACTTGTCCATGTCTGTATGTGTTGTGAACACACACACACACACACACACACACACACTTACACTCACGTACATGTACACATACAGTTTCTTTTTTTAAGCTATTTCCTAGTAGCCTTTTGTTTGTGGTTTCCAGGGATTAGAGAGGCTTGCTCTCCTACGTTGCTGTACAGTGGTTTCTGCCCCTGGTATTGAGCTGACAACAATCAGTTTCTCCCTTATAAGACAGAGACATGTTCATTCATACCTGGCTAAGCATTTTCAAACAATATATCCAACAATCAGAAGGCAGGAGGCATCAAGAGAGTCATCTTCATTAGCAAGGTGGGCTCCCATGGGAAATGGCTTCAGTAACCTTGGCTCGCCTGTTCTGAAGTGTCTCCCAGCTTACCTTCAGAGCCACTATAAAATCCCACCACCAGCTAGCTGCTCGGTCCACCTAGCAGCAGCTATACAAACGATGACAGCAATGCCCAGGGGAGAGGAGGTACATTTGATCGCAGTCTCAGGTGTCTGGGATCAGAGGGAGGCGGCCTCCTGCGTTCCCCTTGAGGCTGGTGCTATGGTAACAGAGAAGGTCGCTTCCCTCCACCAGGCAGATACCTGCATGCCTAAGCTGAACGAGGGGGATCAGATCGTGTTGATCAATGGCCGGGACATCTCAGAGCACACTCATGACCAGGTGGTGATGTTCATCAAAGCAAGCCGGGAGTCCCACTCGAGAGAACTGGCCCTGGTGATCAGGAGGAAAGGTAACAGGCTCCCGGGGGCGGGGCCACAGGGACACCACCTGAGCGGCAGCGGCTTGTCTGCTCAGTTGCTTTGGAGTTTTGTTTTGTTTTTTTGTTTTGTTTTGGTTTGGTTTGGTTTGGTTTTCTGGAACAGCTCCCATACTGTAGCCCAGGCTATACTCTATCTTGCAGCAATTCTTCTGTTTCAGCTTCTTGGATGCTCCAGTTAAAAGCTTGAAATTCCATACTGGGCTGCTGCTCGCTGCGTTTTCTACATAGTAGACAGCGCTTGAAAATGAAGAGTTGTTTTTGGTTTTTAATTATTTTAGTAGATATTTTCTTCATTTACATTTCAAATGCTATCCCGAATGTCCCCTATACCCTTCCCCCCCCACACCCTGCTCCCCTGCCCACCCACTCCTACTTCTTGGCCCTGGTGTTCCCCTGTATGGGGCATATAAAGTTTGCAAGATCAAGGGGCCTTGTTTTTGGTTTTTAACAATTAGGATATCTGTCTTGTCACTGCCAGGAACAAAAAATAATCTGTCTGCAGGGGCCTTGACTTCTCCTGGCCGGGCCTTTTGGAGAGAGGCAGCCCCAGTACCTCTTTACATAGGCCTAGAGCCCCAGTCCAGATAGCTCCCATCCCACTGTTAGCTTGCCCAGTCCTGTCTTACTTTGTGTGTTTGACTTGGTCAGGGGACAGCTAGGATACCTCTGAGAGGCGCCTCCCAGGTTAACCAGCATTGCTCCGACATAACACAAACATAGGTAGTCTTATGCACATTCAGTGGCATCCTCAGGGCTAGGGAATGAGGGGATGTACTGTAGATATATAAAGAAAGGACTGTCAAATGTTGTTCCTATTGCGGTTATTGTTTTAATATACTGAACCGAACACCCTCCACTAGAGATGGCGAGAGGATGAAGGAAAGACGGACACACAGGACAGTTGGGTGAGCTATGTTCATTCTGACATCTGGCACCAGCTACTTCAGCGGCCTAGCAGTTCAGTGTGTTTACTGTGTGCAGCACAGAGGGTGGAGTTAGCTAGCCTCCATAGGCGGTGTCTGTAAGCGAGCAGTCCCGTAAGGTAAACATCCAAGAGGAAGAAACTTTGGTTACTAGTTTTTATAAACACTGGCCGGCTGTTCATAAATACTCATACTTGGACCACAGAGAGGCCTTGCTATTCTGGTTTTTCGTGGGTCTAAGGAATTGCCTTGACATGGCTGTGCCCGTGACACCGATAACATCACTCAGGACTTCATCTCGTCTCTATAAATTTACTCCAGGCTTTCTCTGCTCCCCACACTTCTTTTTAGTCACTACCTTAATCTATCCATTTTATTTTTGTATGTATTTGTGCACGATTACTGTGTGTGCATGCACTGAGAGGTCAAAGGTCCTTGAAATCAAACACCAGTTGTCAGGCATGCATGCCTACCCACGGAGCCATCTTGCTGGCCCTTATATAGCTTTAAATACCAACATGAATGGAGGTCTGGCCTTGGTGTCGACACAACCCAATGCTCTGCTCTCTGTTCCTGAGCCAGCTGGAGCCGTGCTCACCCCACCTCTTCTGGGAGGCCTTAGGGCCGCCTCCAGCTCTCCTCTGTCCCTATCCTGACACTCCATGCTATAAATCCCAGCCACCTTCTAGAGCTCAGAGGCAGTAATGGGACACACCAAGGAAAGTGTGTTGTGCTGAGCACTCTATGGTGGCATCCCCTTTAACCCTCATGAATCCCTGAGTACAGGGATCCTCATCCATCCCCATGCCGAAAACCAGAAAGCAAAGCCACAGGATGGAGAAGCAGTTGCCTTACTGCCATACGGTTGTCACAACCACACACTGATAAGGGGCCAAAGTGCCAGTCCACCATCTGTGACATCCTGGGTGTCCAGGCCCACAGGAAAAGCTACCTCTGAGGGCCATCAGGGACTGGTACCTGCAAGACGTAAGGAAAACCCAGCATGAACTGTTAGGGACCACCTGTTTTCAAACAACTTTAATATTATTTCTAGCATAAACATACAAGTGAGAAATATGAATTGATTTAAAGAAAAATAAGTCAATTAATTTAACACAAATGGTTACAAATATGACAGAAACCACACAGCACAAGAAAAACTGATTTCTTCTGGCCGGTGAATGTGGACTTTAAAGTCAAGTAAAGATGTAAACTTTTCTTCCTTGGGTGTAGGGAGCCATTGAAAGTTCAGTGAGAGAGTAATTTCCCTTTCAGAGTTGTAGAGGAATCTTCAAAAATGATCCTAAAGTTTCAAATTTAGGAAGAGGAAGTAAAAGTGGATAATGCCATCTGAGGTGAAATATTGTATAAGGCAGAGAAGGGTAGGCCTGGAGAGATGCCTCAGAAGTCAGGGTGAGAACAGGAATTCAGGTCTCTAGCACCCATGTAAAAAACAGAGTGCATTATCCCAGCACTTGGGAGCAGAGATGGGACCCCCAGAACAAGCAGCTAACTTGACTAGTCAGTCAATTCTTAGAATTCTAGGTCCAATGACAACTGCCTCCGTATAAGGTGGAGAGTGCGGGAGGAAGATGCCTGATGTCAACATTTGTACGCATGTGTGCACACACACCCACAAGAAGGAAGGGACCTTGAGCCTCTATTTTTCCTCATAGATTTTGACATGAATGGAGAAATTGATCTTGAAGGGGAAAGGGGGGCTGGTGTATAGACTTAGCAGAATTGATCTCAAATTAAAAGCTAAGCTCTTGACGAGACGGAACAACCCAATGGGACATACTATACCATAGCTCAGCAGGGAAAGGCTCCTGCCACCAAGTCTGATGTTCTAAGTTCAAACCCTAGGACTCAGGTGGTAGGAGAGAACCAACCCTGTTATCCCTGACATACACACACACACACACACACACACACACTTGCACACAGGCACACAAAATGATATCTAGAAACATAATTTAAATTTTTTTGTAAAAAGAAACAAGCCTGCAGGGAATAGTGGAAGAGCCTGGGCCTCCCCTGTCCCTGGAAGACTGCCTGTGTTAAAGATGCCAGGTGGGAACCAGAGAGCAAACAGTTCCTATATGTCCTTCTTTCTTTCTTTGGGGCTCCGGAAACCGAACCTAAAGCCTCACACATACTAAGCAATTTCTCTACCACTAAGCTGTTTTCCCAGCCCATGAGCTTTCTGTAACAATGTTCATTCCCACGTCTCACCCGTAGCATACCCTGGTCACTCACCTGCAAGTGACATTGGGTACAAATAATGACTACCACGTGTGGTGTCCCGGGCCCGATAAGCAGAGTGACCAGCCCAACGTCCTGTCTGTTCTGTTTGTTCCAGTTGTGCGCTCGCTGGCGGAGATCAGATCGGAAGATGAGCTGAGTCAGCTCTTCCCAGAAGCCATGTTTCCTGCCTGTCCTGAGGGTGGGGACAGTCTGGAGGGATCCATGGAACTGCTGAAGAAAGGTCTGGAAAGCGGTACAGTGTTGATCCAGTTTGAGGTAAGGGGATCCATGGCCGGAGTCTCCAACCAGTTACTGTCATTCGCTGTGTAACTAATACAAGGTGAGCTGAGGAGCAGGCAGCAAAGCTGGACCATGGTCCTGCCTACTTGGTCACGGTGACTCTGCCTCACATGCCTCGGGCAGCAGGGTCTCAGTGAGGAGGACCATAATAAGGACTGATGGGACCGTCCTGAAGGCTCCGCACGATGAAGCATCAGGTGAAGGACCCAGGACATCTCCCGGGTGTTCAGCTCTCCCAGTCTCTCCTAGCAGTGGTCTGTAGGCAGGGGCTGCTGAGGATGCTGCAAAGCTGCCAGCAGGAGCTCAGAACGCCACAGGAAAGAAAATGGTGCTATCCACAGAATGCCCCCCCCCGCCCCCGATGTATATGTGGGAATTTAGAAAGTTCCTACGTTCCCACAAGGGCACAGTGTCTGGCCCTCTAAGGCCACCAGATCACAGAAATTTAAAGTCTGTCCTGTTTTCTCAGGAAAGATGAATCTGCGGAATGTGAGATAGTGCAGCAGCACCCCAAGAGGCCTTTCACACTACCCCCAAAAGCAGAAGTTGACCTGCTTTTAAGTCAGTTTTATCCACCACTAAGCAAATGAAAATGGAATGTGTTCATCTTCCATGTTTGGAGGTAGAGGAAAGCAGTCGTTCACACAGTGAGCAGATAAAATGTATGGCGCCTCAGTGTGCTGGAGGATAGGGAGTAGGGTCACAAGTTCAATCCTAGCCTGGACCACATAGCAAGAGCCTATCTCAGAAAGGGACTTGAGGCATGGAGAATAGAGGAAAGAACACAAAGAATCTGGTAAAAGGAACTGGATCAGAGTTTTAGCAATGTCATGCATGGTCTAGGCTCACGATGTAAGAGCTTCAGCTAGGTTCAGAAACAGGTCAACAACGCAATTTACTAGAAAAACCCTAGAAAGGAAGGGCAGGCAGTTTGTCCAGTGTATTTGACTGCAGAGTGACTCAGAAAGAAAGCTCGTATGGCTGGCAGACAAAAAGGAATGCCAAGCAGAAAGCAAAATGCAAAAGGCTCGCCTTATGGTAGCCTGGGGGCCAGTGTGTAAAAGACTGGGGGCAAGGGGAGTTGAACAGCCATGGAAAGCGCTCAGTGAGAGAAAGCAAAGGTTGGCCTCTCTCTTCCCTTCCAACCCCCACCAACAGAAGATTCGAAATTTTTTTTTTATTAACTGGCTGTCTAGACAGATAACATAAAGGCTTGCATCGAGTGGCAGTGATATTTGGATAAGAAATGGTGACCCCAACATCCCAGAATAGCTGAACCGACACTCGAGGTTTCTCCTTTTGGTGCTGGGGATGCTGGGAGCTGGGAGAGGCATTGGTGAATTATGTGCTGACTTAGACAGTATCAGAGGTGCTTTGGGAACCTGATGAGGGCTGGAGAAGGGGGATTCTAGCCATAAGGAGCTTGCTTTCTAATTTTGGTATATTTAGGAGGCTGTATGTAAGACTAAGCAAGATAGGGTAAGATTTTATAATAGTGATTGTATGTTCCCTGGCAACTGGTGATTCCAGTTGGGCTGAGAATCCACAAGGAGGCACTGTGGGCTCTCCTTGGAAACACTTGAACTGTCCTTTGCCTAAAGCCACCTCTGTGTTGTGACTCAACCTTGGTGTGGTTTTTTCCGTAAGGTTCTCTTTGCAGTGATTTCATTAGCTTCTGAAAGTCTTTTGAAAGTATTTCTTAAAGAGTGAGCCTGTAGCCACGTGTATGGAAATCACATGGGGAACATGAACCTTGCCCACAGCTACTGGACATTGGTTCTTTAACAAGGTCGACTAAGGGTTTGTGTGTGTTGGGGGCATTAATTTGGTATTATTAGTGGATGCTGTGGAAGTGGGCTTATGCCACAACATAGATGTAGAGGTCAGAGCACAGCCTTGTGAAGTCATTTCCTTTCTTGTGTGTGGGTTTTGGAGCTTGAGCTCAGGTTGCCAGACATCAAGTGCATCTGTCCAGTGAGCCACCTCTCCAGCCCTCAATTGGTTTGGATGCATTAATTGATCCCAGAGAGGGAGGTAGAGAGGGTATCAGTCTCATTGTATCACGGCTGCCTGTCCCTGCCCTCTGTCAGAGGTTATAGTTGGAGATGCCTACAGAACATGTACATCTGGGGTGTACACTCTAGTCTGGTACATGGTTTCATGGTCTAGGAAGCCTCTTTTAATTAATGTCTTAGTGAGTTCTAAAAGATTGACTACTCTGCGATGAAGCTGCTGTGATCACAGAGCTCTCCCAGTGTCCCTCGAGCATCATGTAAAACTACCATCCCTGGCAGAAGGGGAGGATGTCTTCCAATACTACTCAAGCACAGGGACCCACTGAACACTGGATCAAACAGGCAAGGCAGCCTCAGGGAGCCCTTGTTGTGTAAGGGCATCCATCGGCTTCTAGAATTCTCATAATATACCCTGTTAGGTGTGGTTTCATCCCGTAACACACAGAAGGGAGGAGAATCTGAGATTAAGTGTGTGTTCCAAGGGCTCACAGATGTCACAGAGCCTAACTGGAGCCCTGGCAAGGTACCAGTACCTCAAGCTTGTTCTTTTAACCACCACATACACAGGCCTAAGAAACCGAGATGGATGTCCGTGACCTGTGAAATTGTTATTAGATGCATACGTGTCACCGCCGTCTAGCAGGCTGTCTAGCCACATGGAGCCAGACAGACTTTAAATTCTGGCTCTACCCCCTTAGTGCCATCACTTAAACTCTATGGCTCTTGCCTCCCTGTCTATAAATTGGGTGTCTCCTGGATTAGAAGAGATAAATGCTTTATGCTCTACCTGGCCTATGATAACAGCATTATGAAAATTAATAGCTGTTATTATCTATAAACCACAAGAGGCTTCAATAGCATGCCAAGCCTGCAGAAGGTATGGTCACTTGGCACTAACCCTGGAGCCCTAGGCTGTCAATTCCAGAGTCGTGGCTGTCTGGCTCCTCCCATCCCCCAGGACCATGACAAGTGAGCTGGTCAGCTAGTGACTGCTCTGTTCTGTGGGCAAGTGCAGGAAAAAGGTCCTGGCCCCGGGCAGGCATCCACGCTGCCGCCTCCATGACACAGCACCAGCTTTCGGGTTGTGGTCTCTACACAGATTCCCCAATCCTCACTCTTCTAAGGCTTATTCTAAACATTTTTTTTTCATTCAGGGGATTCCTTCATCCCTTTCTGTATCTCTCAGTAAACAGAAGGCATTTGGTCCCCTGTGTAACAGAACAGCAATTAGTATTTCTAAAGCACTTAGCAGTCTACTGCGTATGTTTCGCATGTTACACTAATTCTCACATTCTCTGTGAAATAAATATGGTGGGAGTTATTAGAATCGATCTGTACACTCCTTCCATGCCGAAGACTGAACGCAGGACCCCTGCCACACTCAGCAAGCACTCTGCCACTGAGCCACAACCACAACCCCAGATCACTCTTAGAAATGGAGAAAAGGAGGCTCAGAGATGTGAAGGAGCCCATCCAGTGCCCATACCTCTTCAGGGATAGCCCTAGAATTAGAGCCACGTGGAAAATGAAGACCTGGGACTTTAAGAGCACATACTAGGCTTCCAGAAGACTCAAGTGCAGTTCCCTGCAACCATGTTGGGTGGCTCAGAGCGTCCTGTAACTCTAGTTCTAAGGGATTTGACCCTTCCTCTTCTAGCCTCCTCATGCATCTACATTCGTGTGTGCAAATCACACACACACACACACACACACACACACACACACACAAACATAACTAAAAATAAAATGAATCTAAAAACAAGCAAAACCCTAAACTATGCCTGGGTGGGTGGGTATTGGACACATGTAGTCTAAGCTCCTCGGGATGCTGAGGCAAGAGGGTCATCACCTCAGTCCAGGGGCTTTGAGGTTTTGAGACTAACCTGGGCAATGATCCAATCATTGTCAGCAGCTCACACTTCCTGGGTAGAGTTCAGCTCTTTCCCACCCTGCTTGTCTACTGTTACCTACTGCCTCCTTGGAGGTTCATGGAGTTCAGTTGATAGAAAATGAGCTTTGCAAGGGAATAACCTCTTCCCTGGACAAACAGACAAGCGAAAGAACGGGTGGGTGGATGAATTGACAGATGGAGGTATAAATGAGTGGGTGGGGGAGGTGGGTGAGTGGGCAGGTGGGTGGACGGATCATTACATGGGTGGGTGGAGAGAAAGCGGTATCCAGGAGAGGCCACTGAGGGTCTTTTCTACCCCACCTAACTTTGTGTATCACCTCCATCATCCATTTGTACCAAAACCAAGTCCTCTTTGACCCCTGTTTCTTAATTGACACCTACATTGCCACTCAAGGAACTGCCCATTATGGTCAAAACAAGTGACTCAGTGGCTCCTGCGGTAATTACAGAATTCGTATTTGGAAGACTGGAGGAGCTGAGCAACACCCCACCAGAGGACTGAGATGAGTCCATGTTGCAATTAGCAAGGACAATTGTACCTTCAAGATTAGATCTGATCCCTGGAAAGAGTGCATTTAAAAAAATTAGTTTCTGTCAGGTGTGGTGGCCCACACCTATAATCAGGAGGCTGAAGCAGGAGGGTGGAGAATTCTAGGCCAGCCTAAGTTACATACCTCATGCCTATCCTCAAGCCTCAGGAAGCTGAGGCAGGAGGATTGCCAAGAGTTAAAAGCCAACCTTGGGCTACAGAATAAGACCCCACTCAAAAAGGAAAACAAAACAAAAAAATGTAATTTTTTTTCTTTTAAAAGTGCATTATTGCCTGCACATACATTACATTACACACACATTACCACCTACATTATATTACATCACACGCACATGTATTACATTACATCACACACACACATACACACACACACATCCCCACAGTGCACATGTGGTGGCCAGAGGACGATTTTATGGAATCTTCTTCTACTTCTGTCTTTGTGTGTGTTTGGGGGAGTTGAACTCGGGTCACCAGATTCCGTGGCAAGCTCCTTTACCCCCTGAGTTGTCTCACTGGCCCAGGGTTTGGTTTGGTTTGGTTTTCCTTGTGTTCATTAAAAAAAGGAAAGGTGAAAGGCATTGTGGCACACATTCTTTTTTTTTCTTTTTTTTTTTTTTTTTTTTTTTTTTTTTTTTTTTGGTTTTTCGAGACAGGGCTTCTCTGTATAGCCCTGGCTGTCCTGGAACTCACTTTGTAGACCAGGCTGGCCTCGAACTCAGAAATCCGCCTGCCTCTGCCTCCCAAGTGCTGGGATTAAAGGCGTGTACCACCACGCCCGGCTGTGGCGCACATTCAATCCCAGCACTCAGGAGGTAGGAGGATCTACATGAGTTCCAGGCCAGCCTGGGTTAAGTGGTAAGAGCCATGCCTCTCCCCCGACTCTTCACCTCTCCCCCTCCCCCCCCAAAAAAAACAACCAAGAAAGGAAAAGTATCCATGGGAAGCCCAGAGTACATGGGGGCCCTTGAATGTGCCCACACACAGTGTGTACATCCCATGCCTCCAGAGAACATGTTGTCCCATCCTGTGTGTCTGTCTGTGTTAGGATTAAACCTAAGGGACTATGAATACTAGGCAAGTGCTCTGCCCCTGAGCTGCATCCCCAACCATTTATTTATGTGTTTTTGTCTATTTATTTGTCTGTTCTTTCTTTTAGATTTATTTTATGTTATTGAGTGTTTTGTCTGTATGACGTCTTTATACCACCTGCATGCCTGATGCCTGTGGAGGTCAGAAGGTGGGGGTGGGGGTCAGATTCCCAGGAAGTGCAGTTACAGGCGCTTGTCAGCTAGGAACCGAACCCATGTCCTTGCTCTGCAAAAAGTACTCTTAACCACTGAGCCCCTATTTATTTGTTCTTTGAGAAAGGATCTCACTATGTTTTCTAGTCTGTCCTTGAGCTCGGTGTATAACCTAGTGCTTGAACTTGTGATGATCTTGCCTTCCGCCTTCCTAGCAATAAGGATTGTAGCTCTTGACCCCACACGCTTGGCACTAGCTTCTCTTCTAACCCTCTGTCCAATAGCAGCTCCCAGCACTGCGGTGTCTTTATTGAGCACCTACTGTGTGACAGCCACATTGCTGACCTTCACCTTTATGTGGCTAATGAAACATGATCCCTGCATTCACGGAGGGTCCCACCTGGCTGTGGCTGCAGCAGTACTGTCAGGGGTCCACACTCTGATGTCAGCTCCTGTGAGCGGCAGGAACCTGGCCAGGAAGGAAGGTCCAAGATCCAGGGATGAGAGCTTGTGGGAGAGAGCCTTCCCCCAAGTGTTACAGCTCAGTAAAGAGACAGCCAATCTCAGACAATCCTTGGTGAAATTACTTGTGAGCTTTATTCCATGTGGACAGGGACTGTCTATGAACTTTGGAGAATGGAATGGATTGGGGGGGGGGGGAATGGTAAATGCATTCTATTGTCCGAGGCTAAGATGCTGGTGATGCTGTTTTTGTTGGGAAGAATTCCAGGTGCTGTGCTACGTAACTGACTAACCCGTAGGTTACTTGTTCTGAGGCAGACACAGAAGCGGGGTGGGGTGGGTGCAGTTCACTCCTGATGGTCTCTGGATGAGATTTCTCAATCTCAAGTTCTGAGATTTCTGGGGTTTGAGCATGCTCAACCTCACCAGTTCAAGCCAGTTCCTCTGGTGACACAGTTCACTGTGCTCCACATTTGAATGGTGGCTGTCTTAGGGTTTTACCTGCTGTGAACAGACACCATGACCAAGGCAACTCTTATCAAGACAACATTTAATTGGGGCTGGCTTACAGGTTCAGAGGTTCCGTCCATTATCATCAAGGGGAGAACATGGCAGCATCCAGGCGGGCACGGTGCAGGAGGGGTTCTTTGGCTTCATCTGAAGACTGCTAGCAGAATACTTGCTTCCAGGCAGTTAGGATAAGGGTCTTAAAGTCCACACCCACAGTGACACACCTACTCCAACAGGGCCACACCTTCTAATAGTGCCACTCCCTGGGCCGAGTATATATGAACCTTAACAGGTGAAGACAGCGGGTGTCTTTAAAATCACCACTCTGACACAGACTAGTTACACTTTCTTCAATCCTTAGCCAGGCTCTCCTCATCTCCTCTTCCCCCCTTCCTTTCCTTGTCCCTTGTCATCTGTCCTCCCCCTTCTGAGGTTTTAAGAATATTTCTGCTGCTGGTGGCTCTCATTGGCTACGCTAGGACAGAATTCATGGGGTGTGCCTTGGAATAATCAAAGCTAAGTATATTTTTCTACTCCGTTGTTTTTTTTAAAAGCCTTGTCTCTAATTGTGGCCACTACCATGAAGACCCCCTATAATTCACTCCCCTGTAACTCTGACCTGTCTCACAGCAGGCTCTTCACACCCACCCTAGGGTCCTGAGAAAAGTTGGAAATGTCGGTTCTTTTTGTTTTGTTTTGTTTTTCCAGACAGGGTTTCTCTGTGCAGCCCTGGCTGTCCTGGAACTCACTCTGTAGACCAGGCTGGCCTCAAACTCAGAAATCTGCCTGCCTCTGCCTCCCGAGTGCTGGGATTAAAGGCGTGCGCCACCATGCTTGGCGGAAATGTCGATTCTTAAGGCCAGCTGCTGCCCATGCTGAGGCTGAGTGTTGGAATCCCGTTACCCATTGAACGACTTCCAGCCTAGACATTGTGAGCCTTTGCCAGGGGCACGCAGGCTCAAGAGTTCTGTCAGACCCTGCAAAAGCCAAACCCGTCTTCACTGTTATTTGTTCACGTTTCTGCCTCTGAAAATTCTGTTGTACTCCTTTTCTGTGCGTGTGTTGAAAGAGACAAGTTTATTATAGATTCTTAGAAGGAGCTTAGGAGGGAGGAAGAGGAGACAGTATGCAGAGCTGTATAGCAGGAGGGACCCCAGGTCCTCTTTATTTAGGGTTCCCAGTTTCAGAGAGTTAGGGTCCGTGACTGCCTTGTTAGGGGACATGGCAGCAGGCAAGCATGGCTCTGGAGCAATAGCTGAAAGTTCACATCTGGAGACACAACCTCAAGACACAGACACTGGGAATGTCTTTTGAAACCTCAAAGCCCACCCCCAGTGACGCACCTCCTCCAAAAAAACCACACCTCTTAATCCTTGCCAAGCAGTTCCACCAAATGGGGACCAAGTATTCAAATATGTGGGCCTTTGGGGGTCGTTCTTCCTGAAACCACCACATCTACATTCAGGAATTTTTTTTAAAAAGGTACAAGATATAATTCTATCAGCAGGTCATTATTACTGGGATACAAGTAAAAGCTTATGATCACACCTTTTTCTGAGTCTGTGTTTGTCTGCTTGAACTCAGATTGATTATATTCACCTTTCTGTTATTTGAAAATATCCCTATCTTTTTATCTCTAGGCTAGAGGTGCTGGTTCCTATTCACTTAATTGGATTTTACTTCCACGCATTTAAATCTGTTAGAGGCAAAATGCTATGTAGATAAATGTAACTGGCTTCTATGACATCTCTGCCAGAATTCTGCCAGAGCCTCCAGTAAACCATGAGTTCATTTCTAGAATGTACGTGCTGTCTATAAAAGCCCGCCAGGTTTTAGAGTTGCTTCAGCAGCTACCTTTAGGTTATTAGGTGCTGAAACTGTCTAGGTTATAGGTCATAGGTCAGTAGTTGAGTTCTTGGAGAACCGGCAAATTCAAAACATCCAGTAGATGTATAAAGTATAGATACAATAGCATTATTATGACCCTGAATCTCCACGTTAACTCTCTTCTGATAAGTTTTATGCAGTTTGTCTAATAAAAATAAAAACAGACCTAAACAATGTGAATTTATAAAACAATTCAGTACACAGAAATACTTCTGGGAGTGGGTATTCAAAATGCAAAATTAATCTTATTTAAGGATGTTGGCTATAGCTTGGTGACCAGATCAGTATTCATTCCCGCAGGGCAGTTTGGTTATCTGCATCAGAGTCCTTGCAGATATGCTCAGGCTGATTCTGTTCTCGGATGTTTACCAGAGGGGAAATATTGTAGAATGGATTAATAGCAAAGTAGACCGAGAATGAAGGTAAATTATAATAATTAAATTTCTGAGCCATTAAAAATCATCGGTGTGGAGAATAGCTTGCAATATGGGAAACAGATACTGTTTAATAATGAGGATGAAGCAGGCTTCACAATTGCAGCTGTTTCCCAGAGCGCTGGCTATGAGATGCTCAGATCTTTTAGTTTAAATTAGCTTGTGAAGTGTTTGGCTGGCGAGAATTAAAGACCTCTGTGACACATCATAGCACTTGTTTTGTTAGAGGTTTGTAGAATATAGAGTTAAAGAAAATAGATTCCTACCCCACCCCAAGGAGCTTGGTTTGTTTATTGTATGTTTTTCAAAACAGAGTTTCTCTGTATCTCTCTGACTGTCCTGGAACTCACTCTGTAGACCAGGCTGGCCTTGAACTCACAGATCCTCCTGCCTCTACCTCCCAAGTGCTGGGATTGAAGGCATACGCCACCACTCCTAGCTATTTGGCTTTTTGTTGCTGTGTCAAATGCCCAAGAGAAACAGTTGAAAGGGACAAGGATTTGCTTGGGCTCATGGTTTTGGAAGTCCTGGCCCATGGTTGCATGGCTCCGTGGTTTCTGGACTGTGGTGAGACAACCATCAAGGCACAGGGCAAATGAAGCAGAGCTGCTCGTCTCTCAGCAGCCAGGAAGCAGAAAGGAGAAGTCTGGAACAAACAGCCTCCTCTTGTCTCTTGTTCCATTCTGGTCCTGTGGAGTGGCCACTGACACTCAATGTTGCTCTATCTCCCTGCAAAGTACATATTCAGAGGTGTACTGATCCGATCTAAGTGTCTCTCAATCCAGTTGACAGTCAAGTCTAACTCTAACAAACACCCATCACTTTAAGATACCTTGCCTCTATTGAGGAGAACATGAGAAATACCACTGTGGACTGCAGTCTCATCCTTGGATGTTAAGAAGGGACTATTGGGGCTAGAGAGATGGTTAAGAGCACTTGCTGCTCTTTCAGAGGATCCTATTTGGTACCCAGCATCCACGTTAAGGCTCAAAACTGTAACTCCAGTTGCAGGGGATCCTAGGATCTCTTCTACTTTATATGGCCACCAGACTCTCACGGCACACAAACACAATGCAGACAAAACACTCAAAACACATTAAAAAATTATAAGAAGGCAGTATATATGTGTATGTATACTTATGTATAGTTGCATGTATATACAGAAAATAATAATAAGCTTGGGAAAATGTGGGAAAAGACCACCTCAGACTTTTACAAGTACATTTTTGTTTGTTTTTGTTGTTGTTGTTGTTGTTTTGGTTTTTGTTTTATTTCAGCACCAGTTTGAGTTTGCCAAATTTGCAGTAAGGGGGAAAAAAGTACCCCTTGCAACATTGAGAAGGAAAAAATAATAAGTTTCTGGGGAGTTAAGAAGCACTTGCCTGAGGGCTTGGTGACAGCTGTGAAAATGGCCAGCTGTATAGAAAGGAGGAAGGGGCGTGGCCACTTCCTTCAGACCTGAGCTTTTTCTTTCCATCTTGGGCCAAGCACTTACTTCACCTTCCCCCTGCCGCTTAGAGAACTCCTGCTAATACCTCCCACAGCTGCAGTGAAAATCACCTCTGCTGCTGTATCAATGCATCCAGTCTGCGCATAGAAGGCTTTATTTTTAATTTCTAGTGCTAATTGTATAGGTAGGGAAATGTCTCTTTAAATGAAGTTACTATATCGGGATCGGTGTTACGCGCTGTGGGAATGTGTTGCTGAAATGGTGAATGAAGTATTCGTATTCTTAAGCAATGAATATGTTTCATTCCATTAAACTGGAGAAAATGTAGTTTTTAGACTAATTTAGGTGAGTCAGAATTCCCCTCTGTCTCCCACACACTTGTCAATTGTCATAAAATAAGGTATTACTTACCTAGCTCCATTGTCTGTGACTCAACCCCTGCCCGACTTCTTTCCCCTACAGATGCTCAAGTTTAAGTATATTTAAGACTTTAGTTGGTTTGTTCTACCAGAGTTTTTTACTAAGGTTTTCTTTTCCTGTGTAGCATAGGATCACTTTGAACTGTTAAGATTGGGGTGTGGGAGGTGGTCTCACAAGAAGACCTCTGCCATTAGGATATGAGTTTGTGGTTTGTTTGTTTGTTTGTTTTTTAATAGCAGTGGGGTTTTCAAAATGTCTTTATTTGTCTAATAGCAACTCTATAGAAAGAAGCCCGGCTTAGCTGTCACATTTGCAAAGCTGCCTCAGAATTTGGATAAAAACCGATACAAAGATGTGTTGCCTTGTGAGTATCCGGCCTGATGCCTCCTTCCCCTACATGAGATAAGGCTTCCTTTTTCAAACAGATTGTCTGGGATTCTGGAATGGTTTTCAGTGTGTCTGTAAACACCACCGTCTTTATTGCAGCCATCTCAGACTCGGAACAGTTGGGGAATAGTGTTTATGCTAATGAGCCGAGAGCTGCAGATGGGGCTGGGAACTGAACCCTTGTTTACTTGGGATGATAAAAATAACATTCAGAATAAATGGTAAATTTTTCTCTCTCCCACAGATGATACCACCCGGGTATTATTGCAGGGAGATGAAGATTACATTAATGCCAGTTATGTGAACGTAAGCTGGGAATCTGGGGGGGGGGGGGAAGGACACACTGATCCTAGTAAGGAAGGTGGGGCCAGCAAGGGGGACTTTTTCCATGACAAAGCACGCTCCCACTCACTCCATCCTTGTAGTACAGTGGCTTGGTGGGACTATGAGTGGTCTCACTTTATAGAGGTGCAGAGGGTCACTGAATAACTTGAAAAGCCACAAACCTTACTCCATCTCCACCTGCTGAGACACCGGGCTCTTGCAGTTTCCCTCTGCTGGTGGTGTGTTGGTAACATTCTGAGTTTTGCCCGTGTGTTATTAGTGTCCCTCTACCTCTAAGTCAAAGAAACATTTCATCCATATATATTATGACCCGAGAGGGATAAAAGGAAAAGGTTGGCCTGTTGTGGAGACATAACTCGTCATGGACAGCTTACTTGAACTTAGATTTCTCCATTTAAAGCCAGAAGCAGCAAACTTTAATCGACCACACTGAAAACGACCCTTAGGTAGCCAGGTGGCAGAACTGGCCACTCCAGCCCTCATGTGCTAAACCATGACTTTGCAGAAGTACCCCTGTAAAACTCGGAATTCTCTCTGAAGTCCCACTCACTGCTCTGTCACTGCTCTGTCACTGCTCTGTCACGCTATGGTCAAATCTGGATGTGACTTTTTGCTGCATCTATTTTTTTCTTTCTGACTGTGAGTGGATAAGATCTTTTTCTGGTATGATTCAGCTAAGCTACTAGGAAAGTGTAAATGGAGAATCGTGCTCACCTTTGTTCATGGACAGTCTATAGGTAATACCTTACTGCTCTCACAACAGATGGAGATGCCCGCTGCTAACCTTGTGAACAAGTACATTGCCACTCAGGGACCGCTGCCACACACCTGTGCACAGTTTTGGCAAGTTATCTGGGATCAGAAGTTGTCTCTTGTTGTCATGCTGACGACTCTCACCGAGCGAGGGCGGGTAAGTGGCTTCATTTCCAGTTCAAATGTGTGTAGACTGTGCCGTTGTGGAACATGAATCTCGGGGCTGGAAAGGGCCTCCTACCGACCTATAAATCTCCATTGGACACCCGCAGTGATGAGAAAGCCCTCTTCCTGCCTACGTCCTCACGTACATCTGTGAAACCCCTGTGTCACCTGTGTCTCTGCCTGCCTGTGATCAATGTCTCATTTCACACAGTAAGATTGCAGTCTGCCGAGGCAATGTCTCTTCTCTCTGATAGACATGCCCTTGGCTCCTGGCATCTTTATCCAGCACTGGGCTGGACTGGGCTGTAAACATAGTTCCTCCTGAGTAAGTTATTAGCCTGTGTGAGTAACTTTCTTGAATGTGTAGTGGAGATGGTAACAGTGCCCACCACATTGGGAGGACTGGAGAAATCTGAAAAGTATTTATAAAGAGCTCAGAGGACTACGTGTTTCCAGTGTCCCCCAAACGTCATCATCATCATCATCATCATCGTTGGAGTTTAGCGCTTTCGGATGCCTCGCTTCTCTGCTGTAGCCTTGACTTTCAGCTTCTTGTCACTCACAGATTAGCCAGAGTCTCTCCTCATCCCACAAATCAGAATAGAAAAGTGTGAAGTGCCCAAGGGGCAGCAGAAACCTCTTCCTGAAGGCTGGTCCTCCGAGGCACTGAGAGTATGCTTCGCAGGGCGCCTGCTAACCCCAGCATCTGTTCTTACTGCCCTGGTTTCCATCTTGCCTACCCCCTCATTGTGAGAGACTGTCTGCAACGCTGCTGAAATTACCATGCTCTCCAGCTCAGCTCGGCTCTTTGTCTGAAAGCCTCATTCTTGTCTGGTTTTGTTTGAATAAGAGGTGGAGTTGTTGGGCCCTGTTTTGAACTTAGAGACTCCCCAGCTCCCTAAGCTAGCTCAGAGGGCTGCACCCTCTGTTTTCCTAAAGTGCCTCCATCCATCAGTCAGGTTACTTGGTATCTTGGGTAAGAAGGCGGACCCGCCAGCCAGCCAGGGTCAGTTCCTGCTGTCCCTTCTACCTGTGTGATTAAGGAATCATGCAAAATATCACCCATTTCTCGGGGCTGTGGGGAACTGAGCTGGCTGCTACAGGAAGCCTCTGAAGAGTGCTTGGTACATGGTCATTTTTGTTGTTGTTGTTGTTGCTGTTATTTTTGTGGGTTTTGTTTTGTTTGGGGGAAATGGGTTTTACTCTATACACCAAGCTTATGTTAATCCTCCTGTCTCAGCCCTCCCAGATGCTAGAAGAGAACACATGTGCTGTCACACCCAAGTGATCCCCGTTAATACTGTACACATGTTAGCTAGCAGTCCCAATAGCATCAATTTGTATTTACCTTAATGGCTGCATTTGTTTCATAGTTTTAGTTTCTTCATACCAACTTTTTTTTTCTTTTTGATTTAATGTTATTAACCTTAATTTTCTTAGTGTTTCTTAGACATAAATCCAGTATCGTTGGCCAAAGGTAAAAGTATGTGTAAAAGTCTCAAAAAAGAGCTAACGTGGCAAACACCTATAATCCGGCACCTGAGAGGCAGAAGTCCAGGGATCAGGAGTTCAAGGTCAACCTTGGCTACATTGAGACCCTTTTCTCAAAGTGCACCAACAAAACAAATGTAAAACCTGTTCAGAAAGCCCAGGTGTTCTTCTCTCCTAAGCCGTGCACCAGAGGCCAGCAACATTCATCTCGTTCCCTGCTCTGTATTGTGAAAACAGATCACAAGTGTCAGGGATGGATGTTCAAGTGGCCCTAGACCCAGGTGCTGCAGGCTTTCTTGGTGGCACAGTGAATCACTTGACATGCACAAAAAAAGAAGCTGTCCCCATACCTGGCGGCCTCTGACTCTAGCGTGTTATTGGTCGCAGATATTCTGTGCTCTGTCTGCCTTTACTCAGCCTTGTATTCTGAAACTTCGGTGCTCAGACATCACATTTCCTCAGGAGTGGTGTGTGGAGCTGACTCTCTGCTGTCCCCTGAGGTATCTTGGAGCCCACGATGGCAGTTCTTTAGAGCTGACACCCGAATCCACCCAGTGACTCAGCACCAAGGCTGGCCTGCTGGTGTCAGGCTTCGGGCTGTTTGATAGTTCACCCTCCCCTTCCCAGCTAGACAGTCATTCTTTACAGAACAGGATGCCCATGAAGGAATGACAGGTGACAGATGCACTGCCCAGTGGCAACCCCAACTCCCCTTGATCTGTTTGTTCCAGATCAGGGAAGAAAAGCTTTCTATGATCTGAGAAACCTTACCCTTGTCCATCGCTCTTCCAGGGTCTGCCGCTCCATCTCCCGGCTGGGGCCGCTCTTCCCTGTCATCTGAGGTCTCCTCTTTCTCTGTTTCCCAACCTTTTCTTCTTACTGTAACTTCACCATGCATTTGAGAGTTCCTGTGAGGCCTGACCATCCCTTCAGCATCTCTGGCCCTGCCAACATACTCTGTCATTTATCAATAGTGAGAAACCTGTTCTTCAAAAACCCCGGGTGCAAGCCGGGCGTGGTGAAGCACGCCTTTAATCCCAGCACTCGGGAGGCAGAGGCAAGTGGATTTCTGAGTTCGAGCCCAGCCTGGTCTACAAAGTGAGTTCCAGGACAGCCAGGGCTACACAGAGAAACCCTGTCTCGAGAAAAAAAAAAAAAAAACAGAGTGCCTGCTTCCCCCCTCCTGTTACAGATTCTCTGGTGACCTGTGCCCTTTGTCCTCCAGCCCCACCCAGTCCACGCCCACTTCCGAGTCAGTCATTCCAGGTGAATGGCTTTGCCCCTCCTTTGATGTAAGATGAACTTTCCAGGATGTCCTGTTTGTTGCCCCTATGTCATGCCTAAAGAAAGGAAAGTGGGTCTCCCAGCAGGCACACACTAGAGTCCAGTGCCCTTCCTGTGCTGCCCTGAGTCTTAGAGAGCCAGCCTCCTGAAGAGCCTGCAGCCTGCAGGGTCACTGACCTCGGTCCTTATTTTGGTTAGGTTCTCTGTCAACTACGTGGGGTTTCTTTCTTAGATGGATCGCTTTTCAGTTGGGAAAACCAGTGCCTTCTATCCAATGTCTCCCCCCACCCCACCCCCTGCCTTTGGGGGGAGCTATATTTTATATCTATACATGAATAATGTGTATAATCTTCCTTTCCATCACACCAGTCAGTTATAGTACAGGCTTTGAATAGGGCTGTAAGGTTCCAGTTCCCACATCGCCACAAAGCACAGTGCCTATCTCTTGGGTGGTTCTGAGTATTGGGATGAATTTCTAGGGACTAGACCCCAGAGTCCCACTGTCTCACTGGACCAGAGGCAGTGGATTTGCTCTGAGTAGCAAGCAGTAAAGCCCACGACTACCAAGGCTAACAAGAAGAGGTTTGGAGTAGCACAGACCTCCTGCTCTCTGTATGTGCTTGAGAATGTGCACATGTAGGTTAGATGGATGGCTCCCTCCCTGTGGAACTTATTTCTGAATCTGGTTAGTTTCCTGGTGCTCTCCCAAGTCCTCATGAAAGGTTCAACCCCAACTCCAGCTGTTTACTTCCTGCTTGGACACATCTACCTTGTGCTGTCCTGTAAGACAATCCCAAAGCCACCACCCCAGCCCCTCGTGTGTACACACATGCACATATGCAGCCCAGCTCCATGAGCCCACGTCTGAGCCACAGGCACACATCTACTTAAGCACTGACGCCAGCCATCTGGAGCAAACGCAGCAGCTCGCAGGTTCAGAGTTTTCATAGGCTAGTCCATCCACACTTCCTTCAGCTGGGCCTTGCCAGAGGGTTGGTTGGTCCAGCATTTCCTGCCCATGCCCTGTATGGCTCATAGACGCTCAGAGCAAAATGTTGCATGTTCCCAGACCAACTTGTACCCTTTGTGCAGCTCTGCTGAGTGGTCTGTTGTCCCCTAGGTGCCCAGGTGACCCTTCACATTCTGCCTCCTTTTTTCTTTGGCTTGAATGATCTATCCTTGCACCATCTGTCATACACCTTCAGTCCTGAGCGCCCTTCCTACTCTGTCCACTCCTGCCTCACCTGCCCTCACCCGTTCCTGTCCTTTCTTCCTGCATTACTTTGGCTGGACTGGAGAGCATCCAGAGGCTAGATAATGCCCTAATGTCTCTGACTCCTCCAACCCTCCCCAGGGATGCTTGTTGACCAACTAAGTTAGCAAGAAATCAAGTGCTGATAATACAGCCTTCTTGCTGGTTCCCACCGCTCTCCTCTCCCACAATGAATCTGAGCCTCCAAGCCTCAGTTAAGTCACTATCAGACAGTCCCTGTCCCTACCTCAGGGAGTGGTCTCAAGCCAGAAATGAGCACTGTGCATAAAAGCACCCCCTGGAGCTTAATAGCTACTATTCAGAAGATGTGGGGCCGTCACACCCCTCCCCCAGCAGGCATGAGAAACGGACTCCTAAGACACCCATTGGGTTCGAGAGCCAGGACCTTCAAGACTTCTGAGTCTTCTGGTGCGTCCAGACCCAAATAGTCCTGAAATGAGTCCCTGCAGATTCCCTGTCAGTAAAGATGCTCAGGGAGCACCGGCCTGCGTGACTGCCTTGCACAAGGGGACCGCTTTGGAGAGTATTGTCCCCCAGCTATCCTAGGATAGGACCCTGGAGAGCCTGGGGGACCATTTTTTCCATTTACATCAGGTAAATGCAGGTTCAGATGGACAGACAGACATGCTGTCTGTCTGGCAACTCTGTCTCTAGTCCTGTAGAGAATATTGGAGAGTCAGAGAATAACTCCCCGCCAGGAGAGGTTTCCAATCATCTAAACTGTCCCAGACTTTTAAGTCCTGCCCCCACGGCACACTTTAATTTTAGATATTCACTGTGACATTTGAAAAGAAGGCTAGGAAAGCTGTTTCCCCAACAAATTCCATGCGTCTGTTGGCTATGTCACCTCTCTGCTATAAACAAATGTCATTTCTTTACTTACATGGGAACCAGTCTAGATTTGAGGGGAATTTTTTTTTCTTTAAGCTGTGCATGATGGCACACGCATGCCTACAGTGCAAGCTATTCAAGAGGCCAAGACAGAAATCTCTAATAACAGCAACAATAGTAATAATAATTTTGTTATTGTTAAGAGTCAAAATTTGGCAGAATGACTGTGGACCACTTAGGTGTGCACTTGGTATGGAATCCAGAAGCAGGGACTACAGTGGTTGATGGGAAGAGGCGGCAGGGCTTGGAAGGGGAACTAGAACATGGGAAGGTGGTAACATCAGAAAGCCACAACCACCATATTGAGAGACACTGACTCACCACAGGACGAATGCTAGACTGTCACGCAGCTCTGTGGCCAAGGCAAGCCACCTAGTTCCCAGTCCCCCGAGTCCTACCTTTGCTGTATGGGAACTCTTGCCTCTGTTGAGAATTCCCTTTTTTTATTATTTTTACTTGTTTTAATTTTAATGTATATTTTATGTATGGCTCTATACTGGTATATTCCTGGTGTCCGTGGAGGTCAGAAGAAGGGATCAGATCCCCTGGCACTGGAGTTACCAATGGTTGTGAGCTGCCATGTAGGTGGTGGGACTTGAACCCTGGTCCTCTGAAGGAACAGCCAGTTTGTGTGGTGTATTGTGTGTGTGTGTGTGTGTGTGTGTGTGTGTGTATGTGTATTCAATGTGCTAGAGCACAGCACACATGTGGAAATAAACAAGTATTTATGGAGTTAGTTCTCCTTCCGCCAGGGTTTGGGGGGTTAATCTCATTATCAGGCTTGCACAACAAGTGCTTTTACCCACTGAGCCATTCACCACCCTCAGAAGGGCAAGTGCAAAGTCTGTGGCCTCAGACCCTACTTTCTATGGAAGCATTGGAGGCGTAGCTGGCATGGTACACATGGAGAAGGATAGTTGTCTCAGCTTGGAGATTTTTAAAAATCAGGACTTTTGAGGAACGTCACCAGCCTCATTCAGTTGCCGTAGCTCCCACAGCAATAGTGTGGATGACCACTGTGGACCTCATTCAGAAGGGACCCCACGTTGCGCCCTCGCTGGCCTCTGTCAGCATTTGAAAATCTGAGATTCAAGGAGGTCGGGGGCTATTTGAAGTTAAATGGTCAGTAAATGAGATGGGAAATTCTTCCAGTAGAGCCCTGACCCAAATGGGATCTTAACTGCTGTGTCCCAAGGCTCCTGAAAGATGAGCAGGTCTGAGGTGGGAGAGGTGGTTGCTGAGAGCAGAAAAGAGGCCCAAGGAGCCTGGGTCAGCCTGGGCAGGGTGTGGGTAGCCCCTAACTGAACTCAGGCCCTGCTGTTCTCCCCGTGAACAAACCCTAAAAGGTAAGCTTCAGTCCATGAACAAAAGTGGGTCTCATCTGAGTTTCTCCTCTCCTGTCACATCTCTTTGGACAGAGGTGACTGGATGCCGTGCAGCTACTCTGCCTCTGGTTAGGCCCTAAGAAAAGCCTGACTTGTGTTCTCTGGTTTCTTACAGACCAAATGTCACCAGTACTGGCCAGATCCCCCTGACATCATGGACCATGGCATCTTTCACATCCAGTGTCAGGCAGAGGACTGTACCATTGCTTACGTGTCCCGAGAGATGCTAGTTACAAACACTGAGGTGAGCAGGGCTCTGAGGGGCATATGGAGGGGCAGGCATAGTCAGTAGTCCCTGTGGGGTCTGGTGTTCAGCTCTGCTGCGATGCTGCCTGGTAGGTAGGTCTGAAAATGAAACTCTTACCGACAGAGACCCAGCTCCCTGTGTGTGTGGCTCCACCATTCACAGTAGCCAAGCCGGAGAGGCAACCCTGGGGTCTGCCTGTCAAGAGCTATATGGGTGAAACCATGTAATACAGTAGTAGTGAACCTCAAAAGAAGGAGGGAATTATGGGAAAATCCCAAAATGGGTTGAGTCCGAAAGACATTATGCCAAACGAAAGAGACCAATCAGAAGGACAAATACTAAGATTACCTCTATCCAAATACCTAAATGACTAAACTCACAGAGAAAGAGAATAACGGTGTTTGCCCTGGTTAGATGAAGGGGGGGAGAAATGGGGAGTTATAATGGAATGGCTACAGAGTTCATATTTGGATGATAAAAATGGAGGTTCTGGAAGGAGAGAGTTGGGCGGCATTGTAACTACACTTCATGCCAGAAAACCTCACCTCTGAAACTCGTTAACATGGTAAACTACATTTTGTGTGTATGTATACTGAGGGTGGGGATCGGCCGTAGGAGGATGTTTAGCCACATTGTCATCTGGGACCTGTAATTATCATGAGCAAGGCCATATATTAGATCCTCAGCACCATACAGAGGAATGTGCGCAATGTGTGCACAGTGTATACAAAGTCACATGGGTGACCGTGACTGCGGGATGCATAGGAGCAGGTGGAAGAAACATCCAGAGGCAAAAAGAGGTCAAGAAGACAGCGTCCTGCGGGCAAGACTGATGTTTTGGGAGGGTGGGAGCCTGATGGGAGTTGACAGAGCTGGGTGCAGGACCACGAGGACACTGAGGATAAGTTCCCCCCCCCCCCCGGCTGGTATGCAAGGCAGGGCTCATTGGTGTGATATTCACCTCGGCCACCACATCCTCCACAGACCGGGGAAGAACACACAGTGACCCATCTCCAGTATGTGGCGTGGCCTGACCATGGCGTACCTGATGACTCGTCAGACTTCCTGGAGTTTGTGAAGTACGTGAGGTCCCTGAGGGTCGACGGTGAGCCTGCCCTCGTTCACTGCAGGTACCGAGCCTCGCTACATTCTCTCTCTAATGGTTCCACCCCTTGGGAAAGGCCAGAAGAAATGGGCAGACATTAAACCCACCCTTCTCCCACAAAGGCACATGCCCCTGTAAAATTGTGCTCACTTCCTAACAATTCCAAAATATTTGGAACTTAACGAAATCCTAAACATGTAAGCACAGCACAGCTGGATCCGGAAAAGGAAAACCGCCACGCCTCACTGTCCTGAAGTTTGTGACCTTGACAGCAGGCGTGGTTCAGAGAAAGTGGATTTTGCACTTGGATGGTTTTCTTGTCCCAGCCTTAGGACCTATAGGGATGGTTTGGTTTGGTTTGGTTTGGTTTGGTTTGGTTTGGTTTGGTTTGGTTTGGTTTGGTTTGGTTTGGTTTTGTCTAAGGAACTTAAGATCACACCTGAATGTGCGCTGTCCCTGGGTAAACACAGGCCTTGATTAGGGATTTAGCTCTGCCTTGCAGACCTGATGCCCAGACAGATCCAGAGCCTCTGCCTCTCCTTCCTTCCTAGTGCTGGAATAGGTCGGACAGGTGTGCTAGTCACTATGGAAACAGCCATGTGCTTAATTGAGAGGAACCTGCCTGTTTACCCACTGGATATTGTCCGGAAAATGAGAGACCAGCGCGCGATGATGGTGCAGACGTCAGTAAGTAGAAACTCGGTAATAAAAAAAATGGTAGAGACTGGCTAGGTATAGTAGCATATGCCTTTACTCCTGAAAGAAAAAAGAGGCAGGTAGATCTCTTGAGTCTGAGGCCATCTCGGTCTATATAAAACATTCTGGGCCACTCAGGGTTACATTCTGAGACCCTGTCTAAACAACAACAACAAGGCAGAGATCTCCGTTTCCTGAACTCCAGCAGAGGAACGTCCATAAGCCGGGGATAGTGTGAAGAGAACTGAGTTCAAGGGAACTGAGTCAGGTGCCCAGAGTCACACAGCCTGTCAGAGACACGGTGACAGCAAAACCCAGGCCCTCCTGACGTGCGTTCTATTTACCTCTGAAGTATTTTGTTTGCTACTCAGCCCGAGTAGCCCCGCTTGTATTCCATCATTACCCATGAGAAGAAAACAGTGTCGCTCAGGTACCCTCACCCGGCGCTGTCTCCTACTCTGTCATGCCAACACTCTTGACATGCATGATAAATGAAGAAATAGATGCTTGTCATTTTGAGCTACAGGAAGAACAGAGTATGGTCGGCCTCCTTCTCATATACTGACAGCCTTTGGGTAACCCGTGAACCCCTTTTTAGGCCTCAGTTTACCCACCTTGCAGATGGGAGCGGTACTGCCTTTGATAATTCATTCAGCAGACTGGGTTGTCTAAATAGTAGTCATCCAAGCTCAGTTTGAGTAGAACAGGCTTAGTTTGGAATCTCAGTCATGATGGCCAAAGTCCCAGGGGTATCTAAGAATATTCTAGAAGAATATTTAAGAATGAGTTGACAAAGGCAGAGAAGTGGCCCCCTGACCAAACACCCACACTCGCAGCCCCTACACTTGCCCAGTTGTTCTAGGTCAGGACGGTGGAATCCTTACATACACACCTCAGAACAGATGTCTCCTGTCGGCAGGGTTTCCACCTCAGTACCTTAATTAGTTACTTTTCTCATTATTGTGGCCAGGAACCTAACAGAGAGAGGGGCAGGGTTTATTCGAGCTCATCATTTGAGGGACCTGTCTTGGTAAGGGTGGCATGGCAGCATGAACTGCGGCAGCTGTGCTTTTAGTGATGGAGTAGAGAAAGAGGACACTGGTTCTCAGCTCACACACCTCTCTGCTTGGCTTGGCAGCCAACTCCCCCTCGACCCACACTTCTCTGAGGGTACCCCACTCACCCGCCCAGTCCGTTAGGGCTTGAATTCGCCTCAGTCTTTCCCAGCACGAGGCCCAGTGTTGGCACATGGGGAGTTAATAAACTAGAAGTGCTTCATAGTCCCTGTCAAGCATGGTGTGTGTGTGTGAGGCAGCACTCCCGGGGCCCTGGCCTTGACAGCTTTCTCTTCTCTTCCAGAGCCAATACAAGTTTGTGTGTGAAGCGATCCTTCGAGTGTACGAAGAAGGCTTAGTCCAGAGGCTGGATCCCAGTTAGGACAACTGTGAAGTGGTCATTCCTCCTTCCCTAGGGCGACTTCCTGAAGAAGGGGGCACGCATTCCCCTGGAGGCCCCCCAGAGATGCTGGTCACTGTGGGAGAAGGATGAGATTATCTGAACCCAGGCACTTTACATTTCTGTGGAAAGGATACCCTGTACATAAGAACTGATGGTGTAGATATGCATGCAGCTATGACTCCTTTGGGCCCAGAGAGAAGCAACAGGAGCTCTCCAGTTGGGAGCTGTGTTTCTCCCTACATATCGCTGTCCCCTGTCATCCATCCTTGAGCAATGAGAGGGGACACCAGCAGTGTCCTCCCGCCAGAAGCCAGACAATGAGGCTACTGTGGTTGCTCAGGTGTTTTGTGTGTTGTTCTGTGTGGGACTCCAAGGGCTGAACCTCCTTGGCAATTTGTGTCCATTACCCCTGTCACCAGGGGTAACTCAGATGAATGTACCACAGGCAGGGCACAAGGGACTTCAGGCTGGAGGATGAACAGGATCTATTCTGCTCTCCCTCCCTCCCTCTGCCTCATCTCTACCCCTTCTGCGATCCAAAGCACCCCATTTCCCCACCCCAAATTCCTTTTCTTCAGGATCACGCCCAGTGCCTGAACCAGCTTCATGATGTATGTTCAGGTGAATTCTCTGCCGAGACTGAGAACTAGGCTCTGCGTAAAGCTGAGTCTCAGCTTCGGAAGCAGGCGAGCCTCTGCTCACCCCTTACTATATACTCGGACGCCATGACTGGATTCACCGACTACTGAATCTCTGGATTGCTGCTACTTCAAGCTCTCACACTTGAAACAAGACGATTTTCTTGGGGGTGGGGGGATGATAGCATCCAAATATTCAGAATTTGGACCCTTCTGAGAAATGACCTTCTAGTAAGTGACCATGAGAAACACTGCTTCTCAATCAAGGGTGGTGTGTGTCTGTCTGTCTGTCTGTCGTTGTGTCTCTGTGTGTATGTATGTGTCTGTGGGTGGCTGACTTTCTCAGGATTCCTAACTTGATTCAAATTACTGTTGAGTTTATGTAAAGAATTCATCTCTGTTCAGAAGAACAAGTGTGTTCATTCACCCTAGGTTACAATGGTCTCCATTTCATTTCAGAGGAGAGAATCAGACTATCTGAATATAAACACAATTTGATGTTAATTTATTCTAAGTACTCTGGGATTTTGATTGTCCTAAAGAATTCTGCTCTGTGAATACCATGTTAATTTTTTTTTTTAATTTGTGGCAGGATTGTAGCGAATTATTATTTAAGGAAAATAAATTACATGAATGCTTTAAGGTGGTATTTTTAAATAGCTGTTTTTATGTATCGAAAAGAAAGTCAGCAGGTTTCTTAATGGTATTATAGGAAAAGGATACTTTGTTATAATGTATGTAGCCGAAGCTACTTAGCAGATACTGGACCAATTAAAGCATTTCCTAGTTGCAAGATCGGTAAGGACCTGTACAAGGACCCCAGGTTTTTGAAGGTTCTTTATCTGCAGGCTCAGTTTATCTGTCTACTTCCCTCCCGCCTGTATTTTACCCACAAACATCTTAGTAGTGCTCAGTGACATGAGTGAGAAGTGCACTGCTCAGTGCCCTGTATACTGAGAAAGTGGAATTTGGTTCTAAACTGCTCAACACCGGGTAGCCCTCAGAGGAGCCTGGGATCTTTGCCTCTCTTTCCGTCTGTGTGAAATAATGAAAAACAACACTGGGAACTTGAGGACAGAATTAGATCACACTATGGAAACTAATTTCCAGCTTCTGGAATACATAAACCAATGCTACTGAAGACATAGGAAGGTTGGCTCCTTTGAAGCACATGAGACAAGTGGAACCCACCGGGTTTTCATAGAACAGTGTTGTAGCAGGGAGAGCACAGGGGGCTGATACCTCTACTCAAGCTGGATTCTGAGAACGCTCTCAGTAAAGCCCCAAGAAGAGGAGGAACAGAGAGAGTCCTGGGTACCTTTCAATGGCACCAGGCTGTTTAACAGACTGTCATCGTCGTTTGATAGAAATGTGCATCACCGCCCTGTGTGCAAAGCACTTGCAGAGTCTAAATGTCCTTGGAGACTGTTTTATTATTTTTCAGAAAACACGTTGTTGAGCGTGGTCACGAAAATGCTGCTGTTACATAATATTCTGTGAAGCTTGAAAAAGCTGCAGCTGGCCTCTCTCTGCCATGGTATGAGACCAGCAGTTCAGACACAGCGGTCAGTGTCAGAAACAGAGTCCGTGGGACCTTGGGAAGGATAAGAAAATGACCCCAAAGAGTAGAGTGCCCAAGTGAACTGGGTCACTATTACCAATTAAAAACCAAAGCTCAGAGCTCTTGCTTTCCTGCATCCCCCACATCCACAGTTGCTTTTGAGATGCTATATTTCATCCTAAGAATTGCATCAGACTCAGGGTAAATATTCTGCCTGGGAAATTTGGCTGGTTGTGAATGGGGGAAGATATTTATATCCTACATTCCAGCACCTTCCCAAATAACAGATCAGATACCCCCAATGTACTTCCTTCATCCAGTGGGTTCCCTGCTGGTACCACTCTCTAGAACCCGCACGTGGCCTGTTGATTTTCCAGAGAGAAAAATTAAGTGAAGTTTGTTGGGGGAGAGGGAGGCAGGATGGATGGATCTCAAATGTGTAGCGGTAATTTTAGTTTCCTCCCAGGGTCCCGTGGGACTTAAATATTCTCTGAGACTTGTGTAGGTTCTCTTACCGCTGTGTTCATGGCCCTCTTCCCCGTCCCCTCTGCACACCTTTATCTTTAAAAATTACCATGGGGGGGGGGGGGCCAGTAAGTAGTTTCTTCAGTCTCCCAAGGCAACAAAGAGGCAGCATCAGAGAAAAATCGGTGAGACTTAGTCCAGACCCCGGCTTTGCCCTCAGCCAGTTTGTTTGTCTATGTTGGAAAGCACTGGTGACTGATGGGACTAGATGAACTCACAGGGAGATTTCAGGGAAACAGAATTTCACCTTAACCAAGTCTGAAGGGCTGATACAGAGAAAACACCCAGTCTGTGACTTGTCCCCAAGGGGTTGGTTGTCTCAGCCCTTATCACTGTGGAATTACAAAGATAAACATCACCCTCCTGGTTCTTGCCTGTCATCCTAGAGCAGACCTAGAAAAGACAGCCGAGTCCCTTGTGACCTCAGCCTGAGCATTCAAACCTGGAAGACTGGTGATAGCTAACGTCGATTTCTTGATAGCTCTCGTACGACCAGAGCAACCACAGGATTGTGCTAAGCCATATTTTGTAAAGTTATCTTTAGTCAATCAGCAATATGTTTTCCTGTAAACTTGGAATGTTTTCTCATGCTGACTTGTTGTTGGAACTCTCCTGAAACACCACCTGATCAATATAAAAGTGTTCAAGCTATGCAATGCTGTTCTTGTCTGTCAACATTTTTATTTGTGTGTCTGGTTTGTACCCCTCCTCCGATCAACTCGGTGCTGTCCGTCCACCTCACCCTCCCTCTGGTTGATTTCTCATGCAGTATTTGGCCTTAGCACTCACTTTGGGGGGCCAGTTCTAGATGAGAATTGTATTCTGCTACTGTGAAGGCAGTTGTTTGCACAAAGCCCTGCCCTTCATCCTACACAGTTGCTGAGTGACTCAGTCATCAACAGGGCTCCAGGTTCCCCCAACTTGCTCTCCCATCCTCAGATTGCAGCTCCTACCTTGACCTCCAGACCCATTCAGGTGCTTGATAGCATAACAGGAAGGGGAGGAGAAAAGCAAGACCTGTATCCTTAATCCCAGGGCCATATCTCATTCAAGGGGGGTACTTTTTATGCCAAGACACCATATGCTGGGGCTAGGGAATGTAAGCTCAGTTGGTAGGGTGCTTATAGAGCATGGGCAAAGCTCTGGGCCAATCCAGGAAGTAGAAGCAGAAGGATCCGGAGGTCAGTATCTCTACGTTACAAGTTCAAGGGCAGCTGGGACTACCTGCCAGGAGGCCCCGGTGAGATGGCTCAGTGAGTACTGGCACTTGCCGTCGAGCCTGAGGCCTCAAGCCCCAGACCAAATGTTAGAAAAATGTTTTAAGGGCATAACTAAATTTCAGGTGATCTCATTCTGAGAAAGAATTTGAGAAACAATGAGCCCTTTGGCCCCATGTACTCTCTTCTTCCTATGAGAACAACATAAACTAAATGGCATGCCATATTGCTAAAAGAAAATTACCTAGTGATTTTTTTCAGGCTTCTTTTGATGTGTGTGGATTTCTTTTTCCAAGACACTGTTTCTCTGTGTACCAGTCCTGGCTGTCCTGGGACTTGCTTAATAGACTAGGTTGGCATCAGATTCAGAGCTCCACGTGCCTCTGCTTCTCCAGTGTGGGGATTAAAGGCGTGGTATGTGTGGGGTTTTGTTTGCTTTTCAGGCTCTGATGACTTAAAAGCTAGTAAGTTCTCACGTCATCTTTAAGTAGCACTGAAGTAGACATAGGAAGCAGCCATCAAATATATGGGTGGGTAAGCAGACAGCCTGGACTGCTACCATCCCACGACCTCACAGCAAGGAGTAACTGAGCTCTCTCCGACAGTGGCCAGTCCCTTGAATAGCACCTGGCAGTCCAGTTCTGCCCTCTGGAAAGATTCCTGTCCTTCCATAGTCACACTCAAAGTGAGACTTCCAAAGAGTGGCCTTGGACCCACATAGCTCTTCTAGCTTGCCCATTCTTGGGGAAGACTTGGAGGCCCCTCCCACTACTTTCATAGTTCTGGGAGATGGGGCTTTGGAATTTCTCGTAGCCAAAGATCTGGTCTTGATTTCAACCCTGAAATGAAAGTTCCTTTATCTGTGCCTCTTCAACTTGAAGATGGTGGCCTTCTGAAAGCTTAGGTTGACAGGCTGCCCCCAGAGCTGGTTTGGGAGCTGCAAAGGTCATACATTTCAACTGGAAAACCTTACTTGCTGCTGTGGTCTGGTGTCTTCCCATTTCAAGGCCATTGCTATTGATAGCTGCACTTGGGAGGGCAAAAGACTTTTCAGGGCTTGAAGATGTTAATCAGCTCCAAGTATAGGCTACCAACTGCCAACTCCAGAGCAGAGTATGATTCCCTCCTGTCTCTGACTGGCTTTAGTTCATCTCATTTCATAGGACCTTAGGAAAAGTGACAAGGACCGACATTCACATTTCTGCCTCCTGCCACCACTGGCTCTGATGCTGTGGTCTTAATAGGTGGCCTATCTTCCACAGTAGTGCAGAAACCAATTTTATCCTATGTGTACTTTTGCCATTTGTGACCCACCGAGCCCATGAGGCTCCTGGCACATTGTAGATGTGATTTATAATGTAGTTTTACATATCCAATTCTGCATCCCAAAACCAAAGCAAAGGTGGCTGGAGTGATGTAGTTTACTTCTTACAAACATGAGCAGCCTGGAGCCCACTAGTGATAGATAGTGGTTACTCTTCTGTGTATAGCCTCCATCACATGGCCCCATCACAGTTTTAAATGGCCCCACTAGTGCCAACAATTATAGCCACATTCTGGCCAAAAGAAAATAGGAGGGAAGAGGAGGGAAAGCATGGGCTTTCCTTTCTCTTTAAGTTAAGTCTGCAGCAAGGGGTTAGGAATTCTGCATGATATTCTCTACAGCGAAAGTTCAGGGTGATTTTATTTCTATTTTTAATTGTGTGTCTGTGCCAGTGTGCTTCAGGACACACAAGTGCAGTTACCCTTGAAGGCTAAAAAGAACGTGTCGCTGGGCTTGGTGGCACATACCTTTAATCCCAGCACTTGGGAGGCAGAGGCAGGCGGATTTCTGAGTTCGAGGCCAACCTGGTCTACAAAGTGAGTTCCAGGACAGCCAGGGC
>NC_034595.1:11113199-11128966 GCF_900095145.1 Mus pahari | reverse complement strand
AGAAGAAGAAGAAGAAGAAGAAGAAGAAGAAGAAGAAGAAGAAGAAGAAGAAGAAGAAGAAGAAGAAGAAGAAGAAGAAAAAGAAAACTGGAATTAGAAATAGGAACCACCTAAGTATGGTGTTGGGAACCAAACTAGGGTCCTCTAAAAGAACAGCAAGTGCTCTTAACTGCTGAACCATCTAAACAGTCAAGCCAGCCCTAAGATTCAGTTCTGCTTCATAGAGGATGGGGGAGTGATTATGTAGGCACAATTGGCAGCCTCCCCTGGAACCACCAGTCTTTTACCCACCCTCCATACAAACTTACAAGCGTCTGTCTTCACTTCTGACCACTGCCAAATCCTGGCTGCTCGAAACCTTCCGAACCAGAGGACAAGCATAGAAAGACTGTTCGGAGATGGCAGCAAAGGTCCTCAGAGAGACAGAGGCAGAGTTAAGCTGGGTGGCTGAACAATACACACTGGTTTCTCATCATTCTGCAGGGTAGGAAGTGTAAAACCAAGGTGCTGGCTGATTGGTCCCTCCACACTGCAGCCTTCTCAGAGTTTCCTTAAATGTCAGAGAGAAGCCAGCCTGCCTGGTCTCTTCCTTTTCTTTTAAGGCCCCTCAGACTATCGCAAGGGCCCCCTTACCCTACAAACTCATCTGACCTGCTCCCTCCCAGAGGCTCCGTCTCCAGAGCCCATCTGTCTTAGTTACTTTCCCGTTGCTAGGATAAAATGTATATATAGCCTCACAAAAGCAACACAGGGGACAAAGTTCATTTGGTTCACAGCTTTGGGTTACAGCCCATTGTGGCTGGGAAGTCAGGGCAACAGGAACTGGTCTGCAGTCAGGAAAAAAAAAAACATAAAAGAGCAGCAGCGAATGCATGCCTGCTCCACCTAGCACTCTCCCTTTCACTCAGCATAGGACCCTCAGCCCAGTGAAGAAAGTCCCTCATGTCCCACCAATCTGGACAATTTCTCATTGAGAGCTCCTTCCGATGCGATTTTACACTTTCCACATTGAAAACTACCACACTATCTAGTTGGGGCGATAGCGTCAACGTATGAATTGATCAGCATTTCTTAGCCTTTCTCATTTATCCTAGTTACTTCTAGAGACCCAGATTCTCTCTGAACTCTCTCTCTCTACCTCTCTTCTGTGTACCAGAGCGCTGAGGCTTCACAGGTGCTTGGAAGTAGGGCTCCTAAGTACACAATGGGTTGGGTTCTTCTTAGCCTGGCTCCTGATGTTCTCCGTTGGCTGGCGATCTTGGCATACGCACTCTGTGTAGTTTTCTCTGATAATGTTCAGCTTTCGGTGTGGATGAGCGTACCCTCCTCCCTTCCTGCAGGGGTGTAGGTAGGTGCATGCTCTCCTGCCCCACCCGCCCCTGCCTGGTCTAAGTTACAGACCACCCCAGATAACTGGCCTCATGACCAGCCTCATGTTCTCACTGCCTCTATTTCTCCTTGACAACATAGCAAATGCTGTCCCCCAGAGCAATGCAAGGTAGACTGTAGGAGGTACTAAGTCATAATCTGAAGAGCTGTCCTTGCAGGAAGTCACAGCTAACAGTGAAAGAGGACTCTGGGACCTAAGCATAGACCTTTGCGCCAGCTGGAATGCCATCCATTTTGTTAATGAAAGGCAATTTTCCCCACTGTTTTTTTTTTTTATGTTGATTTGTGTAACTTGTATGTATGTATGTGGGCACACACATATGAGCACATGCGTTCATGTCCATGTGGAAGCCTGAGTTTTGACACTGGTAGCAGGCGTCTTTCTTGATCACTCTCCACCTTGTTCAGTGAGACTGGATCTCTTGCCCGGACCCAGAGCTTACTGAGAGAGACAGCTGATCTAGCAAGCCAGCTAGCTCTAGGGACCCTTTGTCTCTTGCCTTTCCAGCACTGGAATTACAGGCATGCCACCATGCCACCATGCCCACCTGACATGATGTTGGTTGTGAAGAGCCAAACTTCAGTCACTGGCATGGCCAGCACTTTCTCCATGGCTGTCTCCCTGGCCCTCAATTGGTTGTTTGTAGTAAAGATTTGTATTTTTTTAATGTGGGTGAATACTTACCTGTATGTATGTTTGTGTACCACATGCATGTCTGGTGCCCAAGGAGGCTAGAAGAGGCCATTGGATCTCTTGGTTCTGGAGTTATAGACAGTTGCGAGTTACCGTATGGATGCTGAGAATAGAACTCAGATCCTCTGCAAGAGCATGCAGTGCTCCTAACTGCTGAGCCATCTCTAACTCTCTCTCTCTCTCTCTCTCTCTCTCTCTCTCTCTCTCTCTCTCTCTCTCTCTCTCTCTCTCTCTCTCTCTCTCTCTCTCACTCTGACCTTGAGTGAGCAACAGTTCTCCTGCTTCAGCCTCCCACGTGCTTTCTTGCCACCACGGCCAGCCTCAGTAGAAGGGACTTTAAGGACTTGATTGGCACTTACTGATCTTTTCAGAACAGCAAGTCCACGGCCCAGTAAGCATCTGTGGGAGACAAGATCATCCTGGCAACTTTAGCGTGCATCCCATCATTCGGTGCCGGGCAGACAATTCCCAGTACCTCGAGGAACTTCTCTCCCCTCCCCTCTTCCACCCATACCAACTAACTAGACATGCCCACGAAGGGACTTCTAGAGTACTGTGGCCAGGAACAATGTCAGACCTGCTTCTGAGGACCCATACCACTAAGCCTAGCCACAGAGTATAGTGTGAACCACAGACCCTCCAGGCCGACCTTGTTGTAGACATTTTGAACTGGCCCAGCATCAGCCCTCTCTCTCTAATCAGCTGCCACAGCTCCTGCTTCTTGTCACCGCTGAGCTCTGGTCAGAGTTTGAGGAAACATTTTCATTTGGCTGAAAATGTGGCCACTCACATTTCAGCATTTGTAATTTGAGGTGGAAGGTGATCGCTGACCATAGGATGGAAGTGTCTCCAGTTACAGAAAGCTAGATCACAAAAACCCAATGTCCCCCACAGTCCCCTGTTTTGCTTTATTCAATAGGCTATTGGTTCTGAAATGTATGAATGATTCTACCTGACACATGACCAGAACCTCATATGACCAGAAATCCATTTCCCCAAAGACCAAATAAAACTTAATAAATTACAATGTCTGCCAACTCCAGATCTCTATTCTCCTATTTGTTCATATCCTATCTCATTTTCTTGTACTTTATAAACTAAATTGTACGGCTGATAAAATAGTGTCAAAGAGAGAAAACACTAGATAAAACACATGGCATTACCAGGAGAAAAGGCAATTGGACGAGCCTAGTGGGAAGGGCATGGCCAGGAGCAGGGCAGCTGCTGGGCTATGTCCCCAGTATGACATCACTCTGGCTCAGGACCCTGGCCCTCTGAGAAGGAACTGTGGTCTTAGATTTCACTTGGACTGGAGAGAGAGAGGCCTGCCTGGCAAGCTGTGGAGGTGGGCAGATGAGAAGGCCCTCGATAGAGATCAAGGCCAGAAGTCAGGTTTCTAAATAAAACGCACTACTTACCAGCCACCATAAAACCGCCCTAACATGAACAGAGAGGTCTAGAGAAACACATTCGAAAGAAAATACTAAAGCACTTGCACCCAGTCTATGCTGTGATTAATTACAAATAGCGCATAGGAATTCTTCTGCCTTTGACTTAGGCCAACATGATCCAGAAGCATAGGCGCTCAGAGGCCAGAGAGCTGGTCTTTCCTTTGTAAGTACCACCCTCCACACCAACCCCTCACTTAAACATACTGTGCTCAGGCAAGTCCTCCCAGACCTACATGTGTATCTGTCTGTCTGTCTGCCTGACCGCTGTCTTTCCAACTGTCTGTGTATCTGTATGTGTGTGTACCTTTAAGCCTTTCTTATCCAGGGGAGAGGTATCTACTTTATCATCTTCGTGCTATCAAGAACTAAGGAAGCTGTTCATAGCAGGATGCTTTGTAACGAATATCCCTTCCTCAATGGAAACAGCATACTCATCCTGCAGTTGGTGAGTTAGTAAATAAGATGGGGTGAGTTTACTCAGGGAAGTGTCACTACCTGGTCATTAACATGTTATATGGACTGGCCTGAAAAGCATTGTCAAGGGTTGAGAAGATAGCGTAGTGGCTAAGACTGCTTGTTACCCAAGACATTGTGAACCTGAGTCCTAGTCCTCAGGGCCCGTGTAAAAAGCTAGGTGTGGTATTGTACCTGTCACCCCAGCTCTGTGTGGGTGCAGAGACTGAAGGATTATTAGACTTGCTGGCTGCCAGCCTAGCTCCAGGTTCAGTTAAAGGACTAAGGTAGGAACTATAAACACTTGACCTCCTCCTCTGACCTCCACTCATGCATACACATGCATGCCTACCACACATACACATAAGTCAACATTAACTAATTTTAAAAAACACATTAAAGCCAGGCATGGTGGCGCACGCCTTTAATCCCAGCACTTGGGAGGCAGAGGCAAGCGGATTTCTGAGTTCGAGGCCAGTCTGGTCTACAGAGTGAGTTCCAGGACAGCCAGGGCTATACAGAGAAACGTGTCTTGAAAAACCAATTAAAAAACAAAAAACAAAAAAACCAAAACAAAACAAAAACCAAAAAAAAAAAAAAAACCCACATTAAGTGAAAGAAGCCATTCACAAAGGGTTACATAGTTTCATATCTATAAGTAGTCCAGAATAAATAATTTCAAGGGCTAGGTGGTTAGAACACTTGCTGTTCTTCCAGAAGGGCCAAGTTTGGGTCCCAACATCCTTGACACATGGTTCATAACCACTTATAAACTCTAAGGAATCTAATTCCCTCTTCTGGCCTCTGAAACACACACACATACACACACTACATACACAACACACATGGCATGCACATAAGCACATACTCATAAAAACAAATAAACCAATCACAAATCCATAGGAATAGAGTGTGCTCAGTAGTTGCAAAAAGTATCGAAGTGCAAACTCATAACCAAGAGTGACACATCTGGGCTGGAGAGATGGCTCAGTGGGTAAGACTGTTCTTCCCAAGGTCCTGAGTTCAATTCCCAGCAACCACATGGTGGCTCACAACCATCTGTAATGTGATCTGATGCCCTCTTCTGGTGTATCTGAAGACAGCTACAGTGTACTCAGATACATTAAATAAATGATTTAAAAAAGAAAGAAAGAAGGGAGGGAGGGAGGGAGGGAGGGAGAAAGCCACATCTGAGACTCTGACCCAAGGGAACTAGGAGGTTTGTCTTATGACTCTAGGACAGTCTATGCTTATTTTATTTTTAATTGTAATTGTGTATTTGTGTGTATACTTGTACATGTGGATTCTACATGGGCCAGAAGGGGGCATCAGATCCCTGGCTTCCAGACCATGACTAGAAGATGGACACAGAGAATCTCATGCTCAGAAGGATGGAGGACTCTTCTAAGTGGACTACAGTCCAAAGGCCCCGACATTTTGCTCTGTCCTCAGTGAGCCCATTGCTGGCCAGAACAACTTGGCACAGTGTCCCCATCACATAAGACCCTGGAGAACGTCAGAAGGTTCTTCTCTAGTTGCAAGAGCTACCTTGGTCCTGGCCCATATTATTTGCATGCAAATTCTATTACCCCAAGGACAAGTCTTCCAAAGGGACAGATTCCTTCATTCTGTGCCCTGCTTTGATTTACATTCCTATCACAAATGTGATCATGACTTAAAAGAACACTTCTGTTTGGAGACTGAAGGTCAAACACCTTCAAATGGCCTCTTTTAACCCAGCTCTCTTTGCAAGGCGGAGAAAGCTCATATTTGCCAATATTTAAGGACAAATATTCTGGTCAATACCCCCACAGTGTCTCCTTGCCCCTGTCTTGCAAAGAATGTGACAGTGAATATCTTCAGGATGTCCTCTGCTGAGTCTTCTTTCTTCATATCCACATGTCCCATGCCAGCCTGGTCACTTAGGTCCAGCTCAGACTTCTGCCTCCTCCTCTAGGAAGTTTTTCCTGCCTGCACTTCTTTCAGATGAAGCTCTCTGGGTATCTACACCAGCTCATATTCAAGTTCTCTCTCCCCCAGTGAAAGGGTCATCTAGTCCATCTCTGTCACATGTGCATTTACACATACATACACACACATCTATATGCATATATACACACAAAATTACACATATATGCATGTACATGCATACACACACACTAAGCAAATATCAATAAGTATCTACCAAATGCATGTAGGTTGCTATGCAGCAGGGGATAGCCTTGAACTTCTGACCCTGCTGACTCCACTAACAGTTGCTTCACTACGTTTTGTCTGTGCAGTACTGGGGACTGAATCCAAGGTTTCTATGCATGCTAAGCTCTATCAACTCTATTAACTGGGGCACAACAAACAACTCCATGATCTTCGTTTTCAATGTGACTAATCACTCCTGTCCCGACTGGAAGATATTTTTAAGAGCCACAATAAGGTGAGAGAGCGAGGCTTCTAAATCTGACCACATCGACATTCAGAACACCGCAAATACACGAGAGAAAAAAAAAAAAGCCACCCAGACACTGAGAAAAATATTTGCAGCCAATATGACAAATTAAAATGAGATGCCATTTTTTTTTTAGCTTAGACTTGGCAAAAACTGAAACTCGTGTTTTTGAAACATAGTCAATGACAAATTTATGGAAAATATTTGGATTTTTCAAAGCTGGAATGTAGTGATATTAAATCAAAATTGTGTGGTGAGGGGCTTTTGCTTTCTGTTTAGTTTTGCTGACGAGATCAGATCTCTCTACCTTGCCCAGGCTAGCTTCAAACTCAAGATCCCTTTGCTCCATCCCCTCAAGTGCTAGGATGTATGCCCTGTGCTACCTGAGGGCTTGTGTTGTGTTTTCAAGGGCTTGTTGTTTTACAGTTGGCCTTCATAACAAGGAAGTATTATGTGTGTAACCAGAGGCGAAACTTAGTAGAGCCAAGCTTGGTGGTGCAGACCGATGGTCCCAGCTACACAGGAGGCTGAAACAGGGGATCACTTGAGCTTAAGTAGGGCACCATCTTGGGCAACGTAGACTCCATGTAAAACCAAACACATCACCGTTAGCTGATAGAGCTCCATCGTGTAAGGGAGGGAGGGAGAAGACAGGCCGATCGGAACATAACTGGCATAACCTTCTAGGAGAGTGCTCTATCTGTATTTTATTTTTAAATTGAAGCAATCCTCCTGCCTCTGCTTCCCTGATGCTGAAATTACAAGCATGGGCAGTTTAGGAGGGCAAATTTAATGTAATTATTAAGCATTTTTAAGACATTGACATTGCCTACCCAAACGTCATTGATCCTAATAGCCAGAATAGAATATGAGTAGGAATATTTTCGAGTGACTTATTCTAACTACTAGGACAAAAAAAGACTAAGGAATAAAGCAAATTTGAACAGTGACATGCACATGCTGCCACTTAAAGCAAAGACATCTAATGTGTTAAAAAACAATGTAAGTGATTAAGAATTGTTATTTATTCACTTTTATTAATAAGGATGTATGCTGATTAATTTTGGTGTGGTCAGGGAGTAGAAGATTATTGAAATCTTGAAAATGCTACATAGGAGCCGGGTGGTGGTGGTGCACGCCTTTAATCCCAGAACTTGGGAGGCAGAGACAGGTGGATTTCTGAGTTTAAGGCCAGCCTGGTCTACAAAGTAAGTTCCAGGACAGTCAGGGCTATACAGAGAAATCCTGTCTCGAAAAACAAACAAACAAACAAAAAGCAACATAGGAAGAACATCTAAGTGAAAGAAAAATGAGGTAAAATTTAGAGTGACAACTTAGATTTTTAAAAGCAGGAAATTAGTGGGAGTATCCAGGTTTGTGTGTGTGTGTGTGTGTGTGTGTGTGTGTGTACACTCGGACTCTGAAGATTACAGGAATGTGTAACTCTGGAGGGAGTTGCAGGTCCTCTCACATAGTTGCCAGGTGACTGTGAATGTGTGCATGCTCGTGTAGGGAGATGCACAGAATGTGTAGGACAAAGAACAATCCTAGAGCCATTAAGACAAACCTCCTAGTGTTCTTCCTCAGGCATTGCTATTTTATTTTATCTTGCTTTTCTGTTTGTTTCTTTGTTTTGAGTCTGATCTGTGATGGTTTGAATGAAAATGACCCCTATAGACTCACTGGGAGTGGCGCCATTAGGAGGTGTGGTTTTATTGGAGTAGGTGTGGCCTTATTAAAGGGAGTGTGTCACTGTGGATGGGCTTTGAGGTTTCAGAATCTGATGCCAGACCCAGGGGCTCACTCTCTCTTCCTGCTGCCTGCTTGATCCAGATGTAGAAGTCTCAGCTCCCTCTCCTGCACCACGTCTGCCTACATGCCACCATGCTTCCTGCTATGATGACTGTGGACTAACCCCTCTGAACCTGTATGAATCAGTCAGTGATCCATAATGTGAGACATTAAAGTCGCAACGAGCAGCTTCGGGTTCCTTAGCACCATCCTGCAAGTTTGGTCAAAGGATTCAACCCACCTCAATTTAAACGCTAACTACGCTACTTGACAATTTTGAAAAATGATGGTTGCAAGCCCAATATCGTCATCTATAAAATGGAGTTGATGCTGCCATCGCCATCGAGTGCCCATGGATGAGCCACATAAAATACCTTAGTTTCTACGTAACAGTGTTAACGGTATTATTACTCCGCAACCATCCTGGAGATGACTGCTCCTCAGGTCCACCAAAATTGCCCTGCCTGTGCATTCCAGGCTAGTCTGAGCTACATACACAAGAAGAAACCTTGTCTCAAAAGGGCAGGGGGCAAAGAAATACACAGTTTAAAAGAATTCAGAGCTTCAAAGAGCCACTGCACACACAGATCTAGTAAGTTTGTAGACTTGCAAAGTGTGCTGTAGCGCCTGGCTTGCAGAAGGTTAGCAGATGTCATGAACAGAAACCACCTGAAAAGGGTCAGGTTCCTTTCCTTTCCCATTTCTGACTTTATGGGCTCCTTTCATTTCAATAATTGTTTACATCTTTCCCAGAATTTCTATGTAAATGAATATTTGTGGTGTTTTCAAGTTTATCTATTCCCCTACTGTTCAGCTCTTGCCTTAGGCTTGAGGAACTGTTTATCTCTTCAGAGATTTCAAACGTGCTATTTTCTAGTTCTTGAGATAGAAAAATCTGATTGCTGCAGCTGCCAACTGTATATGGTTTAGTTCTTTGCACAGTAGTGTAAATGTATTACAAACTCATCTTGCTCTCTCTCTCTCTCTCTCTCTCTCTCACTTATTTACTTGGAAAGGAAGAATATGTTTCATAGCAAGCTCACAAAGGTCAGAGGACAACTTATGGTCATCAGTTTGCTCCTTTGCTCCTTTGCTCCTTCCTCTGTGTGAGTTCTGAGGATCAAACAACTCAGGATGTCAGTTTTAATGCCCTTACTGCTTGAGCCATCTCAACGGCCCTCTGTCAGATTTNTTTTTTTTTTTTTTTTTTTTTTTTTTTTTTTTTGAGACAGGGTTTCTCTGTGTAGCCTTGGCTGTCCTGGAACTCACTNTGTAGACCAGGCTGGCCTCGAACTCAGAAATCTGCTTGCCTCTGCCTCCCGAGTGCTGGGATTAAAGGCGTGCGCCACCTGGCTCCCTGTCAGATTTCTATGAGTACTTAAAGCCCTGTTGTGAGTGGAGTAAACACCATCTTGGGTGGGGCATGGGTCCAACTGCAAAAGGATCTTCTCAGATGGGCTTGTTGACTGTTTACAACCTCCTTCAGTGGGGTGGGAAGGGTCATGAGGCCTCCCTCACCTGAGGACCTAGGCACTCCCTATCTTTAACCCACTCTGTGCAACTCTGATTTAAAGCCTCAGGGAGGGGCTCAAGTATATAGGCCAGGGAGAGAGGCAGACCTCCATTTATGTGGCTGCCAGAAAGCCCTGGTGCCTGCTGGGTAAAGCTTTCCAGGTTTGGCCTGTGGTTGGAGGAGCACCTACACCACTGCAAGTGACCCCTTACCTCAGGAGATGGGGTTGCTGTTGCTTACATCTGCCCCGGGAAGGAATTTTAACAACCATCCTTATCTTAAGACTTCACAGACCCCCAGGTCCCCTCCATTTTATCAGCTTTAATCAAGTTTTCACTTTAACTTTTTTCACTTAGAATTCCCATGCAAAAATGACTTCAGATCTTTTTTTTTTTTTGGGGGGGGGGTAGTTCGAGACAGGGTTTCTCTATGTAGCCTTGGCTGTCCTGGAACTCACTTTGTAGACCAGGCTGAGCTCGAACTCAGAAATCCACCTGCCTCTGCCTCCCAGGTGCTGGGATTAAAGGCGTGCTTCAGATCTTATATCTGGACATGGTCTGAAGTAAATGTGTGCACTTCTTTTTCTTGTCCTTTCCCTCTTCCTCCCTGGACAACTCCCGACTCCCATCTTCCTAGGCAAGCACAGAGCCTGTGGCTGGACTTCTCTTACACACAGATAGAACACTTCTAGTTGCAATCACTCAGTTTTCACCAGCCTCCCTGGTTCATTGATGCCTGTTTTTCGGTGTCTTTAACTAGTGGGAGGGAGGAACTTGGATCTCTTCAGCTCTAATCTGTTGACCCCACTCTCCTGATGTAATAGCCTCCCAAAGCCCCACTTTCTGACACCACCATCTTCTGGGTGAGGCATCTATGCAGAAATGTGTGGCGAGCACAACCTTCAGACACTTCCTCAGCAGGTATGAGGAGTGAGCCAAGTGCCCAAGAACTGAAAACAGTCCCAGTGTTTGTAGAGCTAAAGGCTCTTGGACAGGACTAGGAAAAGAAAACAGAAAGCTTTGGGCCTAAGTCACTTTCTGGAAAATCCATTTTCAAAAGCGACTTTACCACTCTTAGGGGGAAAAAACCCCTGTATTGAAAGACATGGAAAAGAAAAAACCCTAGAGTATGACCTGTGCCAGCCTTCAGGTTGAGGGGAAAAAATGCCTTTTTCTTTAATTTTTCATTATTTTTAACACTTCCTATTCCTTTCATCTCAAGGGAGAAAGTTATAAAGCCATTTTGATGAGGACTCTCTCTTCCCTTCAGAGGTCGGTGACACATGATGACAGCCAGGGAAGGGGCTGGGTATATCTGTGTTTGGAATTCTTGGAACTTGTTGGTACACCCATGGAAGTAACTCGCTCTCAGGACTTCCTTCTCCTCTCCCCCTAATGAAGATGGATGTGTCAGCCATTCTGCTTGTGTTTGTTGAACACCGGATCATGTGCACCACGCTGCTGTGGCTCCGGTGGCTAACCGCAGAGAAAGACGGAACTTTACAGATGTGCAATCCCCTTGTGGGGCATTGGAGCTGGCACTGATTCCAACTGCGCTGCTTGGGGGGGGGGGCTTTGGAAAGTGACAGGCGAGCCTTAGGTCTTTAGCGGGGCACTCCCGTGATCGACTCCTGGTGCTTTTTATTGTTTGTTTGTTTGTTTTTTGGTTGGTTGGTTGGTTGGTTTTTTTTTTTTTTCAAGACAGGGGTTCTCTGTGTAGCCCTGGCTGTCCTGGAACTCACTTTGTAGACCAGGCTGGCCTTGAACTCAGAAATCTGACTGCCTCTGCTTCACAAGTGCTGGGATTAAAGGCGTGCGCCACCACCGCCCGGCGTTTTTGTTTTTTTGTTTGTGTGTTTGTTTGTTTGTTTTCAATTCCTGGTGCTTTTATGAGATGAGAGAAAGGGAAGAAAGGATGACGAGAGGAGGAGAAGGAGGGAGCGAGAGAAAGAGGACTCAATATAAGATGTATGGTAGCCTCCCCTCCATTTAGAACTTGGTATCAAGTACTCCCTCCATGATGGATGTGCATGACCCCTACCCACTCTTTCTAAGGTAATAGCTTCTAGCTGTGCCTGGTCACTGAGCACTTGAAATGAAGCATGACTGACAGGTTTTTTAAAAATTAAATGTTAGTCAATTTTAACAGCCACGGGAGCCCAGTGGCTTCCATGTTGAGCAGCAGCCCAACAGCAATGCCCCTGCCCACATCTCATACAGTGAGAAGACTCTTGTGAGAACATTAACACATATGGAAACAGGCCTATGGGGTATGTGGCTGTCTCGTGCCTCCTGGGCAGAAGGATTTGGAAGGCCGGTGGCTGTAATGAGTGGGTGTGGAGATGTGAAGGACTCACTCCACTCAGAGGCTGGGCCCAGAAGCTACAGTCACTGGGTCCTGAAAGCTTTCGGCTGTCTTGGGTCCACTTACAGGCTGCATCAACAGGGCCAGAGGTCACGCAGGCAAGCTGGACTTGACAGGAAGCAGTCTCGCAGAAGTCAAACAGGAAAGAGAGGGAGAACAGCTCACTCTAATGCTTCTCTATCTCTGACTCCAGTCCTTGTGACTGAAAGCATTAAGAAAGCACTTGTGGGAGCTGGGCGTGGTGGCGCACGCCTTTAATCCTAGCACTTGGGAGGCAGAGGCAGGCGGATTTCTGAGTTCGAGGCCAGCCTGGTCTACAGAGTGAGTTCCAGGACAGTCAGGGCTACACAGAGAAACCCTGTCTCGAAAAACCAAAAAAAAAAAAAAAAAAAAAAAGAAAGAAAGAAAGAAAGAAAGAAAGCACTTGTGAAGACACTGGTGTGTAAGGTCTGGGGGTATAGTTCAATGTAGACTGGCATGCCTTGAAAGACCCTGGGCTCCATACCAAAGTATTAGATTGGGGGGGAGGGGAAGTACTTGATACCAAGTTCTAAATTGGGGGGGGGGTGCTTATCATATGTCTTATATTGAGTCCTTTTTCTCTCTCTCCCTCCTTCCTCCCATCTCTCCTTCCCTCCCTTCCTCCCTCCCTTTCTCTCATCTCATAAAAGCACCACAAGTCAACCACGGGAGTGCCACGCTAATGACCTAGGCTCACCTAAAAGTCCCCGCTCTAAGCAGCGCAGTTAGAATCAGTGCCAGCTTCAGTGCCTCCCAAGAGGATTAAATGTCTGTGTATGAAGCTTTGGGGGACGCTCATCCAGACCTTAGCAAAGCTGAAAGGAAGTAACAAAGGAGTGAGTAACTAGACTCAATGAGGTCTGAACTGTATGATAGAGAGAGGAAAATTAAACAAAAGCCACCAGAATGTCAGGGACTTGTAAGATCATGTCAATACACGTCTTTGCATAGATGTAACTGTAACATGCATTGGGTGAGGAATTTGGAACTAAAGTCCCAGCAAGAAAAGCAAGAATGGAATAGAAAAAATTTTAAGAGAATTTCAAAGTTCTAAATTTCAGTTGTCAGGTGGATATGAAGCAAAATGAGGCTGAGCAGGGTCTGTTGCTCCATATGAACAGGGTGCAGGGCTTGATGCGACAAGCAATCCTGACAGGAAAGGACAACCAGACACACTCAGGGACTTATTTATTTATTTATTTATTTATTTGTAATTTTCCAGGCTCACACTGCTGCCAAAGTCTACCGTGTACACTTCTTTAGGGGCTGTCACCATGAATAAAGCTGCAAGGGAGCACAGCTTGCTGTTGTCTGCTTTTATGTCATGTTTCAGTTCTTCTGGAATGAGAGTTGTGCTCTCTCCCTCCTGCATCTTTTTAGAAGATCCTTGCCACTCTCTGGGCTCCTCTCTACCCTTCCCTCATCCCATATAGAAACAGTGGAGTTTTTGCCTGGGGACCTGGAGGTGGTTTTCTCATCTGAACATTCCCACCCGCACAGCTGATCCCACTCCTGTTTCTCCTGAACACCCCAGTAGGAGCTTTTTTGATGGACATTTATTTATTTATTTATTATATGTAAGCACACTATAGCTGTCTTCAGACACTCCAGAAGAGGGAGTCAGATGTCCTTACAGATGGTTGTGAGCCACCATATGGTTGCTGGGATTTGAACTCAGGACCTTTGGAAGAACAGTAGGGTGCTCTTACCCACTGAGCCGTCTCACCAGCCCACTCAGGGACTTAAGATTAGAGAGGTGGCAGAATATGGTGACCATCACAGTGGAAAATGTCTTCACAGGTACTGCCAGAAATACAACTCTCCTGAGGCTGAAGCAGGAGGATTGAACCTGGGGTCAGCCTGGGTACTTAGAAGACTCTGTCCCAAACAAAACAAAAACCATTTCTTTTATTTTAAAAGATGACTTCCCCTCCGGGCAAATCTGCACCATAGGGAATGCTAAAAGAAACTCAGACCTAAATAAAAGATGAAAACTCAAATCCTAGGAGGGAAAAAAAAAAAAACTTTCTGCAGGAGAGGAAAAGCAGAACCTGGAGCAGAATTACAAACTGAAAGAAAAGATGAGAACTTAGAAGGAACATGTTCTTCCCTAGTACTGGGGATCAAACCCCAGGACTTGAGGCTCAAGCACAGTAGGCAAATGCTCTAGCACTGAACAGCCTCCCCAGCCATACATACACTAAGCTCATCTTTGCATCTGAAATGACCACGGTGTGTGTGTGTGTGTGTGTGTGTGTGTGTGTGTGTGTCTGTGTGTCTGTGTGTCTGTGTGTCTGTGTGTCTGTGTGTCTATGTGTCTATGTGTCTGTGTGTGCATGTGTTATTTTAAGTGGGTGGGACTGAGTATATGTGTGTGCACTGTACTGGATAGCTTTGTGTCAACTTGACACAGCTGGAGTTATCACAGAGAAAGGAGCTTCAGTTGGGGAAATGCCCCCATGAGATCCAGCTGTAAGGCATTTTCTCAATTAGTGACCAAGGGGGGAGGGCCCCTTGTAGGTGGTGCCATCTCTGGGCTGGCAGTCTTGGGTTCTATAAGAGAGTGGACTGAGCAAGCCAGTGGAGGCAAGCCAGTAAAGAACATCCCTCCATGGCTTCTGCATCAGCTCCTGCTTTTTGACCTGCTTGAGTTCCATCCAGTCCTGCGTCCTTTGGTGATCAACAGCAGTATGGAAATGTAAGCTGAACATTTCCTCCCCAACTTGCTTCTTGTTCATGATGTTTGTGCAGGGATAGAACCCCTGACTAAGACATGCACCATGTGTGTACAGGAGCCCAAGGCGGTCAGGAGAGACATCAGATGCCCTGGAAGTGACGTTACAGATAGCTGTGAGCCATCAGCTGGGAACCAAGCTCAGGTTCTCTGCAAGGGCAGCAAGTGCTGTTAAGGGCGGGGCCCTCTCTCCAGCCCTAACTACTGAGCTATCTCTCCAGCTCTGGCCTCAGTCTTTTTATTCACTTATTAACAAACTCCCTTTTTAGCCTTCACACTCAGAGCCGTGCTGGGAGCTAACATACACCTTTAAGAAGATAAATATATATTTAAAGGAAAAACTTTAAGGCAGACATTTACTATGTGTTTCCTCCCCTCCTTCCTTAATAAAAAGCAAGTCCCCTGCTCAGGAATCCCTCTGCTCCATAAAGAATAGCTCTGAAATCCAATCACCCTCTTTCCTTCTCAGAGTGCTTCAGAGGCCAGAGACGACACCTTTTGTCTTTACATTTTCTGATGCTAAGCCCTTCCCTATGCTCTGTTGTATTTCTAGGAATTGATCATTAAAGATACCCCAAGCAGGCTATAAACATGGCTCAGAGGTAAAGGCGCTAGCTATCAAGTGTGACAACCTGAGTTAGGTCCCCAAGTCCCACTTTGGTACAGGAGAGAACTGACTCTGGCCAATGTCCTATGACCTCCCTACGTGTACAGTTGCAAGCATGTGTCTTCTTCACCACACAAATAAATACAATAAGACCACCTCCAAACCCTTGAAATCTCTGATTTCTTTATTTTCTTTTTTTTTTTCTTTCTTTCTTTTTTTTTTTTTTTTTTCTGAGACAGGGTTTTTCTCTGTGTAGCCTTGGCTGTCCTGGAACCCACTCTGTAGACCAGGCTGGCCTCGAACTCAG